>NC_041222.1:50503597-50547881 GCF_002837175.3 Physeter macrocephalus
GAGCCTGCGCGTCCGGAGCCTGTGCTCCGCAACGGGAGAGGCCACAGCAGTGAGAGGCCCGCGTACCGCAAAAAAAAAAAAAAAAGAATGCTGAAGCCCAAAGAAGTAACATGACTTGTCCAAAGTTATCTAGCAGGTCAGTCAATGATGCTTTAGTTGTCCTGTGTCTCCTCTCCTCAGAACTTTGTTCTCTGTAAGCCAATCGAAAATAAATTGAATGTCTCAGACATTAGTACTTTCTGAGTACAGATGCTGACATACCAACATTAATGCCCCTATTTACATTACTTATATCCCCACTTGAATAATTGCAGGACCTTAGCTGACATCCCCCAGAAGACTCTACTGGTTATTTCTAAGAGAACAAAGGGAAGAGTCAGCTTACAAACATGCAGGGGCAATTCCACTCATGCCTGTGCTAGATTTTGTCAAACTGCCTGCCAGGCATTTCAGGGAATCATGGCCCTTCTGCCACTGCTGGGAGCTGCCTTCCCTCCTGCTGGTTCCCTGGGCTCAGAACTTCTCTGCTGGCCTTCCTGAGCCTTTAGGGTGCTATGGCTGCCCTGAAACCTACAGTGGACTCTGGATGGTGGGGAGAAATTCCAATTTCACACTAGCTTACCTAGGCCCTGAAGCAGTGCTGCTGGTGCCTAAGGTCTTACACATTTTCCAAGAACTTTCAGTTTCCGGCCCTAGTCCCTCCTCCCTCTTTCCCAATTGAAATAAACAAGCAATCTATCTAATAAGCAAATGCCAATTCCCCAGGAAGGACAGAGACCATATGTCCTTTCCATTGGCACCACTTCCCCCCATGCTCTTCAAAACAATCAAACAAATCATTTCCCCTTTTTACCCAATACATACTTAGGCAGAGGGGTGCTCCCAACTCACACTTGGTACATGTTTATGATGCTTAGCTCCAACTCAGACAGAATTCCTTATCATTCAGCAGAACTTCTGTGTGAAAGCAAAGATGTATATTTGTGGGCTAGTGTTTGCCATTCTTTCTCAATGCGGAGCCCAGTTCCTGCCCTACACATAGTAGAGGCTCAATGAAGACTTACCTTTTAGGAGAGGTCTCCTGGTGGCAATAGGACTTGCAAAGATATGTCATTATCTTTGGTATTTTGATTCCATAGAGACCAACCACGTATACAGTAGCAAAATCATGAGCCTACACTTTGACTAAGAAATCTGTATTTGAGGGCTTCCCTGGTGGCGCAGTGCTTGAGAATCTGCCTGCCGATGCAGGGGACACGGGTTCGTGCCCCGGTCCGGGAAGATCCCACATGCCGCGGGGCGGCTGGGCCCGTGAGCCATGGCCGCTGGGCCTGCGCGTCCGGAGCCTGTGCTCCGCAACGGGAGAGGCCACAACAGTGAGAGGCCCGCGTACCACAAAAAAAAAAAAAAAAGCTGTATTTGAGAAGGCCTGTTGGGATGAGCAATCATGTATAGGGGGTGTTGTGTGATTTATAAGAAGATATATATATTTGGTCATTGTCCTGTCCCCACTTCTGGCACAGAGTTCCTAAAATCCTTGGAATTTCCAGAGTGTTGAGAGTGATAAATGTTCCTTTCATTATGTGGATGAGGTGACTTTTAGAAAACACCTAAGCATGGGAGCTGGTTGCCCCTGGAGTCAACCATGTGATTAGACGGTTGGAACTTTCACTTCCCACCCCCTGACCTCTAGGAAGCGGGGAGGGGCTAGAGATGGAGTTCAGTCATCAATGACCTATGATTTAATCAACATTCTTATGGTTACACTTGGACTTGGAATTGGCATTCTGAATTGGAGAGGGTCATTGGAACCTCCAATTTGTAGCTGGTCAGAAGCACAGGTAACAACCTGGGTTTGGGACTGACATCTGAAGTGTATGTGTATTGGGGAGGGGCAGTCTTGTGGGACTGAGCCCTTAACCTGTGGGATCTGATACTATCTCTGGGTAGATAGTATTACAACTGAGTTGAATTATAGGACACCCAGCTGGGTGCCAAGAATTGCTTGTTGGTGTGGGGAACCCCCTCCCCCACGTGGATTGGAATTGAGATCTGAACAATTTTAGATGTGTATCCTTGATACACAGCTCAGGCAGTACTTCCTCCAGGAAGTCTGCCCTGATCTCCCAGGATGAACTATGTGGTCTCTACAGCATTCCCACTGTTATCTTTGAAATTCAAAAGCTCCCCCTCTGCTTCAAGGATCTTTGCCTTTGTTCTTTCCCTGGCCCTGTGCATGGCTGGTTCCTTCTCATCTTTCAGATTTCAAATCATATATTCTTTGCAAGGAGAGGCTGGTTTTGGCCATGGTCCTTGGGCAGCAGATTCTGACATGCAGGTGTGTATCCCAAAATCGATTGGGAACACCCTTGGGATAATACCTGTGAAGGGGGTGAAGGAAACCTGATTGGACAGAAGAAGAAGCTGAGCTGTGATGCAGTCACAACAGAAGCCTCAGCCGGTCTCACTGGGAGTTCTAGAGCTGGGATGGCCCTTCAGAATTGTACTATATTGAGACAAAGAGGGTGGTCCCCTGCACTGCATCAATCAGGCACTGGATGCAGGCTGCTTCTGGGAAGGGGTAGTAATGTGAGTTGGGCAGCTCCCTTCAGCTGAGGACAGTTCCTAGAGATGCTCAGCTGTGAGAGCATGGTGGCCAAAATCCCTGAAGCTGGGGGGATGAGAGCTCCGGTCCAGAAGGGGGATCAGAGCGTTAACTAGAGAGGCCTTGCCCAACCACGCTGTATCAATTAGCATACCACCCTTGCACACTGTATTCTATCAACCACCCTGTTCATTTCTATTCTATCATATCACACATTAAAATTAATTTGTCCTTTTGTACATTACCTGCCTTCTCCACTTGGGAAAAGGCACCTCTTGAGGGTAAAGACATTATTTGTCATAGAACAATGCATAGTTGATACTCAGTAAATACTGGCAGAAAAAATGAATGTGTAAACAAATGATGCAGGTTGATCACATAAACTCCATATCACTTGCTGCAGCAATTAGGATGTCCAAAGTTACTCCACAGAGTGAGGAGTCATTTTATAAAGGAGGTAAGTCTGCAGTATTTGGAAGGAATAAAATAACATTAAAATCCCATCCTCATTCTGGAAGTAGAAACAGAATGTGATCTCAAATTGTAATATCAGATGCATTGTAATTTTCAACCAAGCTTTTCAAAAACAAAGTTAAATGTTTTTTTCTAATTAGTAAAGAAATGGATGTTTATTGTGGAAAGTATGTAGGGTGAAAACTATAAATAAGAAAATAAAATTCATCTATAGCGAAAACATAGAGAATGATGACTACTATTAGCATATTCTATGTTCCTTCTCGGTTTTTCTCTATTTGTATTTTCTGTATAACTGAGATCATACTGCTGCTATAATTTCATATCTTGCAATTTTTTCCCTCAACATCATATAAAGTTTTTGAGGTCACTGAAATCCTTTAGGCACCTTATTTTTAAAGGTCTATTCTTCTAGTTGCAACATTATTATTTAACCATATCACCATGATTGGATAATTAGATTGTTTCCAATTTTTGTGTGATTATAAACAATTCCAAGTAAACCTTTTAATAACATGATTTATTAAAGATTATTCTTTTACATGCCCAGATGATCTAATTTGCTAATCATATGCCTCATTTGTCAGATCAAATCACTCCTTTTCATTAAGGTCTTTTATCAGAAATAATAGAGTAGAACCAATCACTAAGCTAAAAGTAAGAAATCCTGGGTTCTATCCCAGGTTGGAAGCTTACTAATGATGCAGCTTTGGGAAAACAATGTGCTTTCAACACTGAGCCTCAGTTTCTTTGCTTGTAAAATGGAATGATTGGGCTAGATCATCTTTAAAAATCTCTTTCAGCTCTTCTAGTATCCTATACTTTTATGACTGCTTCTTATTTCTCTCAAGAAACGCTTCATGGGCTCAATTTCAGGCCTCGTTAACATTTTGAGTTACCTGCAAATCTCTGATTTCCTGTATTTCTGATTTAACTTCCTTCCTTTTATCCAATGTTGGCTATTCCTTAATCTTCTTATCTAAGTCTTACTTTTGTTCCTTCTTTCACTGCCATCCATTAAGCTGAGATGAACCCTCTCTTCTTGATCTTTTACCCACTCAGTACCTGAGTTTTCTTTAAATCCTTTCTCAACACTTAATTTTTTTTCTGCTAATCCTTTTGATGTTCAGTACTCACAAAGATTGCTCAGCCCTCTACTTTCTCTTTTTCTGCAAAAATAAATGCAAATCAAAAGTTGAGTAAAAGCATGTAAGAAAGTGAAGTTAAACCCAGTAACATGATATAGCACACATCTGGTGTTTTAGTATATTTTCTGTAACAATCTATATGTGGTATGGGGTTTAGTGGGGAGGGTGAGGGAAGGGGTCAGTGCTGAAGACTGGCTGAAAGGCCAAAGGATATTTCAGTCAACAAGGTTAATAGAAGCCCATATGCCACATTACTCTTAATCTCATAGTAAAAATGATGATAGTAATCAGTAATTGGTAACATTTTAAATTGCTTTTTTATGTTGCAGACATTATACTAAGCATATTGATGTGCCATGTCTCCTTAAATCTTCAGAAACCCCTGTTAGGTAGGAATTATTATTACCCCTGATTTGTTGATAGGGAAACGGATGTACTGAAATCATTTTTCCGTATTATAACAAACAAATATACAAGAATTATATCAAATCCCTGGAAGGTGTTCATTGTAATGGCAGGCATGGATTATATCATGTGTCAGAATGTGGCAAATACTCTTCATTTGGGTTTGCCCCAGATTCAGAACCTGAGACAAGGACTTTGCAGGTGATTCCAGAAATCGGGAGAGCGGGTATGAGGAAAATGAGAGAGGGAAGGAGCGGTGGTCACAATAAGGGCATGTCATGGAAACCACTACTGCAGGCTCCCGGGGAGTGGAATCTGCCTCAGTGTCTCAAGATCAACACCTAGAATTGTGAAGACTGACATTCTCTCTCTTGTTACTACCCTTTCTGCAAGTGGGTTTTCAGAAAAATTCTTTTTGGAGTTGTTGATAGGCAAGGTATAACAAACAAAAGGAATGACTCATCAAATAAGTTTGAGAAACACCACAAGGAAAATAGGAAAGGAGAGGAGAATGACTCACTTTTCCTTCACTGTGCTTTTCCTTCACTATCCCATGTGATCTTCCCCACAAGGAAAGGAAATGCCCAGCATTTCTATTTTATAGGTGAGGAAATTGGGCTTCAGAGAAATTACGTCACCAGGATAGGATCCCCATACACAGGGAAAGAGTAGGTATTGGAACCTAACCCTGCCTGACTTGAGCATCCATCCTCTCTTCTGAATACCCATTGTCTACAGGAGTTAACGCCCAATGTCATTTTCTTGTGGGGAAAGGTCACTCCCCCCGTCTCTTACATGCTGTCAGACACCTGTCTGCTCAGCCATAGGAATCATGCAGTTTGTTGAAGGTCTGCCCTGCTGGACAGTTGTCTAGGTCTCACTGGAGCTGAGATGTGTTTGTAGTAGACAGTAAGCCCATAGGCCATTTTTTTTTTTCAAGATTAGCGTTTTATTTTATTTTTTAATTATTATTCTTTTTGGCCACACCACGTGGCATGCGGGATCTTAGTTCCCCGACCAGGGATCGAACCTGTGCCTCCTGCATTGGAAGCATGGAGTCTTAACCACTGGACCGCCAGGGAAGTCCCCATAGGCCAGTTTTATAAAGCAGTTTGTGGAACTTGTCCCAGATGTGGACACTGCATACCAACCCTCTGCACTCCTGCTCTGTGCTGGTTGTCCCCATCTGTTGCTCTCTTCTTTCTGGGGGTAGTCATCTGTCAAATACTGCTCTCTATCAAATCAGCGCTTTCCAAAAACCCAAAGGGAAAGGAAGTTCTGAGTAAATAAGGGCAAAATATGTCATGTTTCTTTCAAACTAGCTTCCATGTTAAAATTTACCTGATTTATTTTCATTCCCAGATGTAGAGAGGCATGGATGTTTCACAGCTGCTACTCAGATGGCCCAGAAATACTATTTGGGGCCATAATTTCAATTTCTCCTTGACCAAAACTTGAACTGTGTTTCTGGCTGACCAGAAAACCCCCAATAAACTTGAATTTCAGTCTCTTCTCTTCTGAGAGCATAGGCTTTGGAGAAAGATAGACACGATTTCAAATCCTGGCTCTGCCTTTGCCCAGCTGTGTAACTTTGGGCAAGTTAATTAAGCTCTCCGCTCTGTCAACATAAAGTGGGAATACAATAGTAATGGTCATATTTACTTGACAGGGTTTCTTTCTGAAGATGAAAGAAGCAATGCATAAAGTATTTAGCTAATTTCCTGTCACCAGCAGATACTCAACAATTGTTAGCTTCCATTCTGTTCTCTCCAACCCCTGTCTTCTTATCCTGATAAAATAGGTAACAGACTAAAAAAGGTGTGTGTGTTGGCAGACAATAACAATCAACAGGTCTAGATTTTTACTGTGCTAGAGTAGTGGCAGTGCAGTTAGCATGTAACTCCCAGGTTAGGAATAAATGACAGTGAAGTAAAAATCCAACTCAGGCACTCAGCTCCTGTTTGTTTCTGGGATAGAACTGTGTGTCTTATTAAATACCAACTACTGTGCTATTCTCTCTCCAGAAAATGATTGGTTGAACTAGGTAGCCAGGGAGTTAGAATTGAATCGAGCCAGGAAAACAGCTCTGCCTAGGTGGAGGCAGCAAGTTTCTAGCTCTTGCTGATTCATTTCTCCAGCAGTTTTTACTTAAGAGAACCATCCATAATGCATGGCTGCAGGACTATATAGAAGCAAATCGCCCAAACTGTGAGCATTATAAGCATTGAACATTGACTTTTCCAATTCTGGGAACTGCATGATGAGCTACCTATGATTTTTCTAGCATGAGCATGAGAGGAAAAGAAATGTAGTTACTCAAACAAAAAGAGACATGAGAATGACTGATTTGCTTTTTTAACATACCTTCACCATCCTTCCAGTAAGAGTTAATTATAATTCACGACTCTACAAACATTTGTTAAACATCTACTATGTGTCAGACACAAGGTAAAGTATTGGATATTCAGAGGGGAGCTGGACTACCGTGATCCCTACCCTTCCTGGAGCTTTGCAGTCTAGTGGATCCAGTAAACATGTCACTAAAGAAATAAATACGTATTTTCAATTAGATGAAAATGCTGTGAAGATTGAAAATAGCGGAAACCCGCTTAGAGGTGCCAGCAACCATTTAAGTGGAACCTACAAGATGAGGAGGAGCCAGCCGTGTAGAACGCCAAGAACAGGACACCCTGTCAGAAGCATATGCAAAGTCTCTGGGAGGGCAAAAGCTTGGCTTGTTCTGGAAACTAAAAGGAAGCCAGTGTGGCTAAAGCAAAGCTAGCAAGGGATGGTGGCATGAATGGCAAGTTGGAGATGGAAGCAGGGGCTCGTTGGCCATGTACGGAATGAGACTTTTATAGTAAGGTTAATATGAAACCATTTAGAATTTTGACTCAGAGGAATGGCATAAACAGATTTACAATTTCAAAAGATCACTCTGGTTGCTTGGTGGAAAAAGGTTTGTGTAGAGAGGACACAAGAAGATTTGTAGCCAATTAGTAGGCATGTTAACATTCCAGGCATGGAATGATGGTGTGGAGGGGAGGCAGGAAAGTGATGATGGTGCAGGTGGAGAGAAGTAGAAGTAGAACAGGGGATACTCACTGGAGGCAGAATTGATTTGAGTGGTATCAGAGTGACAAAGAAGTTAATCAAGGATAACTAAGTTTGGAATGGTTTAATGGAATGAGTGTGTGTTGATGCCGTTTACTGGGTTGGAAAGACTGCGGAAGAAGCAAAAGGACAATCCAAACTTTCTCTGGGCCCCTTGAGAACTTTGTACATATCTTTGTTATGAAGTAAACCGTACTATGCTTTGGTTTATTGTCTACCTGACTGCTTTTCCTGCCAGCTTTTTCACCTCATTGGGTAAGAAGCACAAGGTTGATAGCATGGGCTTTTGAGTCAAAGAGAAACAGGAGTCAGATCTGTGCTCTATCACTTACTCACTGTGTGACCTTCAGCAGGTTACTTAACCTCACAGAGCCTAGGTTTCCCGCTTTGTAATTAGGCTCTAATAACACCTATCTCAAGGTTTGATGGATTAAATGAGATAAATTATATAATGTGTCCATTGCTTAGTATGGAATCAATGAATGTTAGCTATTGTTAGCTATCACTGGACTCTTTTCGTAGTCTTGATCCATAATAGAAACTAAGTATTTATGGAATAAACAAAGTAATGGGCTAGAAGCCATTTAGGTGCTTACTGAAAAAATAAATAAATTAGATCTGGATTATAATCTTAAATCTATGATTATCCAACTAATTACTGTTGGTTTTAACTTATCTGGGTTAAACCTGAACTCAGTTTCCTCATCTGTAAAATGAAGCAGAGAGGTATGAGGGAAGGGTAGTTGTATGTTAGACTACACAGTTTCTTAAAAAGCTTCTAAATTTAAACTTCCCATATTATTCTTAGTTCTTTGTTTTAATATACCTATTTAATCAACTATTAAAGGGTGCCTAATAATTCATTACATGCTTATCTACTTTCTCAGTTGATACAATATCAACAGTAGTTGTTAGGCCAGATGATATGATTCTTGCTTAACAGACGAGAAAGTTGATGTTAAATGACACGTCCATGGTCAGTACTTGAATTCAGACCTCATGACACAGACTATAATCAGTTTTCCACTATGGCTCACTGCTTCTCAGACTAGGTAGTAGCCCTCATATGCAAACAGGAAGAATTCATTTCTAAGAACCATACTATTTTTGAAAACAACAATTTAAAAATGTTGGGTCATCCTAGGCTTAATATTCATTCTCGAAAAAATTCAAATGGAGTTTCAGAGCTATGAGAAATCCAATAGACCAGTAAGACTTCCAGTATGCACTTGCTTAGATGTTCTTGTCTCTTTTGGGTTGACCAAGGGAAATATAATGTGAGCCCCACATGTAATTTAAAATTTTCTAGTAGCCACCCTAAAAAATTAAAAAGAAATAGATGAAATTAATTTTATTATAATATTTTATTTAATCACATACTTCCAAAATATTATAATTTCAATATGTAACAAATTTAAACATTTTTGAGATATTTTACAATTTTTTTTCATTCTGAGTCTTCTAAGTCTAAAAATCCAATGTCTATTTTACACATAGCACATTTCTATTCAGCCTGACCACATTTCAAATACTCAATAGTCACATGTGGCTCTTGGCTACTGTGTTGAACAGCACAAGTAATACAACTAGTACAATTGCGCAATCACCAGTCAAACCTTTAAATGGTTTCATGTCACCCTTACAATAAAAGCCACCTTCTGTACAGGGCCAACCAGTCCCTGCTTTTCTCTCCACCTTCCCATTCATGTCACTTTCCCTTGCTCACTTGGTATTTCCCTGAGGACAAATACTCAGATCATAGAATGGTGTCATGGAGAATGGATGGGCTGTGTGGGACATCAATTAACATGGCTGTATTCTTTAAAAAGACCAGTCCAGCTAGTTAAACTTGGTATTCCAGTTGAAATGGATTATACTAGCCCATTCTATCTCAAGTTAAGTTACCAGAAAAAGATCTTAATTCAGGAAATCTTCAGAACATTAGGACCAGAACATTCTATGTAGTAATTCTTAATATATGTACCTCCCTGTAAAAAGACCCATAAACACACTCATGTATATATGCTTGTATATACATAGAAAACACATCTGAAATAATTTTCTAAGAAATTGATCTCAGAACTGACTTTGGAAAAGAGAAGTGTGGTGGATTGGAAGAAAGAATTATGTTTTTTACATATGTTTTTATAGTGTTTGATTTTTTTACCAGAATTTTCAACAAAAATGATAAAAATTGCTTTTTTGATCAAAATTATTATGATACAATAAAATTACACTTTTAGTAAAGATAACTATCAAACAAAAAGATAACATGCATCAGAGAGGAAGAAAATTCCATTGGTTTTTTGCTTTTTATTTTTCTCAGTAAGGCCCTTTCTTCAGCCAGAAAGTTAGAAATTGCAGTGGCATGTTATCCAAGGTTATAATCAATGTATAAACCCAACAAGGGTTCAGTCATATCACTGCAGCATCAGAGGCAGACACAGTCTGTTGAAAAGTTCCTGTGAATTTGATGGGATTTGTAGCCCTACATCACCCATGGGCTCAGGCTGTCAAGCAACCAGAGAAAATCAATAAAGACTCCTTACTTGTGCTCAGAATTGCAGGGCATGTTTGATGTGTTACCAGCCACCTGGCCTAAACCATATTCTGGAAGATTGTGATCATGTCATTGCACTGTTCTAGATCGATCAAATCCTTTCTTTTTGGAGGTGACATAGTTTGTGTAGTATTTATTTCTCAAAGGGAATAATTCACTGAACATTAATTCCGGGAGTTACTCTTTTTAAAAAATTAGTGAAAGTTTCTGCTTACTATATTACCTTCTTGGAAAATGACAATCAACCTCAACATATTAATGACTCAGAGAAGTCCTGTAGTAAAGAAACCTTTTGATGTTGTTTAATTCAGTATTTGCCAAGCTAGTGTGATCAAGCAACTTCTGGTTTCTTTGGGACATGTTTAATTGACACCTGAGCATACTTTGGAAACCTCTGGTATAGTTAGAAGTGGACCTCACTTATTGCTTATGTGATCTTGGTCAAGTGACTTGATTTTCTTAAGCTTTCTTTATAAAATGGGGATAATAATATATGAGGACTACTTAATTTAATGAAATAATTTATGAAGGAAGGATCTTCATAATGGCCACACATAAAAGAGGCACTTAGGAGCTCAACCAACATAAATTCTTTTCTGCTCTCCTCCCCTTCCCTGTTCCTCTGTTATTAGGTAAACTCTCCTAGAAAGAATATGATCTATAGAAAATAATATTGCTAAAGCATATTAGAAAATAAGAAACTTAGAAACTTAGGACACACTTGTCCAGTAAGGCTAAAACATGAAGGGGTGCAGATGAAATGGAAAATGAGAGTGGCCTAAAAAACGTGAACCACCCTTGTATGTGTTACTTTAATCAGGTTTTCAGCACAAAAAAATATTTTAGTCTGTAGATAGTCTTTAAGTAGGATTTCTCCAATTTTCTGCTTTTTTTAACTGAAAAGAACCTTACCAATTAGAAATTCCTAAACTAAATATAAGAATATGAACTTTATAGTGTCCTGGATTAAGTTTCACTCAATTGAACTTAAGTTTTTTATAGAAGGTCCACTTATGAGTGTGATGAATAATAGCATAATAGCCTAGATTCCCAACAATGTTTCCAATCTAAATTACCAAACATTGTCCTATTCTTTAATACATATCCCCCTTTTAGAAGTGAAGTAATATATGTATATTTTGGATTTAAACATAAGTTTAAAAGCCACATGTAGTTTTATTTAAAAAAAACACAAATACGTGATATCAGTTGGGGTAACTGCTCCTTGATCTAAATAAGAGCAAGTCACGACCCCACTGTGCATCCTATGGAAGATGCAGTGCCATCAGTAAGTGTGTCTGTGAATTCCCAGCAGGCTTTGCATTTCATGGCCGCCTGCAGCTCCAAGTCTTGCTTCTGCTGACATAGTTCAGTTACACATTTGCCTGTCATCCCAAATGAGCTGTCCCCCAGGCTCACTGTATCAACCCACATGTAGAACTCAGTCCCTTTACTTGATGTTCAAACACAAACAGCAAATAAAAATGCAAAACAAACAAACAAACAAAAAACAGAAAAAAATTCATTATAAGGATTTTATGGGTATAAAAGAATATTTAAGGAAAAGAAGGAGATTTACATTTAAGAATCATAAGCAATATAAAAATTAAATAGTCGGCATTCCTTTCTTAAAGTCTGGTGGCCATTTCTGCAAAATAGGGATTTGGGGTCCCTCCATATGGCTGAACTCTGATCTCGCACACTTTACTTTCTCATTTTCTCTATTACCTCTACTGAGGAACAAAGGAGAAACAAAATCCTTATTCCCCCCCCCAAATAACCCGATATTAGGTGATGTCCTTATTGTTCAGGCAATCAATAAATCTCTATTGCCATTTGCCCTACTTAAAGGAGCCCATGTGAGAAGCAACTCCAATTGGAAACCAACCCCCATGATTGCAGCATTTGTCCCTTAGATGTTCATTTTCAACCTGGGGTTCATATTCGAACCCGTTGTCCGTGACACGTCAACATGGAAGCTCTGTCTGTACCAAGCGGCAGTTCTTAGTTTGGAGGATAACTATTTATTTATTTAACATGTCCCCCAGGGCTCTTCACATTGAATTTTATAGGAGCTACATAGCTTATATTTTAGGCTAGACAATCCTACATTTACTTTTCCAACTTGGTGAAAGTTTATCCAATTATTTTCATAGGATATAGACACCACTGGAAACTTAATTATAGATATACATAAATACATGTATGTAGATATGAATAATCAATAGATGTGATAAATACTATAATTTAAACCATGGTTATTTAGTTTTGTTGTATCATTTTTGTGTTCATATTTTATTTTTACAAACTAATTTTTCTGACATCACAAGGAAATGAGGTATTTATTATTGCCAAATAATTAATGCTCCTCTTTGATAAGAAGTGACAAAATTTTATTAAAACATTCTCAAATTATTTCTAAAGTACATGTGTCTCTCACGGAATACAATGATCATATTGTAGTAAGTTGGGATGAAAACAAGGGGAGATGCGGGGGGAGACATACCACTGGGGGAATTTTATAGAGCAGCATTATTCAAAATTGCAGTTGGGGAGTCATTTTGGTGAGTCTCTATCAATAATGAACTAGAATGGAATAGAGTTTAATCGACAAAAAAAGGAGTATATTACACATGTTATACGATTAAGTACTTTCCTGTGAAGTTTTGTTTGTTAGGTGTTTGTGTGTGTGTGTGTGTATGTGTGTGTGTGCACGTGCACCCTTGGATGCAATGTAAAATGTATTTCTTACTGTGAGTCACAGCCAAAGACGTTTGAAAGTCATTAATACAGAGGCCAAGCTGCACTGGGTCAGCATATGAGTGTGCCCACCACAATACAGAGTGTGGTCCTCACTCTTGCAAGTAAGAGATGGAATTTTCTTTGCACATTGATCCTTAACTTAATCCTGTTTCCTGGGAAAAAAAAAAAGTGTAAGATCAGGCTCAAGTTGAGGGTTGTATGAATCCGACCTGGTATCTCTCTGTTGGGCCAGCCACAGTGGGCTTTGAAATGGGACCACCGTGGTTCAAATCCTGGCTCCACCACTTACTAGTAGTGTGACCTTGGGCAAGATGCTTAACCTCTCCAACTCTTGAACTCCTCGCCTGTAAAGTAGAGATAACAGTTTTTCTTATTTCCAAGGGTTACTGTGAGGGATATATGAGATAATTTATTAAACTTTTAATATAAAGCCTTCACATAGTAAACTATGTTAACTATTACAATAATTATTTTACTTTCCACAAACAGTTATAATAAATATGAACATTGGTCCTTACTCTGTGTGTGTGTGTGTGTGTGTGAGTGAGTGTGTGTGTGTGTGTGTGTGTGTGTGTAGGATTAAAAGGGTGGTGATCTTACTTATGATAGAAAAAGTCATAAAATTTACCAGCAAACCACTGCCTGTGGCACTTAACATATTTTGCCATTGTCTTTGCAACATCTGTCTTCTCCCTTCCAGCACTGTGATCTTTAGTGGAGGAGACAGACAGTAGATGAATATTGGAAAAAAGAAGAAAGCACGGGCTAAAAGTAGGGATTTTAATCTCTTACATCAAATACTCTGTCCATGAAATGTGTGAAATCAAAGGATCAATGAAAAGCCGCCTGCATATTCTTTCTGCTTGGAATAGACCATTTGAAGAAATAAGTACATATGCCTTTTGACAATTGTCTTAAGAGGATAGGTACATTCTTTCCCATTGCATATTGCCACTTTGGCATCCAATGCAGTCAGGGAGATCCCTGTAAAAACTAACCTAAGCAAATAAAGTGTACTTCCTCTCACGCTGACTAAAGGTAAGATTAAGTCCAGATAATCTTCATCTTTAAAAAATTCTCTCTATTAAAATAAGGACCATTATATGCTCACTTTAAATCATTTCTCTAATCTTAGTATTTTAACTTTCCCCTATTGAGCTAATTTTCAACTTTATTAAATTATGACTCTCTCCTTAATTAATACCAAAAAAATGTTAATGCAGAAGTGATTTTAGGAATCTTATAGTCAAACCACCATCTTTAATAGAGAAAAAAATAAGACTCAGAGAAATGAAAAAAAATATTGCTAAGATTATACAACTAGCTGTCAGCAGAGCTTATATCACAATCCATGCTTCTTGAATACTCAATTTGGAGTTATTCCCCCTTCTCTCATCTACTTTCATTTTAGGACTGTAGTAGTTAGAAGAGCTAAGGAAACATTACTTTAAACCACTATTTTCTATGAAATACTTGCTTTCTGAAGGCACCATATTGCCTTGCTCTCCGGGCAGAGCTAGGGTGCTTTGAGTCTCCCTGGAGTTTTCCTATATGAACAGTGGTGCTCCAGTGCCTTTTTCTGTTTGTTGTCTGTCCTGCTGATTCATTTTGATTTCAGCTTCATGTTTTGTGTAGCTTGCATGGTTCTGTTCTAGCCAGCAGGGTTCTTCTTTCAACATTCTGGAAATAATAAAAATGCAAGAATAATCTTAAGGGTATTGTGCTGGGGGTTTGTAAAGGGAAGGGTGAGCTGTGATGGCAGAATTAACTGCAGATGTTGAAAATGCAGCTGGATGGAGAGTGTCAGGTCACAGACAGTGCACAATGGCACACACATATACGCATGCACATAGACACGTTCTCATTGCAGCGCAGGGTAGTGGTTGTCCTGTGGCAGGCATTGTGCATGCAGAGGGCAACTGAGACATGTTTATGTGTGTGGCTGGAGTAGAGTAGAGAAAGGCGGAGACTAAGGATGGTAGCTGGGTACACAATTTTTTTGTAATACTTGTTAAGGCAAAGGTTTGGGAAGTGCAATGACCAAGAGGGTAGCAGAGGATGGAGAGTAGACAAGGCAGCAGGTATGCTTGAGCATGACTGCCTCTGTTCTAAGTATACGTACCTACATACATATTTTTTTCTCTCTCATCTATTTATCATGAGTTATATTTCTTCCTATCCTCTTTTTTAAAATCCATGATCATTTATAAATTTAATATACGAAATGTTTGTTAATTTAAACCTTACTGAGTATTATTATTATAGGAGACACGTTACCTCTACCTCAGAACGTTGTAAAAACTATAAAAGATGTCACAGCCTCCCTATGATGTCACAGGAAAAGGAGACATTTACTGAGGGTATATTTTCTGTAAGCTTTTAACATATGAAATCGCCAATATTCAACTTTTTTTGAACTATAATAATGACAGTATCACATTGTCTTCCTTTTACTTGTCCAGGGTTAGTGGGAAAGAGATAACACATGAAGTTGCTGTGTGAGGAGCCATTTAAGATTGACTTTTATTGTCTGCCTTCCAGAATATGTGTGCACAGTAGGTAATATAGGGCTTTGGAATCTGACAGGCTTCATTTCCAAACCAGGTGTTTTCACTATTTGTGATCTTGAGCTCATTTTATAGCTTCTGTAAGCGTTAATTTTTTTCACTTATAAGATGGAGATTGCAATAGAACCAACTGTATTTGTTCTCTGTTGATGGGTAACAAATTCTCCCAGAACTTAGTGAGTTAAAAAACATGACCATTTATTATCTCATAGTTTCTGTGAATCAGGAATTCCGGAGCTGCATAGCTGGATGGCTCTGGCTCAGGATCTCTCCTGAGGCTGCAGTCAAGGTGTTGGCTGCAGCTTCAACCATCTACAGGCTAGACTGGGGCTAGAGGATCTATTCACTTGCGTGATGATGAGTTGGTGTGGCTGTTAGCAGGAGGTCTCAGTTCTCCTCATGTGGACTCCTCTGTAGGGCTTCTGAAGTGTCCTCACAACATGGCAGCTAGCTTCCTCCAGAGTGAGTAATATGAGAGAGAGCAACATATTTTATGACAGTCTCAGAAGTCACGCATCATCTATTCCACAATATCCTATTGGTTACATAGTATAGCCTTGTTCAGTGTGAGGGCTACACAAGAGTGTTATTACCAGGAGTCAAGGATCACTACAGGCCATCTTGATGGCTCACTACCACACCAACTAAACTGATGTACATAAGTATTTAGCTTGGCATGTATCAAGTACATTTTGAGCCCTAACTAAGTGTTAACAATTATTATTGTTATTAATTTGTTGAAAGTAGTTTAAAAGTTAAGGCATAATTTCTGTTCAAAATTTGGAAATTGCAAAAAAATCACAGAGAAGAAATATTTTAAAAATAGAAACACCCACTTCTTCCTTGTTTCTACCTTTCTCACCCAGAATAGTACATATAAAATAAGACATGCAATGATGTTTGTCAAAATAAAATAAAATATCAGAATCCTTGTAGCTGCTATTTGAAAAAAATTTTACTAACTACAGACTTTCAGTATTCTACAGTATAATCTCACATGTAGTTTACATGGTTCTTTTGATATTATAAATAAGTAAGAAAGAGATTGACTAAATTCAATTCAATATGGTAAATGATCTTCAGTGTCCTAAAAGTTCAAAAATTTCTCCTATTCTTCTGAATACAATTACTGTTTGGTTTAAAAGACATCTTTTGATTTTAAGTGACAGAAATCAACTAAGTCTATTTTAAGAGAACAGGGAATGTTAAAGCTCACACAAATTGTTAAGTCTGAGGCAGAACAGTATATGAGCATAGCCAGATCCAGGGGTTCAAATGATATCATCAGGTCATTCCCTATCTTGCCTGTTTTCTCCCATGTGGGGACCAAGGTGATACCATCATCCTCACACCACCACCTTTATAGCATAGCAGTAAAATGGAAAGAAGACCTTTCCTTCCCAGCACCCATTCATCAGTCCCAAGTCACATGCTCACTGTTGAGACAATCACTGTAGTTAGGGAGATGAGTGTTCTGATTGGCCAGCCTGGTTGATGCACCTACCTGAGATAACGATGATGATGGTGGTGGTGAGTGCTAGTCACTGGGGTGGAGTTAGAGGGCACTATAATTTTTATTTCCACCAGCTCAGCAAAGGGACCAGAAGAAAGTGGTTCGAAAGTGTGTAGAGAAAGGAAAAATTATACCTACCATAGTCTACGATGAGTAGAATTTATGATAGACACAATCTATAAAATGAATTAAAAAGAAATGTGCAGAATAACTATGTTTCCTAATTATATACAAGGAGACCTGAGAGATATTGTGGGTTTGGTTCCAGAGCACCACAGCAAAGTGAGCCATACAAATTTTTTGGTTTCCCAGTGCATATAAAAGTTATGTTTACACTATACTGCAGTCTATTAAGTGTGTAATAGCATTATGTCTAAAAAATGGACATACCTTAAGTAAAAAATACTTTATTGCTAAAAAATACTAACCATCATCTAAGCCTTCCTTGAGTCAAAATCTTTTTGCAATAGTAGCATCAAAGATCGCTAATCACAGATCACCATAACAAATAATAACAATAAAGATTGAAATATTGGGAGAATTACCAAAATGTGACACAGAACCATACAAAAGTTAGTTTTTTAATAACCCATGATACTAAAGTATAAGCTCTAGAAGTATAGAAAGTTGTACAAGAACCTTGTGAAGATTGTACAGACTAATAGTTTTAAATTAAGTTAAGAGAAATTGGTTCAGGGATTATTTATTGCTGATAGACTGTGGACATGCAAAGGAAAGGAATCTTCAACCTCCAATCTCTCAACTTTGCATATGTCTGTCTTATCTGAAGGGATCCTCCATGAGTTTTTCTTTGAAGGGAAAGTTCTGTTACTAAAAAACTAGTTTGGAAAACTGATGTCATGTAAAAGAGGATTCTAGAGTCTTAGAATCTATAAATATTCATACATCCATTAGTCATTCAACAAACATTTGTTTAGTGCCCACAATGGTGGACAAACAATTAAAAAAATACATTGCTCTTATCTCTTAGAGCCAAGAATTTAGTATATATTTGTTGCTGTCTTAGGGTTATTTTAAGCTCAGACCAGAAACGCCCCAAATCCACTAACATTTGACAGATATTTAGCAAGTTTCTATTACATGCAAGGTAGTAGGTAGAGCAATGTCACAGGTGAGTTCTGGGAATGCAAAGATGAATAACAGTCTCTGCTCTCAGAAAATCACAAATCAATACTTTGCTTCTAGGTCTCAAGGATGGTGGACTTTTGACCTCCTCTTATGCTTATGCTTTCAGTGAAGGAGGAAATATGAAGTGAGCGTTATCTTCCATATTTCTCATTTCTCCTCTTCAACAACAACAAAAAGATTCCTTCTGTAAGGTTTAAGGAATCTCTGTGAAGAAAAATGACAGCAATACATAGCTCTTGGGTGGCTAAATCACAACTCATGGACTATTTGTAGATCCCAAGAGGACTGTTCAGTATCAACCTCATTCCTAATGGTGGAACAATATTTCAAATGCAAAGCCTTCTTGGAGGGAAAACCACATGTTTTTATTTATAACATCTGTACTTTAATGCACAATTCTTAGAACAGTTTCTTAAGGTGTGGATCACCTATGTTAGAATCACATAGGAAACTTGTTGAAAATACAGATTTCTGTCCCCACCCCAGACCTTCATAATGAGAATCAACAGACTCTAGAATTCAGCAATTTAAACAAGGACTCTAGGTGAGTCTTAGACACAGTGATGTTTCAGAAACAATACTTTAAAAAACTTAAGTTATTGTATAACATATCGAATGAGTAGCCAATTGTACTCTGGAATATATTCATTCATTGTGTTATGATTATACAACTTTAGTAAACTCCATTAAAACAACAGCAACTCACCAGTATACCATTAATTAAAGCCATTTTGGCCTGGTAGTTATTAAGGAGTTTCTCTCCACACATCAGTTTTCCATTCTAACCTAAATCAAAGTGACTGTTGGTTTGGTAACTGAGAACCCTTGTTTTTCCTTGTCACAGTGATCTAGGTATGCAATAAAGTTAACAAAAGAATAGTCCTCTGGCTGTACACCCAGCAATCCCATCCTCAGATTCCTCCCAAGGCATCTAGGAAGTCCATATGTGCTCTCATGTGGTCCCTAGATGGCCTCATCTCCTTTCTTGCTCTTCAGGTCTGCAGTAATATTGCTCTGACACCATCACTGACATGTCCAATACCTCATCCAGGATGCTGTGATTCTGCTCCCAACTTTCCAAATCCAGGAGCCCACTTTGGTCCTGCTTTTATACGTCCAGTTCCAACAGGCTACCCTGCCAGTGAGGAGTACTTGCTTCATAGCCCTGTATCACCCTCTGCATCCAACGCTTTAAATGGGTCTACCTTTAATCTCAGTGTCTTGCCAGAGAGTGGAGTGATGTGATTCTTAATTGGTTACTTCTTCCTGTGCACAGAAGTTGATCAGAAGTCATTTATGGCAGGGTTTAGGAGGTTGGGTAGGGAGCTGATGACATTCAAATTAATCATTTTTTCTTACAAAGGCTCTTCAACCTCCTGTCAATTTTGTTGACCTTAATATTCTCCCTTGTAGGCTGAGGTTATTTTTTTCCATAGGACGTTTCAGTAGGATGCTTTCATTGGGTTAACAATGCCATCAAGAACACGAGGTTTTCTGTCTTCTATAGCTTGTTGGCTTGTCCTCACACTGGTTTACCCCGTGGTCACAGGATGGCCACAGTAGTGCCAGGCAGCAACTATAGCCTCAGTAATCAAAAGAAGAGGGTCCATCCCTTCCTGAGGAAACCTCTCTGACAAAATTCCCAGCAAGTTATCTCTTAATCTCATGGACTAGAACTGGGTTACATACTCAACCTTAAACCAATCACAGGGGGGAACAGGTTAAACTTGTGGATTTTTTTCCTTAGAATAGTCAGTATTTCCTCCCTGAAAGCTAGGCACATGAATAAAGTTGGGGTGTTATTAGCTGAGAAGAAAAGAGGCGGGTTTGGGATAGGCAAGCAAGAGCCTCTACTGAAAGATGATGAAAAAGCTCTGGAAAAACAATGGAGTTTTTGTTTTGTTTTTCGGTATGCGGGCCTCTCACTGCTGTGGCCTTTCCCCGTTGCGGGGCACAGGCTCCGGACGCGCAGGCTCAGCGGCCATGGCTCACAGGCTTAGCCGCTGCGCGGCATGTGGGATTCTCCCAGACCGGGGCATGAACCCGTATCCCCTGCATCGGCAGGCGGACTCTCAACCACTGCGCCACCAGGGAAGCCCAATAATGGAGTTTTTAATCTAACCTCCAGCATGTTGGCAACTCCTAGATTTCCACTCTGGAACCCCAGAATAGCCAGAAGCACATCTTAGACCTTGGCTTACCATAATGGGGAGGTTTTTGATTTTTCACTAGTTATCCATGATCTAGTGTCTGATTTCTCATTTTGTTTCTAGCTGCCTCCTGGTTTGTTTGGTTGTTTTGCCGGGGGGGGGGGGGGGGGTGTTTGGTTAAAAAAAAACAAACAAACAAACAAACAAAAAAAAACCTAAGGACTTACAATGCTTTTCAGGTAGATATAAATATAATTTAGGTTTAATAATGAGACAAGGGAATTCCCTGGTGGTCCAGTGGTTAGAACTCAGTGCTCTCACGGCCAGGGGCCTGGATTCGATCCCTGGTAAGGGAACTAGGATCCTGCAAGCAGCGTGGCATGGCCAAAATAAATAAATAAATTAAATTTTTTAAAAATAAATTAATTAATAATTATAAAGATAATGAAACAATTGAGATTAAATAAAACACTGATGTTTGATATCTTCCAAGATTTACCAGTCATTTCAGTTCTGTTGATCAGAATTCTCTTACTTTTCACAAACAGCCAATCACTTCAAAGGTGTAAGTAACATGAGCCACCGAGCATAGCCTCACTTCAAATGAAAACTGCCAAACGGACACCCTCTGCCTCAGTCCTAAAGGGGAGATGTGGGTTTGTTTGGTGGTTTGGCGGGGGGGGGGGGGGTGCGGTTTGGTTAAAAAAAAACAAACAAACAAACAAACAAAAAAAAACCTAAGGACTTACAATGCTTTTCAGGTAGATATAAATATAATTTAGGTTTAATAATGAGACAAGGGAATTCCCTGGTGGTCCAGTGGTTAGAACTCAGTGCTCTCACGGCCAGGGGCCTGGATTCGATCCCTGGTAAGGGAACTAGGATCCTGCAAGCAGCGTGGCATGGCCAAAATAAATAAATAAATTAAATTTTTTAAAAATAAATTAATTAATAATTATAAAGATAATGAAACAATTGAGATTAAATAAAACACTGATGTTTGATATCTTCCAAGATTTACCAGTCATTTCAGTTCTGTTGATCAGAATTCTCTTACTTTTCACAAACAGCCAATCACTTCAAAGGTGTAAGTAACATGAGCCACCGAGCATAGCCTCACTTCAAATGAAAACTGCCAAACGGACACCCTCTGCCTCAGTCCTAAAGGGGAGATGTGTCCAAAAAGTTAACAGAGGGAGGAAGGGAGGGAGGGAGGGAGGGAGGAGGGAACAAATCCTCCAAATCTCTCAAAGAACAACTGCAACTAACCATTAAATTTAATTAGAACAAAGTGTCAGAAACAGAACTTTGAAAATTTCATTGATGTTTACTCTAAAACCCACTTTCCCCAAAGCTTCCATGTGCTTCTTTATTTGGTTTTATTTCTAGGACCTGTGCTCAGAGCAGCAGATGTGGGAGGAAAAATGAAATCAGAAGGACTTTGGTATTCTGGAGTAAATTGCTCTCCACTGCATTAGTGTGAGAGAACAGATTGTAGCTAGGATAAGAGCAGTGTAAATAATTTTAAGTGTGCAATAGCACACAGCATCGATTTAAACGACCTGGTAACTCAGTACCATCCCAGGCAATTATTCCCTAAGCAGGATTTATGTCGTGTGTTGTCAAAAAGCAGTCCAAACCTTGGACACTGATATACGTTTAGATATATGTTTAGAAGTTGCTCTTCTCAATTGGAAAAGACCTTTGGATTGCTTTGTTATTAAAAGCAGAAAGGCCCTTTTCTCTTTCTTTTTCCTTAAATTTAATAACCCTCAGTGGTATTAGGGAATAGTTTATCTTTTCCCTGTCTTTTAAATATTTTGAAGATGCACATGCAGATTGATTTGAAAAATATCTGAAAGGATGACAGCATTTATCATAACTTTTATTTACATATGTGTAATATATGAATAAAAGTCTTAAAAGTCTTATACTTTTGTTTCAGATGATAGCCTTCATATACATCTAAAACTATTCCTGGGCTTTTGGTGAAACTGCAGAAGAAATTTAAATATTTTAGGTCCTCCCCTACACATTTCTTTCTGGGGAAGCAGCAGCAAAGCTTGGATTCACATAAAGAACCGCATGTTAATGTCATAGCCTCAGGTTGGGTAAATGCCAAGGAGCACATCATAGTTAGTAATGAACCTTCCTTTGACAACTCAGTCAGCCTTTTGACTTCATATTTTATGGCTCCCACTCTGCCTGACATTACAGTTGGAATGCTGAGCACAGTGGTTTGCACATGCTAATCTCAGGTGCTCAGATGCATTGGTATGCTTTCAGTTTGGAGCAATACGCCTCACGAACCTGAGGTTTAAACTTGGCTGTAATTTTGGCAACAGAGCTGCCAATCAAGAGCTGATCTAACCCTTTCATTTGCTGCTGTTTTCTCTCACTTATAACTTGCCAAAGCAGAACCAGATCTCTGGGACTCAGGTGGGATTCTGAGCTAATGTACAGAACCTATACATGTAGTATATATCATAGTATAAGAAATAGAAAGCTGGATTCTAAAGCTTGTGTCTGTAGCTTCTCCAACTGTTGTTCACTGTTACTTAATACCCTTGGCTTGGTTTATCCGTCTCATGAGCAAGGCTCCTTCAAACCCATCTCCATCTTATTTTGCTAATTGTGATGAGATAAACTTATTTCTCTCTCTCATTCTTCCTCCTTCATGGGAATTAGACACATTAAAATCAGAAGAGCAAAAGAAGGAATTTGGTAGTGCAGATCAAATGAGGAAAGAAACAGAAACTCTAGCTGTGCAAAGAAGAGATTATTTTGGCAGTATAAAATTGTTCTACTGTCTTACCAATCCTCCACTTGAAGCTTTCCAAGTACTGCTCCCTTTGCACAGCCCCACACACAAATAATTGTTAACTTGGGCCAGAGACTTGAGAAAAAGAGGAAGCCCACAGGGAGAAATGCAGTAGGGTCATAGACCTTCCTTGGCCATGGCGGAAGAGGTCTGCTTTCCTAGCGACCCTGAGGGTAAAAGTTGGAGGCAATGGCCAAAAAACAATTTGTACATCTTCTGTATTTTATGTGAGTGCCCGACTACAAGTAAGGGTGTTTAAAAATGAACTGTACTGCCCCTCTTATCCATCTAAAGAATAGTACTGGGGTTACTCTAAATTGACTCCAAGCTTCCTCATGCTGAATGGAAGCCAAAAAAGCTTTGCCACCATGAACATTATGAAAGAGCTCTGTCTGTCTATCTCTGCACCTTAAACATACAGATCAATTTCTGCATGAAAGTATTGCATTATTTCAGTCCATGCATTCAATAGATGAAGCTCAGATAATGAATGATTTGTCAACATCCACAGGATGTGTTGGAGCAGGTCATCAGAATCAGATTGCCCATTTGATTATAATACACTGTCTGGGAAGTACCTACTAATTAGGACCTCAAACAGAACAATCTGGGGATGTCCTTGCCTATATGGCTGCTTGTGTAAAGCTCTTTGGAGATAGGAAGGCTGGCCCAAGCCTCTGGACCTCACTAGGCTCTTGGTTTGCTTAGTTTAGCAAAGTCAGATTCTTTGCATCTATTGCATTAGCTATACTCATTTATTTTCCATAGACATATAAACTCTAGGGAATGAGAAGTTTAATCAGAAGAAAATTTGAGAGACAATCCTTAAAAGCTTTGGTAGAGATGCTATTAGGTCCAGCTCATTGCCTCCCACACTGCTGTTTTCTGCCACAGTTTTTCTGTGCATAACAAATCAAGATCATAAACCAAAAAATAAAGCAAGGTATCATGGGCTTTTAAAGCTAGTGGAGCTCTTATAGATCATCTTATTGAAACATTTATTTTATAGAAAAGAAACAGGCCCCTAGCCTGCATGCTTTCATTCATTGACAGTTTTTCGTTTAGCCTTTACTGAATGGTTGGTACTGGTCTAGTTACTGGGAATGTAAAGTTGTAAACAGAACACTCTAAGTTTCTGTCCTCATCGCACTTATATTCAATTGAGGAGTGAAGAAGTGTGGGTATGTGTTTGAGCAAAATGTCAGAGAGTGATGGGAGCTAGGAAGAGAAACAAAGCACAGTAAAGAAACTGAGCAATAGGGTTAAAAGTGAGAGCTCTTCTGGATCTGATGCAAAGCACTCTGAGGGAATTTGAGCAGACACCTTATTAAAGCAAGGGACAAGATATTTGACTATTTTAGGGGAGGATTTCCAAGCAGAGAGAACAGTAAGTGCAGAGACTCTGAGCTAAGAGGATGTGATACGTATTTGAGAGACAGCAGGAAGTACATTTGGAGCTCTGTGAGCAAGAGGGAGAGTTTGTGAAGTGAGATCACACAAATATCCAGGGTTAATCATGCAAGGCCTTGAAGGCCAAGCTAAGAAGCTTAGAATCTATTCTGTGTGTGATAGCACAAGATTGGCGATGGTTGGGTTTCAGGAAAGAGGGTGACATGATCCAGTTTACATTCGAACTGGTCATGCTGGCTGCTATGTGGAGTGAAACTGTAGTGTGTACAAGACAGGAAGCAGAAAAACCAGTCAGGAGAGGATTATAGTAGTCCAGGCAACAGTGGGGGATGACTGAAGCAGAGTGACAGGTGGTCAGATTTTAGGAATATTCTGAAGATAGAACTAACAAGATTTGCTGAGGGGTTGGGTGTGTTAAAAAATAAACTGAGGCATATTAAAAATTTTATGAGTTTATCTGAGCAAAAATCAATTTGAACTGGGCAACACCAAACCAAAAATGGTTAGGAGCACTCCTGGACAGAAGCCAGGGGGAAGACTTAATGTGGAGAAAGTACGGGAGCAAAGAAAGGAAGTTATTGGATTGGCCATAGCTTAAAGCCTAGTTGGCTGCTTGTGATTGGCCGTCCTTAGTGTTTCGATTTCATAATCTTGAGGCATTTACAGGCTTAGATTTTGGTTTGCCTACTAGGCTGCCAAGACCTTAGAGCCACCTCAGTCTAAAGGCCTCCTTGTTTTATTAATTTAACAAGTATGAAGCATAAGAGAAAGAGAAATGTCAAAGGTGATTTCTAGGCTTTTGATATGAGCCCCTGGGAGAATGGAGATGGCACTTTTAAAATGGAACAAAGAGATGAAGCAGATTTGGAATATGAAAGGAGAAATCAAGAGTTTCTTGATTTTGGTTTTGGATGGGTTAAATTCAAGACACCTATTAGTCATCCAAACAGCAATGTCAAGAGGCAATTGAATATATGAGTCTGGAGGTCAGGAAGATTTGGGGTCTAGAGATGTAAATTTGAAAATCGTTAACATTGGCTTATTTAAGATCCCCCTTGGCAGATCTGAGACTTCAGCCTAAATTTCTGCCTCCTTCTTTGTTCCATATCTGACTGTATCTAGATGACTTATTAAAACAAAACAGACTTGGCAAAAATCAGCATGCTTTTCAAGTACTATTTTAATTTAAAATATATATATCTTACATGAAATAAATATAACATGAAATATATATATATATAACATATATTCAAGGAAATAAGACTAAATTCAGTAGGAGAAAATCCTGAATATAAAAGAGACCTTATAGTAATTTTTATTTATTTATTTATTTTTTCATCAAAACACTATTTTATTAGAGGACATGAATCCAGAAAGAAAAATAAGCTTATAAAATTATTTGTATTGTTCTCTCTTCAATGGAATAGAGATTTTCTGTAACTTTTCAGGAAGCACCTCTCTAATTTTTTTTTCACATCTTTATTGGAGTATAATTGCTTTACAATGTTGTGCTAGTTTCTGCTGTACAACAAAGTGAATCAGCTATATGTGTACATATATCCCCATATCCCCTTCCTCTTGCGTCTCCCTCCCACCCTCCCTATCCCACCCCTCTAGGTGGTCACAAAGCAAGGAGCTGATCTCCCTGTGCTATGCAGCAGCTTCCCACTAACCATCCATTTTACATTTGGTAGTGTATATATGTCATTGCTACTCTCTCACTTCGTCCTAGCTTCCCTTCCCCGCTGTGTCCTCAAGTCTGTTCTCTACATCTGCATCTTTATTCCTGCCCTGAAACTAGGTTCATCAGTACCTTTTTTCTTGGATTCCATATATGTGCGCTAGCATATGGTATTTGTTTTTCTCTCTCTGACTTACTTCACTCTGTATGACAGACTCTAGGTCCATCCACCTCACTACAAATAACTCAATTTAGTTTCTTTTTATGGCTGAGTAATATTCCATTGTATATATGTGCCACATCCTCTTTATCCATTCATCTGTTGATGGACATTTAGGTTGTTTCCATGTCCTGGCTATTGTAAATAGGGCTGCAATGAACATTGTGGTACATGTATCATTTTGAATTATGGTTTTCTCAGGGTATATGCCCAGTAGTGGGATTGCTGGGCCATATGGTAGTTCTATTTTTAGTTTTTTAAGGAACCTCCATACTGTTCTCCAGAATCCTTTGAATCAGAAGATAAACCAACAGGGTGTGCTCCTTCCTTCTCCCAATAGCTCACATGCTGTTCTATGATTCCTCTCCCCTTTCCTCTAATCTGTGACTTGAAGTAGGGCAGCTCTTTCTGGGAGGATTCTGTTCAGTATCCAGGCTGTTTAGGAGCATAGGCTCTCCTCATCTTAACAATTGGAATCAAATGGAATCCCACCTGGTCTCATGGACCACTATATATTCCAGGTGTACTTTAGTGACATTTTACTTACTCTACAAAGCCATATGTGAACTTGAGACCAGTTAACATTGTTATCATTTCTCAAGAACTCAACTATATCCCAGGGTTCAAGTTGGCTAGGGCATTCCAGCTGATATTCTCCTTCTCTATTTGGACATACGTCCCTTATAGTAATTTTTAAAAATCAGCTCTCAAGAAATGTTATCAATGTTAACTGGTCTCAAGTTCACATATGGCTTTGTAGAGTAAGTAAAATGCCACTATAGGACACCTGGAATATATAGTGGTCCATGAGCCCAGGTGGGATTCCATTTGACTCCAATTGTTAAGACGAGGAGAGCCTATGCTCCTAAACAGCCTGGATGCTGAACAGAATCCTCCCAGAAAGAGCTGCCCTACTTCAAGTCACAGGTCAGAGGAAAGGGGAGAGGAATCACAGAACAGCGTGTGAGCTATTGGGAGAAGGAAGGAGCTCACCCTGATGGTATATCTTCTGATCCGAAGGATTCAAAGCTAAAAGTCTTATTTAACAAGATTATCTACAGGCTTATCTAGTTTTAATGCACTTCAGATGCTGCGTTACTTTACAGATTGGATGTTTGTGGTAACCCTGCATCGAGCAAATCTATGGACGTTGTTTTTCCAGCAGTATTTGCTCACTTCATCTCTCTGTCACATTTTGGTAATTCTGCAATATTTCAAACTTTTTCATTATTATTATATTTGTTATGGTGATCTGTGCTTAGTGATCCTTGAAGTTACTATTGCAAAAAGATGATTATTTGCAGAAGGCTCAGATAATGGTTAGAAATTTTTAGCAATAAAGTATTATTTAATCATGGTATGTACTTTTTAGACACAATGCTATTGTACATCTAATAGACTACAGTATAGTATAAACATAACTTTTATATGCAGTGGGAAACCAAAAAATTTGTGTGACTCACTTTGTTGCAGTGGTATAGAACCAAACCCGCAGTATCTCCTACGTATGCCTGTATTAGAAAGCAAGTTCCAAGAAATCATGATATTTATTCAGGAATCAGTATCACAGTGGTGTTTTTGAAGATCTAAACTGGTGGCAGAGGAGAATGTCTAATATTGCACAGAAATGGGATAACTTGGGAGATCTTGGGTTCAGGATGTGTAGCACCACCGCTAGAGGGGTAACTCCCTTTCCTGAGTTGCACTGCCTATTTTTGAAAAATTAGAACTGGGAGGAGAGCCATGGGTAACACTGGGAGAGTATTATGTACAGTTTCAAGACTTACACATATCCACTAATTTTATTTGATCTGCATGAAAAAGTCACAAGATGGGCAAGACAGGCAAGAACATCCCTGTTTTCCAGATGAGGAAGCGAGACAGTCACTAAGTGGTAGAGAAAGGGTTCAATGCAGGAGAATCATTTAGCACACATGTCAAGGAAAAGCACGTCAGTCCTACAACTGACTTGGTAAAATAAGCATCAAGCATGGCAGAAAGCCGAAACTGCTGTCAATTGCCCTCCCTCCCCTCAGCCATGGAAATATTTAAACCAAGTAATAAAACAAACCAGCAGCTGGCACTTTCATAGAGCCAACCCTGGGGCCCCCTCAGAAGAAAACGTTTTTCTAGATAGACTTTGTCATTTCTCTTTTTTTATTTTTCATTTGCTATTTATTTTAAAGTTACATTTCTAACTAAGGGAAACATTTTAAAATAAAAAATTGGAACGAACTGAGCCAAACTGCAAACACAAACCTGCCTGGAACAGTGTGCAAGTTAAAAAAAAAATTTTTTTTTTAAAGTCTGCCTTCTTGGCATCTGCATGATGTGACCCCAAACACCCAGTCCCTCAGATACTAGTGTAGCAGCCACTTCCCCATATCCAGACCCTGAGTCCTCAGTCAGCTGACGAGAGGAGTGGTGACTCATTATTTATACTATTAAATATTTATACACTTATACTATTTAAAAACAAAATATACTAATAAAAACAATATTGGTGATCATTTCTTGACGTCCTAGTACATCACAGTCATTAACACGCGGTCAGTCCCCACAAAAGCTGGGAAGTATGACTATTCACATTTTAAAATCAGGAAGCCGAGGCGCAGAGAATGTAGCTTGTCTAGGGACAAACAGCTTCCAACTGGCTGATTCTAAAGCAAACGTTTCATCTGCATTGCCCTCGCCCCTCTGAACCTCGGGCTTCTAAAGGCAGGGTCCCTGCACTTACTTCCGAGGGAGACAAATTGAATTTCCATTGCTTTAGAAGGCACAACCTAAATTGCTCCCTACCAGAAAGACACCTGGGTGAATACAGACATATCTCCTTGAATTCTTAGAGAACCAGTGTGGAAGGAGCATCCTGAAAAAGTTCCAAAGACCTGAGCTCACATGACCCATCTGCTTCTTACTGGTGATTTCACAGTCCCTCGACTCCCCAAACCACCTCCATTACTTCCACCTGTAAAATGGGAACTCTGGGCGATGCCCTGCCCATTCTCTTTCCTTGCTGTAGACCCAAGTGTGTAAATTAATGAAAGTGCCTGTCAATTGGAAAACTCCCTACCTGTGAGGTTAGTGTGATTTTTACTTTTCTCATTTAAAAAATAATGTTGCCAAAATTTTCAGTATCCCTATATTCAGCCATGGTAAAACCTACTCGAGGAGTTTACTTACCTCCCCCATCACTCCTAATAACTTTACAGCAAAGGAAACTGTAATGAGATTGTGTAGCAGAAGCCACAGGGAGAGGATCACGTTTTCACTAACTCATGGGGAGGGGCTGATTCTGCTGGTGCTGCCAACATGTGCCAGTGTGTCTCTCAGCTTGCTCTCTTGGTAACAGGTGTTCACAGGGTGGTGAGGATGGACAGCAGGCCTCCCCCCAACTTTGCCTGTCTTTTAATTGTCAAGGGTTTTGACAGGCATTTTGCAGTTCTCTGTCACACAGTTCCAAGCATGGCTGCACAGCATGCTGCTTAAAGCAACCCCAAGTCAGGAACTCAGAGAATCCCCCCCTTAGAGGTTCTGTTTGATGACATGCCTGGATATGAGTGTGGGTAGCCCTTCTTCCTGACATATGTCTGCTTTATTCATCCTCCTGGTGGGTGGCACACAGGTCAAAAGTTTGTCCCACTGGTGATTGGGCTTTGCTCTGGGTAACATATCAGACTTGATTTTTGTGCCAGTTTAAGAAGATCTAAAATATCCCTTTTCCTTGCTCTCATGTATCCAGTGTATAAAATTTCCTTATATCACAGTCACTTTTTAAAGTGTTTGTCTCTCCCAATCGACTCTCAACTTTTTTTTTTTTTTTTTTTTCTTTTGCGGTACGCGGGCCTCTCACTGTTGTGGCCTCTCCCGTCGCGGAGCACAGGCTCCCGACGCTCAGGCTCAGCGGCCGTGGCTCACGGGCCCAGCAGCTCCGCGGCATGTGGGATCTTCCCCGACCGGGGCTCGAACCCGTGTCTCCTGCATCGGCAGGCGGACTCTCAACCACTGCGCCACCAGGGAAGCCCAGACTCTCAACTTTTTTGATCAGGGACCCTGCAATATTCCTAACACACCTAGCAGTGCCTGACATACAACAAAGGCTAATAAATACATATTGGACTGAATCTTAATACAATGCATCCAGGGTACCTGAAAATGGTAATTCCCCTGAAGGAAATAAGGCCAGATTTCTTCTATCTATCGAAACCATTTTGGTGATAACATGACCAGAATCTAGGGCTTTCACCAATGCTGGCTCCTAGTCCCAGGCTTAATGGCTATTTCTGTAGTTGGCTATTATAGTGATGAAGTCACCTATTGGGTTTTATTGTGTCCACTCAGCTTCATATATAGGTAGACACCATTAAAAAAATACATATATATATATATAATTTTGTACCTCCACGCTATTGGGTTTTATTGTGTCCACTCAGCTTCATATATAGGTAGACACCATTAAAAAAATACATATATATATATATATATATATATATATATATAATTTTGTACCTCCACGTACAGGACAGAATGTGCATTTTTTATTGGTCCGCTTTGCCTACTCACTGATGGCATCTTTTCCTTTGCTGAAGTGCATTGTTATTCTAGACACAGCCTGCATAACACAACATGTTTAATTTAATTCACATCATTAAATCAGTATTATGCAGGGTGAAACTGAAGGAGGGATTTTCCTATTTGGGTTCTCGGGAAATAGAAAGGAACTACACATACACAGACATCACCACCACCACCACCGCCAAGCCCAGTCCTTCCTTGACTTCCCATATTTCTTTTGACTGCCTAGGCAGTTATGCAAGCTAGGAGAGGGTAATCACATTTCATGCTTCAGGGCATGATCTGATCACAAGAGGGTCAGGAAGGACCTCTCCCCTCCCTTGTAGTATTGTTCGGTTGGCCAGATGCACTAATTGGGGTGAGGGGTTGCTAAATTCCTGTGAAGCATCAGGCATTTGCAGCTGCAGGATTCTCGGGAGTGAGCTTGCAGGAGCAATGGTCTGATCTTCTGTGGCACCTTCATGGAATCACTGCAGAGAGTGCTATTTCAATTTTCTCTTGGTTCCCCACTACCATCTCTGTCCTTTGGAATCAGAGAATACATCTCCTTCTTTATGCGAAGAGAGAATCTTAGTGCTGAAAGGGAATTTAGAAATTACCTAGTCTGATCTTCTGAATTTATGGAGGGTAACGTTTATGTTCTAAAAGGTTAAGTGACTTTCTCAAGAGCATAGTAGGAGCTGATGGCAGAACTGAGTTTAGAACCTGTCTTATGACCCAGATATTCAGATGTTCTTTCCACTACTTTACAGCTGAGATCTGTTCTACACACATCAGTCAGGTTCAGTTACACCAGTGGTTCTCAAATGTAAGCATTCCTTTGAATCACCCAGAGAGCTTGTTAAAATGCAGACTGGTGGGCTCCAACTCAAGGGCTCCTGATTCAGTAGTAGGTCTGGCATGGGGTTAAGGATTTGCATTTCTAATGAGTTCTCAGGTAATGCTGATGCTGCTGGGCCAGGGATCATACCTGAGATAAGAATCACTGAAATACACTAAAGTTGTCAAATAAAACAAATATTTTTCTCTCTTTACTGATTTGTTCAGCCCTTTATTCACTTACTCATCAAATATTTATTGAACACCAACCAAGTGCCTGGCATGTTTGCTGCTGTGGCTGGGGACAGGAAACATGAAGATGAAAAAAGCACGACTGTGAACTCCTGAGGAGTTCACATTTGGTGGGGAGGGAGAGATGCATAAATAATTACTGAGCAATCTTTTAAATGCAGTGATAGAAGTCTACAGAAAGTGTAGTTGTTGCATAGCCCTAAAAGTAATGACATGGGGACTTCTCAGGGAAGGCTTTACCAGAGAGGTGACATTTGGGCTGGGCTTTGAAGGATAAGCAGGATTTCTCCAGGCAAAAGGAATATTATAGGCTGACAGAAGAGCACATGCAAAGGCATGGAGAATGGCAATTTTAGGAGGACCTGGCTAAGAGTGGCAGGAACATGGAGGGAGGTGGTGTGGAACAGAAGTCAGGGAGTGGAAAAAGATACAGATGGCAAGTTATGGTGGGTGAAATAATGAAAGGCATTCCATACCCTGCCAAGTAGTCTGGAGTTCCTTTTGTGTGCAGCAGAGACACCGAAGGGTTTTAAGCTGAGACGTGTTGTAAGATGACTCTGGCTACAGTGTGGAGGGCATATGAGAGGGATTTCTTGGAAGCAGGGAGAAATTAAGACTCTATTATGGTAATCTACATGAGAAATGATGATAGCTGATCCAAAACAATAGCAATGGGAATGGATAGGAAAGAGCAGTAAAGGGTTAAAATAACCAGGACTTGTGAACAGATCAGAAGTAAAGAATGACAATAAAGAAAGTCATAGATAATTCCACATTTTCTAGCTTTCCAGCTGACTAGATGGAAACGCTATGATTAGAGATAGGAAACAGAGAAGTGCAAGTAGGTGGGAGATAAGTTCATTTGGGACAAGTTGGGATTCTGGTGTCTATACAAAGACAGTTAGGATGCTCTACCGTTCCTGGGAAATAGAGTCTGAGGTTCAGGAGAATGGTCCAAGATCAGTAGAGAAATTGGGGTAAAGTCAGGGAAGGGGATGAGCCTGCTTAAAGAGATGAGAAGAATTTCTTGTCCTGGATTATCATATAAATTGCTTGTCAGAGTGATAAGCGATATATCCTCAATTATACAGAAGAGGAAACCAAGTGATTAATGATACACATTAAACTAAGGAATAACAAGGAAAAAAATGGAAAATCAGAATTTAAAATTTCTAATTTTGATAACTGAACATTTTGAGAATGGATAAGAAAATGACTGTAACAAAATGAATTCCCAATTCCCAGTTACTGCTCTTAGCCAAGCTACTACTGGTTCATCACTTGAGGCTTTGGGGAAATTCTTACCTGCTCCAGGCCTCAATCTTCTCATCTGTAAAACAGGGTTGCTGAGAGGAGTAAACAATTCCTGCAAAGCATTTAGTTAGCATAATGCTTAGCACATAAAAAGGGTGCTGTAATTTTTTTTTATATTTAACAGTGGAACAATTTTTTTTGTGTGCGTGTGGTATGCGGGCCTCCCTCTGCTGTGGCCTCTCCCGTTGCGGAGCACAGGCTCCGGACGCGCAGGCTCAGCGGCCATGGCTCACGGGCCCAGCCGCTCCGCGGCATGTGGGATGTGGGATCCTCCCAGACCGGGGCGCAAACCCGGTTCCCCTGCACCGGCAGGCGGACGCGCAACCACTGCGCCACCAGGGAAGCCCAACAGTGGAACAATTTTACTAGAAAACGGAAAATATGAACTATCCAAGAAAACCACCAGTAAAAGGACAAGTGAAGACCATTACTAACAATACAAAGAGAAATGCTATTCAGATGGTCCCTTCTTGCTACTTCCTGAGTACCCAGAATGGGGATGTGTATTTGGTCTGGCGTGCCACCTACTCTTCTTACCGAACTCGGGTTCAGCTGTTCGCTGCTCAAAAGCCAATAACCGAGGGGCAAGTGTCAGTAGAAAGGAAAGGTGCTTTATTCAGAAAAGCTGGCAATTTGGGGAGGAGGTGGACTCATGTCTGGAGACCAACTCCAAAGATTCTGTTCAGCCATGACAATTTTCAAAGGGAAAAAGGGGAAACAACCTCAGTTAATCATCAGAGTAGGAGATCAGATTCTTGATCATTTTTCCATTGCGTGCAGACCTGCTGACTTCTCCTGATCTTCCTTTGGACGCTCTCTTGCCTGCTTGGTCGGCCTGCAAATTTGCCAAGGGGGAAGTTAGGGGTAGAGAGTCAGTCATTCTTTAACTAATTAATCTTTCATTCTTACTCCTTTTAATCCAGGAAAGGAATCAACAGGTCAAGCAGGGCATTGTGTACATTCAGTAGAGGAGAAGTCAAGAGTTAGGTTAAATGTTACCTAGTGATCTCCTTTTTATATTTATGGGGAATAGAAATAGACTACAGGAAAGGGGCAAAAGAGCTGCTTACAAATCCCCAGTTGTTAGACATCATTCCATTTCTATGAGATTAGGGGTGAAGGTCCATCTTCTGTAACTTCTTCATGCTGACATAGGGTGTTGTATTTTCAGAGTAGAAGATCTCGACATGGGTCTGCAGCATCTGTTTGCTGACAATTTTAGTTGCTTGCTTACATATATGGGCAGACCAAGCTACAATTATTCTAATGCCCACAAAGATATATATTATTATGAGCAATAGTGTTAATCCAATTCTTTCATCAGACACTGACTGAGTCTATGACTCTATTGTCCTAATCATTAACTGCTTGAGTGTGCTCTTTTGTGACTCTGGGAGGCCTGGGAGACTTCAGCTTTCCTACAAACAAGACGCAGGGGACATAGAGGGGCCTTTGTACTTGGGGGGAGGGGGCCACAGGGTTCTGCTCAGTTCCGCTATGACTATGATACCTCAAAACACTTCTGATTCCTTGTATTCAATGCCTATGCTGTGTAACAAATTACCACAAACTTGACAACTTAAAACAACTCAAATTTATTATCTCCAGTTTCACAGCACGACTAGATACTTTGCTTAGGGTCTCACTGGGCTGAAATGAAGGTGTTAGCCGGGGCTGTGGTTCTTGGTTCTCACAGGCCCTCTTCTAAGCTCACAGGTGGTTGGCAGAATTCATTTCCTTCCAGTTGCAGAACGTTTCCCTTTGAGTTGTTGGCTGGTGATCACTCAGCACTCCAGGCTGCCTGCCATTCCTTGTCATGTGGCCCCCACAGGAAATTCTCAGTGTAGATGTTTGCTTTCTTTCAGCCTCCAAAGCACTTCCCACGCACTGACTCCCCCTCCTGCTTTGGAGGAATCTTTGGCTTCTCAAGTCTCTGACCTCTGGACTGAGATTTAATGGGCTCATGTGATTAGCCCATGTAGATAATCTCCTTATCTTAAGATCAACTGACCTGGGAACTTAATTACATCTGCAAATTTCCTTCACAGCAGCACCTAGAATGGTGTTTGAATAACTGGGAGAAGGTATATTTTCACCCAGGGGTTGGGAACCTTGGGGGACCATTTTAAGAATCCTGTCTACCACACTCCTGAAGCATATGCAAGTTTAGTGACAGGACTGAGCAGTGGTTTTTAGTGGCATTGCTGCACTTAACATTTGCCCTTTTGGCTATTTCTCTACATTCCATTTACCTTTGAATGACAAGTTGCTGAATTATCTCAAAGGCTAAGAGACATGCATTTAGAAGAGTGACATATTTTTTCTCCATGCTCTCAGGATACCTCTGAATGATGTATAATTACAGGTCTTTCACCTCTGACTCTGCTCATAACACCTAAATAATCTTTGGGTCAAGGCAAGGATTTATCTGTCACACACACACACACACACACAAAAAGCTTTTCAACTCAAAATTGCTTACTATTCCTCACTTCAAGATTTGAGAAGTGTCAGTTTGATCAATGTAGTCCTGGCAACAAATCAGTTGAGGTCAAGCCTGGTTTGAGGGGGTACTTGAACATATGCTTGTCCTGAACATATATTTAATTCAGGAGCAATATATTTCACATTGTCAAATCAAGTGGCATCATTCAAGAGGCCCCTAATTCAGACACAGCCAGGCTGAGAAACCAGTAATAAAAAGGAGCAAGGGGCAAATGCTAAGCTAAGGGTGGCGGTGAAGTACAAATCATGGCTGAAATGCTTAACCTCTAGGGCTGCCAGCAACAGCTGTCTCTGCAATTGGTCCTGGTCAGGTGAAACTCCCGAACTTTTTATGTATTTTTTTTTTTTTTTTGCGGTACACGGGCCTCTCATTGTTGTGGCCTCTTCCATTGCAGAGCACAGGCTCCAGACGCGCAGGCTCAGCGGCCATGGCTCACAGGCCCAGCCGCTGCGCGGCTTGTGGGATCTTCCCGGACCAGGGAACGAACCCGGGTCCCCTGCATCGGTAGGCGGACTCTCAACCACTGCGCCACCAGGGAAGCCCAGAACTTTTTAGATTGATCTGCATTTGGCCTACACCAGTGCTGCAAGCAACAGCTGCCCAGCAATTGGCCTAGGAAAAAAAGAGACCCCTTACCTTTCCCCCAACACACAGCAAGATCCTAAAGATCAACCTATATTCAGGTCTTTTAATATGTTCAGACATACTCTTAGTTGGCCACCGGATTCTAGATTACTCAATGCAATACACAAAGGCAACAAGAGATGGTGTAATGATTTCTTGATCATCTGGAGATATCAAAGTTTTTACTGTGTAAAGGTTGTGCTAATAGGTATCTTGGACATCATGAAAAATGTCAATATTTGAATGTATACTCACGTTTTGATCTGTGTTCCAGGGAAAACTCTAAGTTCATTTCAAATTACCTATTTTTGTACTTTTTTCTCTTGTTTGCTAAAGGTAATTATAAACTCTCATTTCCATGCTGTAAAGAGATTCTAAAGCCCATAAATCATAATTAAGCTGGTGTCCTTAAATTACTGAGTAACAGTCCCTTGATTCTTGAGCCTGTTTGTCCTGCTCACCCCACTTCATCCCCCAAAAGAGGGAAGACAATAGGGGCACTAAATGCACTTCCTGCATTGCAGGACTAAGGCAATGTCTCTTTTCTCTCTAAAGTCATCCCTAAAACAACCTAGGACCTCTGACTTACCACCAGCAGAAATCAAAGCAAATTTTGGAATACACCTCAACAGAAAACCAAAATGAAACAATTTTTAACTACAAGTTCTATTTTGGGGGGGGAGGGGAGCATTATTCCCAACTGCCTATAGACATGGTAAAATAATACTTTGCTCACACCTAGTTAAGCGACTCCAAGTTGGGAAGAACCAAACATACTTTGGCAATATATCTGATGAGTGGGCAAGTTTATTTGGAAAAAGCTCTTACTTGGTTAAAGATTCATACTAGTACAAATTCTGGGAAAGATGTTACAATTATATTACAATATATGTTTTAAGAGTTATTCTATGTATCCAGTAAGTCAAGCCAAGACCAGCAAGTTATGTAATTTGGGTTTAAACTAAGAAAATGTTAGGACTACAGCTGTCTGTCCATCAATAGAATGGCTTGCTTTTTAAAGCAGGTAGTAACTTGTCTTCGTTAGCATTTTAGTGTGTCATGGGCCCTCAAGGAAGTACCCTGCTTTGGGTCCTCTCTGGTCCCTTCTAATTTAAAACTTCTACATTCACTAACATCACATGGCTGAATTGTACATTTCACTTAAATACTTTGTTGTCTACTTTATGTTGCAATGTCTTCTCAATTGCACAGATATATAACCATCCATGCCATGAATTCTGGTGTAGACAATGTAAGAGACTTATTGTCATTTGTGAGGTTTAAAAGACTTGGGCCCTTCTTTACAATATTAGAAAAATAGCCCTAAAGGTACTCTACTTACTCAACCTATCATTCAAAATTTACACGTTGTGATTGGCAGTTAAATTTAAGAGTACCTTTCTGCTCTGAAAAATAGCTACATGTAATTTTATAGAGAAGCCATAGTATTTCAGAAATTTAAAAACTGGTTGGAAGCAGACTTCTCTTAAAAAGAAAGTGTCTAATATTAAGTTCTCTCAAAAGCAACTCAGTTTCATCATAGAAACCTTTCCTGTGCTTGTGGAAAAAGAACCAAACTCCCCCCACACCCCACATACAAAGCACAAAAGACTTTGAATTTCTCGCAAATATTTTGGTACTTGAGCTTTTTATTTTATGCTGATTTTTATGAATATCTAATTGTTTCATAAAGGTAATTCTTGCCTCTCTGGAACAATCCTAGTTCTGAAAGACAAGAACAAGTCCTAACTCTATCACTGACTTGCTGAATGACCCTGGGCAAATCACTAGGACTCTGTTTTTTAAGGTTCACTTACCACCAATGAAATAACCACCTCAGAGTAGCTGGGAAACTCTCACAAGGTCATGGATCTGACAATGCCTTGGGAAGTATGAGCAGTACACAGATAAATGTTTTATGTACTTCTGCCTATTGCATGATGCCTGTCCAGGATGAGGTGGATTGTAGGTGTTGACCCAACCACAGGAGAAGTAGAAAGAACTATTTAAAATAACTTTAGCTCACTTTCTCATTTGGTTTATCATTTCCTCTATATTTAAAAAAAAATTATATACCCTCCTTCCTCAAATAACACAAAGAACCTCTTATCTGAGGGATTTATTTGTCCCTGTGGAACCTGTGAAGGCCACAAACACTCATGGCCAATGAATGACAACCTATGTTTGTCTCTTCAGTCTTATAGTATCTGCAGGACTGAAGTCTGTCAATGTCCACGCGTCTGTCCAGAACCTCCATACGCCCCATGCTTGCTCTGTGTGTTATGGGGACGCCGAGAGATGACAAATTCAATGGTGGTACTTCAACCAGCGCGGAAGGCCTTCCCTTTGGGGTCTGACAGGATGACTACACCCCAGCAAGCAATGCCTAGGGAAAAAACAACAGTACTTTACTCTTTATGTTGTACTTCAATTTACCAGGTGCCTTCATATATATCAACTTATTTAACCCTCACAATACTCCTTGAAGATACAATTACCATTATTTCTATCTTACAGCAGAGTGAAGCTCAGGAAAGGAAAGTTGAGAGGAAAAAAAATTCTGTTACTTCCCCAAAGCAAGAAAGTTACTGAAAGGGAATTGATCTGGGTAATCTAATTAAGAAGGTAAGAGATCTGAAAACTTAAAATTCTATTCACTCAGTTGGTCTGAAGAGCTAAAAAAATCACTACATTTTACTGGAAGGCAGCTTGACAATCACGTAGTATTGTTACAAATAAGAACTGTGGGCCACAGTACCCAATGGTAGACCTAGAATGTGGGCTTTGAACCCATGTCTACAATCTACTTTCAAAGCCAAAGTTCTTAAACCAAGGTCAAGTGCCCTCACTCAGGCCTTCTCCACAATCTAGAGAAGAAGCATGGGTTTTGGTAACAGATAAGCCTGGGAATCAAAGGCTAGCTGTGTCATATCCTGGGTGTCTGACTTCGAACTCTCTGTGCAGGAAAATTGGACTACTATATTCATACCTATCTTTAATAGCTTTTGGCAGGATTAAAAAGATTGAGGCTAGTAAGAGTTTTCAAAAAAAATACTGTGATTTAAGAAAAAAGAAAGAAAGGAAAGCTTCCCAACAACTTTTTCTCCCCACCCCCATCTTAGGGGGTGGGGGGTGAAAATGCCTGCCGCCACGTGACCAACCCGGGCGCCCCGGCCCCCACCCCCGCCACGTGGCTGCGCCCCTCTTCTCCCTCTTCCCCCCAGCCCAAGGGTAGTGCCCCGAACTCTCACTGATGCCGAAGACCATCTGCGCAATAGTCCCTGGACCCGGGGGGTATCCCAGCTTCATGGGCTTCCGTGCCACCCAGTACACGTACCCGCCCGCCCCTATCAGCCCGAACCCGGAGAGCACGCGACAGCTCCAGCAGTTATTAAACAGAGGGGCTTCCGCTGGAGGGGTCGGCGCTCCGGGTGCAATGACGGGCGCGGGGTTGGCGGAGGAGGCGACCTCAGGAGGCGCAAAGTCTTTGACTGGCTTAAGCGGCTGGGAAACGAAAGAACCCATGGTTAGGAGCTCGGCCTCAACCGTAGGAACCTTCCCCCGAACTGACGTAAAAGATGTGCCCGGAAAGAGAGCGCTGGCGCGCTGCACCGGAAGCAGCCCGAGGGCCTCTGGGAAATGTAGTTCTTGCTTGCCTCGGAGGAGGGAAAAGACGGAGGTGGACTGCTGTACGGGTGTTCTGTGGCGAAAACCTTGGCCATGACGCAGGCCAGTTTTTTTTCCCTCCGGTCCTTTTAAGAATTTAGCCAACTCCCTAAATGTCTCAACTCGCAGTCTCCTTAGAGAAAAAGTCTGGGTTTCTAAGTGTCCTGTCTAACAGGAAAGGTGAGACCTCGGGCATGTCACTTCACCTGTTTGTGTGTTTGACTTAAAAAGGTTGGAGGTGTTTGACTTTGACTTAAAAAGAGTTAAGTAGTTTGTGCCTGACTGTATGCTAGACACTTTGCTAAGCGATTATCTGCATTATGCCATTTGCTATTCCCGACCCAACAGGGTATCAGTTTCCCAATACGTGACAAAACTGGTTAGGTGACATAGCCATAGTAGACCCAATGTCTATGTGAAGATGGAATCAAATTTCTTAAACGCTACCTGTACATAATGTGAAGGGACTACACAAATATAAGACAGGTATTAGAAATGGGTTTGAATTACTTGCATAAACACTTTTACTGTAGCATTTTTTATCCCACCTTTCCTTTCTTTCGGGTAGGGTTGGGCATATGTTTCTTGTGCTGGGTTGTTCTCAGAGGATTATTGGTAAGAACAAAGGCATTTAGAATTCAGAGGTTGTTTCTGTTAGAGGAGATGGGGGAAAGTAGGATTAATTTCAGGTTTTAACTTTTGTCCTTTAGAATGGCGTAAAAATTAACATGATAAAAAGAAATTCACTCTTCACCTTTCTGAAACGGGGATGTGATTTTGGGAAGACTAAAAAGAAGACAAAAATAAAGATATGGTTAAATAGGAGAAAATAAAATAGTGAGAATACTAGATTGCCTGCTGATTAATTTCTAAGACCATCCCCTTTTCCCTAAGTAAATAAATCAATAAATCTATATCTCCGTGTGTTGTGTAGTAGAAAGGCAAACCTTTGGGAAATTTGTGATCTGTACCTAGCTCTGTCACTACGAGTCAGCCATATGACACAGAGAACGTTATTTATTCTCTCCGGCCTGTAGTTACCTCATGTTTGAAATGAGATTTGAAATAGGTGATATCTAACTTCAAAATTCTATTATGTATTAGTAATCTCTCTTTAGATAACATTATGCTAAGTGCTGTACCAAATGAATTCAACAGTATTTCGCTTAGAAATTCATAGTTTATGGCTGCTGCTTCTTGCTGTGCTCAGATAAAATATCCTATAGTGCATTTGATTTCTTCTTATGTATGTGAGAAAGAAATCATCATTTGGCAATGGTTACCAAACATTTTGATCACACTCTATGGAAAAAAAAGACTGAGCCCGCAATAGAATTTATGCATGCCTATTTATTATTTATAAATTATCTATTAATATACTACTTTATACAGTATTATAAGGGTAAGATTAAATAATAGAAATGGAAATTTTAATATTTTCTCATATCCCAATAGATGGGATTGTGCATCTCCATGGATATCATGGTTATTAGGTATGTGACTTTACTAATTTATATTTTATCTAAAAGCTTACCTTCTCTAGTGTGCTTATAACAGCTAAGAATGTCAGGAGATGAGATCTTTAATTCTCCAAACAAATATTATTAGAATGGGCTACAATACTTTTTGCCAATAACAGGCAAGATTTTATTTTAACCACTGTTTTTTTAAAGTACCTTCCAAAAGATGTGTTTGTTCTCTTATGATTGCCTCAGATGAATGATTTTAACTTTTTTGTGCTATTGTGATATGCCTCCAAAACTCTCAGTGGCTTCTATGGAGTCCATGTTCTAGAACTGCACATAGTGCAAATTGAAATGTACTTATATAATTTTGATTGGAAAATTATTGGAAATACTGATACCTCTTAAGATAAATGAAACAGTAAGGTCTGAGGATAAGGGTAGAGGCCAGTGAAAGCAAGCAAAATTGTAATTAGAGGAAGAAGTGTGCATTTGGTGGGAAAGACATAGGAGGAAAAGGTTGAAAGCTAACTTTACCTCATTATCTCTATTGTATTTATTTCTTTTACTACTTACTGTCTCTACGGTTCATTTTGCACTTATGACTCACAAGGCCTATGTCGTCTCCCATAGATTTTAAAAATGCAAAAGGCGTAAAAAGGTACTTAATAAAAAGTATCCTTCACACTCCATTCCCCAGCCGTCCAGTTCCCCTTCACCAACACAGCCAGCCATACCAGTTTCCTGTGTATCTTTTCAGAGTTATCTCTGTGCACCTGTGTGCACCTTTCCTCCAGTTATCTGGGACATGAGTCTCTAACAGTCAGTGAGTAAAGATCGTCTTCATTCTTTTGTATGGCTCCATAGGATTCCATTGTATGGATGTACTATACTCATATATTGATGGACATTAATAGACATTTAGACTGCTTCCATTCTTTTGCTATTACATATAGTGCCACAATAAATAACCTTGTGCCTACATCATATCACAAACATATACATCTTAGAATATATTTCTGAAAGGGTATAGTGTTTATAAGCTTGGTGAACAGAATCAAATTGCCCTTTATAGAAGTGGTACCAATTTACACTCTCACCAACAAGTAAGAGAAGACCTGTTTCCCCACCCAATTCCCTAAAATAGTGAATTATTGAACTTCAGTCTCTGCCAATCTGATAGGTGAAAATGGTTTAATTTTCTTATTATAAGTGAGCTTCTTTATGTGTATTGAAGGACAATTTGTATTTCCTTTTCTGTGAACTGTCAATATTTTTGTCCATGTTTCTCATTGGATTGTCTTTTTCTCATTGATTTCTAGGAACTCTTTATAATTAGTGAGATTAACCTTTTGTTTGTGATATCAATTCACATTTTTTTCTCCCAATTTGATATTTGCCTTTTGAATTTGCTTGTTGTACTTTTTACCATGCACATTTTTTAAACCTGTAATTGAGTTTATCAGTTTTTACTTTTATAGCTTTTGAGCTTCATGTCATAAATAGAAAGGCCTTCCATTTTCTATGGTTTCCCCTGGGATTTTTTTTTTTTTAACAGTTAAAAATTTAATACGTTTGGAATTTATCCTATTACTAGCTGTCAGGAATGGAATCAGATTTTCTTTTTCTTTTCCTTTTCTTTTCCCTGATCCATTTTTCTCAACACTGTTTATTAAATAGTACACCTTTTCCCCACCTATTTGAAATGCCACATTTTCTAAAATGCCATATGTTAATGTATGTCTATTCCTGGACTTCGCATTCTGTTCCATGATTTCTCTGTTTATCCATGTGCCAGTGTCAGACTATTGTAATTACTGAAGTTCTGTAATGGGTTAATACTTGGAGACTGATCCCTCTCTATTACTCTTCTGTTGCAGACTTCTCTTGGCTATTTTTGCTTGTTTATTTTCCCACATGAACTTTTGACTCAGCTTGATAATTCTGACAAAATGATGCTGACATCTTTATTAGACTAGTGTGAAAATTGTAGGTTAATTTAGGGAGAATTGACATTTTTATGATGTTGAGTCATCCTATCCAAGGTCTTTGGTTCATATCTTATTGTGTGTTCCTCTGTATCATTTTAGTCTTTTTCATAATGAGCTCACACATTTTCTCTCAGACATTTTTTTTAATATCTTTATTGGGGTATAATTGCTTTACAATATTATATTAGTTTCTGCTGTATAGCAAAGTGAATTAGCTATACATATACATATATCCCCATATCCCCTCCCTCTTGCATCTTGCTCCCACCCTCCATATCCCGCCCATCTAGCTGGTCACAAAGCAAGGAGCTGATCTCCCTGTGCTATGTGGCTGCTTCCCACTAGCTATCTATTTTACATTTGGTAGTGTATATATGTCAATACCACTCTCTCACTTCTTCTCATCTTACCCTTACCCCTCCCTGTGTCCTCAAGTCCATTTTCTATGTCTGCATCTTTATTCCTGTCCTGCCCCTGGGTTCTTTAGACCCATT
>NC_041222.1:50548306-50569370 GCF_002837175.3 Physeter macrocephalus
TATTTAGATCTTCTGCCCATTTTTGGATTGGATTGTTTGTTTTTTTGATATTGAGCTGCATAAGCTGCTTGTATATTTTGGAGATTAATCCTTTGTCAGTTGCTTCATTTGCAAATATTATCTCCCATTCTGAGGGTTGTCTTTTCATCTTGTTTATGGTTTCTTTTGCTGTGCAAAAGCTTTTAAGTTTCATTAGATCCCCTTTGTTTCTTTTCGTTTTTATTTCCATTTGTCTAGGAGGTGAGTCATAAAGGACCTTGCTGTGATTTATGTGTGATTTATGCCATAGAGTGTTCTGCCTATGTTTTCCTCTAAGAGTTTTATAGTGTCTGGCCTTGCATTTAGGTCTTTAATCCATTTTGCATTTATTTTTGTGTATGGTGTTAGGGAGTGTTTTCCCAGCACCATTTATTGAAAAGGCTGTCTTTTTTCCGTTGTATATTCTTGCCTCCTTTATCAAAAATAAGGTGACCATAGGTACGTGGGTTTGCTGTCCAGTTTTCCCAGCACCACTTATTGAAGAGGCTGTCTTTTCTCCACTGTATATCCTTCCCTCCTTTATCAAAGATAAGGTGACCATATGTGTGTGGGTTTATCTCTGGGCTTTCTATCCTGTTTCATTGATCTATATTTCTGTTTTTGTGCCAGTACCATACTGTCTTGATTACTGTAGCTTTGTAGTATAGTCTGAAGTCAGGGAGCCTGATTCCTCCAGCTCCATTTTTCGTTCTCAAGATTGCTTTGGCTATTCGGGGTCTTTTGTGTTTCCATACAAATTGTGAAATTTTTTGTTCTAGTTCTGTGAAAAATGCTATTGGTAGTTTGATAGGGATTGCATTGAATCTGTAGATTGCTTTGGGTAGTATAGGTATTTTCACAATGTGGATTCTTCCAATCCAAGAACATGGTATCTCTCTCCATCTGTTTGTATCATCTTTAATTTCTTTCACCAGTATCTTATAGTTTTCTGCATACAGGTCTTTTGTCTCAGATGTAAGTGACTAGATCTTTTTGCCTAGATGCCCAAACGATTTTCTTTTTTTTCTTCCTTCCCACCTTCCTTTCTTCCTTCCTTCCTAAAGTTGTTGAAGTCCAATAACATCTTTACTAGAATATATATCTTTGTGGACTATTCTAGCTCAGTTTTCCAAGCACAAACAACTATATATATATTCTGTTGTCTTTATTCCAAGAATATTTATCTGAATTATATCTTTTTTAAAGCACACTTATTGTTTTCTCATAGCCAAATACAGCCAAATAGTATTACTTCCACTCACTCATCATTAAAGACAAGAAGATAATTCATTGGATATTTTAAAATAGTGCACTATATAACAAAAAATATTAAATTTACAAAAGTAGCTCAATTAATTATGTAAAATAAAGAAAAGAGCAAAACTAATTTGTTTCTTTCCTCATAAATAGACATTTAAAGCACTCTGTTAGTCTTAATGTTATCTTTATGTTAAAATAGCTCAGAGTGTGGTACACATAGTTTCATCTAGAAAGGTATTCAATTTACACACCTCGTATGAATGAATAAAATTTGCATAACAAAATGAATACAGAGAGCCCTAGGCTTTCATGTTAAAATTTGGTGTTGAACTATCTTTTATGACATTATAGATTATTACATAAGATATATTTTTCATACATTTATAATCTTAAGAAGAGAAAAATAATTGTTTCTTGGAAAAGATCTCCCGGTAGCCATTTGGTTTATGATAGGATAAACTGAACCTCTAAGAGTTTAGTGTCTACCAAATCTGAAATCCTTAGCTTGAGTCAAAACATCAGATATGCCACATATTTCACAGTTTCCTAAGTCATGGGTCTGCCTTTTCTTCTGAAGTACTGACAGATTATGCACTTTTAGGGAGTATCCCTGGCATGGTGGTTTTCTGTGTGATGTTGTTTTTATTATTATTATTATCTATGAACTATATTATTTCTCCTCCTTTCCTCCTCTGGCATGCTCTTCTATTTTACTTAATTGTAACTCCATTCAGAACATTCTGAAGAATATTCCTCTAAGAAAAGAAATTTTAGAGATGAAAAATTAGAGAGAATAAGACTGGGTATTGGTATGTGCTGGGCTTTCCCTATATTTGCTGCAAAGTTCTGCCAGATTGATGATGTTGAAGTTTTAAATGTGATGGCAAACTCCATAACTCTGGGGTTTTTTTGTTTGTTTGTGTTTTTTTTTTTTTAGAGAATCAGCAGCTTCTACCTATGGCTCCTTTTTTAATTAAAACTTTGTGAAGACCTTTTCAGCCTTTCATTGTTTATTTTCTTTTCTTATTTTTTCATTCTTAGGCTCAAAGCATTCCACATGACTCTTTATTTTTAATTTTTTCTCCATATGCCTTTTTAGGTATACAGTTTTGGTTATATGCTCATTTTTAGGTATTTGATCATTTTTTGGAGCTTTGCTTCTAATGCATGGTTCTGCCAGCTTATTCTGTTGCTGAATTAAAAAGTAGATCTCATAAAAGACCCCCGACCCAAAATTTCTGTAGGTCTGTCTCTGTGGTGGGCCTCCATTTCTAGAAAAGAAAAGGATCTGCATTTTTAACTTCCACAGCAGAGGGTTGGAGATGCCTGAAGATGAAGAGCAACATTCTAGTCCATATTCTTCTGGACTTTCATACCTTCAAATACTTTTCTTTTTCCACTTCTTCAGAATGAGCAGTAGCTGCTTTGTGCAATGATCCGTTTGCAATTCCAGTGATAAATGGGCCTGTTCAGACCATGTCAGCTCATAGGTTGAGAAAGATATATGTCTGCCTTTCTGTGACAAGAAATAGCCTCTACTTATTTCCCTGCAGCTAACAATCTGTTATTTTACTTTGTTGATGAGTATGTTTGAGGGAATCTTCATTACTTTCATAGACCTTGGGATGGGCAATGGCCAGAGAGCCATGGCTGCAGCATCAGCATGTGGAGGAGAACACCAGTGCAGTGTGACATGCTGTAATCCCTCACCTGTGCCCTGGGGGTCTGGTGTGGGCTCAGCAGGCCTTCTTCATGCTGTACTGTTGCCAAAATGGATCTGCCCTTTAAATATTTGTTCTATTTTTTCTGTTTTCTTAAAAAAATCCCAATTATATACACTGTTGTATCTCTTTTCATTTTCTTACAAATCCATTTCATTTGTTTTCTTATTTAGTTTAGCTTTTCTTCTTAATGTGTTTATAACAGTGTCTGTTCTCCCTCATATTCCTCTACTTTGTCCTTAAAAATTTGATGATTTTATTTTTTCTGCCACTGCTTTTCTTGAGCTCTGACAACTTAAGTATTTTATCTTCTCCTGCTGTCTAGTCATCTTGTCTGTAAGTTCTTTTATTTGTGCTTTGAGCTCTTCCTTCATCGAGTCGATTGCTTCTTAAGTTTTTAAAATTCAGGGAGAAATATTTGGTCATAATTTTTACATGCTCCATTACAATATTTCTTCTGGATGTTATGAATCTACCATGTATTTCTTGCTCATTTCTTACATTATTGTCCTTTTTCCTCAGTATATCTTTGAATATCCTGATTTTGCTCCCTTGTTTATTAAGTATTTCTGAAAAGGTGAGTTTTCTCAGCCATTAGGAGCAGGTTTACATCAGGACAGAGCCAGAACCGAATTCCAGGCCAGTTGGAATTATCCCCATGTTTCCGGGAGTCTTATGTGAGTTTCCATAGCCTACTTTTCTCCTCAATGAATGGAATAGGCAGTGTTGTTTTTTGTTGTTGTTGTTTGTTTTCTTTGTTTTTTTTTTTTTTTAAATCACGTCTTTTTCCTTCTACACTGCCACAGAGACGGTGTGCTTCCTGCATACATGGCTTCTTGGTGGGATTCCTTATTTAACTCTACCTTCTTTTCTTCAAGGAATAAAACTAGTTCTAGGGAACCTAGGGATTAAGTTTAGCAACTCAAGGTGTGCCCTTCACCTTCAAAAATTATGCTTTGCTGACTGATTCTGATATCTGCAGCTATAATGCCCTCACTCTGCTGTCTCTTCTTTCAGACACACCCCTTGTGTGATCACCACTGCTACAGTGATTGCGTGTGTACATGTTGCAGTGGAGCCTCATCAGCCTTGGTCCCTTGGTCATTATAATGAGCAGAATACACCTTTTGACCTGTTCTGTATATGCAGAGTAAGAGAAAAAGTTTATTCTCTTGTTATATTATGTCCCTGAGGTTTGAGGTTGTTTGTTACTATAGCATAACTTAGCCTATTTTGACTCATACACTTGGTTCACAACTGTGGGGTGTTACCCTAGAGGGAATTTGGAAACAGTAAGAGGCACTTTTGGTTGTCATAATGACAGTGTCCAGGGGCCAGGGATACTGAATCTCTATTAATGCTTTTAACAGCCCTATGCAATAAAGATTGCTTTGCTGAAATGTCAATATTTTCCCCATTGAAAAACTCAGTAAATGTCTTGACAAGTACAGACAAAGTGCCTTCCTAAAATGAGCGCCCATTACTAAAACCTTGCCCAAATTGGATATTCTTGGCATTTTGGAAGGTCTTCTATTTTAAGTAATTCAGATAATTTCAAATTTATCAATATATACCTGTGTACTTAGTATTTCCTAAATATAATACCCATGAGTGGACTGTTAGAGTTTATTAATTTTTGTATCATTCTCATATTGTTATTAATACCTGGTAAATATCTGTGGATTTCATTAGAGTGAAATATCTTCTCTGGCCCATGTTTGATAAAGTGCTTTCCATGTTATGAGAGCACATTAGTAAAATGTGGGTTCCCCTTTTGTTTTCTGTAGTTTGAACTGACAAGAGGCTTGGAAAATAAACAATAGAAAAAGACATTCCCAAAAGGTAGCCATCAAGTGTAATAAGGCTCAAGTCAAATGGCCCGGCTGTCATAGTAAAATACAGCCTATTGACATCCTTCTCACTAGGATAAAGCACTGCTTGCCACTTACAACAGACAGCATGGAGAGAAAGTATCACCGTAAGAACTGCAGGAGGGAATGTCCCATGTAGCTAAGAAAAAGGCACAAAACAAATGTGGTTGCATGTGTCCCTAGTAGATAACCACACGTTTTTGTAAGGGGGATGGTGGGCTACATAACTGTCTTACTTTAACAGTCAGAATAAATAGCTCCATAGTTAAAATATAACTGAGAATGACTAGCAACATTTTTTAAAAATCATTAAAAAAAATCATTAAAGACCAGCTAGGTACCAACTCCTCATGGAGACAAGTGGAGGGGACAGCTTACACAAAGATGAGCAGGATAGAGCCTGCCTTCTTGGCTTTTGGAATCTTATCTAGAAGCTAAGCATATGCATAAATAAATCTAATACCTGTAGGCTGTGACAAATGTTATAACAGAGGTAGTGAGAATGTAGGAAAAAAAGATTTCTAATTGAATGGAGGCATATGAGTTAAATCTAGGAGGAAGAATATTTTAAGTTGAATCTTAAAAGAAGCGTACTGTGTGGACTGCTGAATAACATGTAAATATAACTGACTTCATTGTCTCAAGGCAGGGTTAAGAGGTGTAATAACTAACATCAGTAACATGTTTTGCAGTTAAATAATGCTATTATATACATTATTCTTATGACTGTATTAATAGATGATTTATATAATTAGAACCTGAAAAATAGAGGCTTTCGAATTATTTAAAATAGGGTATTCTAAAAATGATACAATAATTTACCGCTGAATCTGCAGCTTATGTTTGTGTGTGTGTGTGTGTGTGTGTGTGTGTGTGTGTGTGTGTGTGTGTATGTCTGTATAAGATGTTCATGACTTGCAAAATGGCAGCTAATGTACACACTGGATGCCCACATTGCTTCTGTCTACCGACATTGAGTCCTTGCAGTACCTCATTCAACCAGAACCAAAAATGAAAACTTCATTCAAAATGATGTTTAAGTAAATTTTGTTCTTATAAGAGCAACCATTCTTACGGCCTAGTACTAATGTTCTTTAATTTTTAAATTTTATTTATTTTTTGTAAAGCAGTTTCATATTAGTTATCCATTTTATACATATTAGTGTATATATGTCAATCCCAATCTCCAAATTCATCGCACCACCACCACCACCCCCGCCCGTTTCCCCATTTGGTGTCCATAAGTTTGTTCTCTACATCTGTGTCTCTATTTCTGCTCTGCAAACCAGTTCATCTGTACCATTTTTCTAGGTTCCACATATATGTGTTAATATACAATGTTTGTTTTTCTCTTTCTGACTTACTTCACTCTCTATGACAGTCTCTAAATCCATCCACATCTCTACAAATGACCCAATTTCGTTCCTTTTTATGGCTGAGTAATAGTCCATTGTATATATGTGCCGAATCTTCTTTAGCCATTCATCTGTCGATGGGCATTTAGGTTGCTTCCATGACCTGGCTATTGTAAATAGAGCTGCAATGAACACTGGGGTGCATGTGTCTTTTTGAATTGTGGTTTTCTCTGAGTATATGCCCAGTAACAGGATTGCTGGGTCATATGGTAATTCTATTTTTAGTTTTTTAAGGAACCTCCATACTGTTCTCCATAGTGGCTGTATGAATTTATATTCCCACCAACAGTGCAAGAGGGTTCCCTTTTCTCCACACCCTCTCCAACATTTGTCGTTTATAGATTTTCTGATTCTCTGCTTCCTCTGTAGCAGCAAAGTCATGAGATGTTGGGTTTTCTGAAGAAGCAGATGGTCTAGCATGGGGCTGAGACACAGGCCAGGAGTCAGGCATTTGTGGCAGGTTTATTGTAACAGAGGTGGTATAGTTCCAGAGTCAAGAGATGCAGTGGAGGATTTCAAACTCTCTAGCTTTTGGATCATTCTCTAGATTCTTAATGGTGACAAAGGTAACTGCTCTTCTGTCAGCCAGTCCCATGGTATTGCTTCGGAAGTTGTTCCTAGAAACTCAAACTTGAGCCTGGTTCTCCAGGTTCTGAAAGGTTTATTGTACCTTTGTAGTATAGTCTGAAGTCAGGGAGTCTGATTCCTCCAGCTCTGTTGTTTTCCCTCCAGACTGCTTTGGCTATTTGGGGTCTTTTGTGTCTCCATACAGATTTTAAGATTTTTTGTTCTAGTTCTGTAAAAAATGCCATTGGTAATTTGATAGGGATTACACTGAATCTGTAGATTGCTTTGGATAGTATAGTCATTTTCACAATGTTGATTCTTCCAGTCCAGAACATGGTATATCTCTCCATCTGTTTGTATCATCTTTAATTACTTTCATCAGTGTCTTATAATTTTCTGCATACAGATCTTTTGTCTCGTTAGGTAGGTTTATTCCTAGGTATTTTATTCTTTTTGTTGCAATGGTAAATGGGAGTGTTTTCTTAATTTCTCTTTCAGATTTTCCATCATTAGTATATAGGAATGCAAGAGATTTCTGTGCATTAATTTTGTATCCTGCTGCTTTACCAAATTCACTGACTAGCTCTAGTAGTTTTCTGCTGGCATATTTAGGATTCTCTATGTATAGTATCATGTCATCTGCAAACAGTGACAGTTTTACTTCTTCTTTTCCATTTTGTATTCCTTTTATTTCTTTTCCTTCTCTGTTTGCCTCTCTATGTATAGTATCATGTCATCTGCAAACAGTGACAGTTTTACTTCTTCTTTTCCATTTTGTATTCCTTTTATTTCTTTTCCTTCTCTGATTGCCATAGCTAGGATTTCCAAAACTATGTTGAATAATAGTGGTGAGAGTGGACATCCTTGTCTTGTTCCTGATCCTAGAGGATATGCTTTCAGTTTTTCACCATTTAGAGTGATTTTTGCTGTGGGTTTGTCATATATGGCCTTTATTATGTTGAGCTAGCTTCCCTCTATGCCCACGTTCTGGAGAGTTTTTATCATAAATGGGTGGGGTGTTGAATTTTGTCAGAAGCTTTTCCTTTTATTTCTGCTCTGATCTTTATGATTTCTTTCCTTCTACTAACTTTGGGTTTTGTGTGTTCTTCTTTCTCTAGTTCCTTTAGGTGTAAGGTTAGATTGTTTATTTGAGATTTTTCTCGTTTCTCGAGGTAGGCTTGTATTGCTATAAACATCCCTATTAGAACTGCTTTTGCTGCATCCCATAGGTTTTGGATCGTCCTGTTTTTGTTGTCATTTGTCTCTCGATGTTCTTTGATTTCCTCCTTGATTTCTTCAGTGATGTCTTGGGTATTGAGTAACGTATTGTTTAACCTCCATGTGTTTGTGTTTTTTCCTCTTTTTACACTGTAACTGATTTCTAATCTCATAGGTTGTGGTCAGAAAAGATGCTTGATATGATTTCAGTTTTCTTAAATTTACTGAGGCCTGATTTGTGACCCAAGATGTGATCTATCCTGGAGAATGTTCCTTGCACACTTGAGAAGAAAGTGTAATCTGCAGTTTTTAGTTGCAATATCCTATATATATCAATTAAATCTATCTGGTCTATTGTGTCATTTGAAGCTTGTGTTTCCTTATTAATTTTCTGTTTGGATGATCTGTCCATTGGTGTAAGTGAGGTGTTGAAGTCCCCCACTATTATTGTGTTACTGTCGATTTCCTCTTTTAAAGCTGTTAGCAGTTGCCTTATGTATTGAGGTGCTCCTATGTTGTGTGCATATGTATTTATAATTGTTATATCTTCTTCTTGGATTGAACCCTTGATCATTATGTAGTGTCCTTCCTTGTCTCTTGTAACATTCCTTATTTTTAAGTCTATTTTATCTGATATGAGTAGTGCTACTCCAGCTTTCTTTTGATTTGCATTTGCATGGAATAGCTTTTTCCATCCTCTCACTTTCAGTCTCTTTGTGTCCCTAGGTCTGAAGTGGGTCTCTTGTAGACAGCATATATATGGCTGTTGTTTTGTATCCATTCAGCAAACCTGTCTTTTGGTTGGAGCATTTAATCCATTCACATTTAAGGTAATTATTGATATGTATGTTCCTATTACCATTTTCTTAATTGTTAGGGGTTTGTTTTTCTTTGTCCTTTTCTTCTCTTGTTTCCCACTTTGAGAAGTTCCTTTAGCATTTTTTGTAGAGCTGGTTTGTTGGTGCTGAATTCTCTTAGCTTTTGCTTGTCTGTAAAGCTTTTGATTTCTTTGTAGAGTTTCTGCTGAGAAATCAGCTGTTAACCTTATGGGAGTTCCCTTGTATGTTATTTGTCATTTTTCCCTTGTTGCTTTCAATAATTTTTCTTTGTCTTTAATTTTTGTCAGTTTGATTACTATGTGTCTCAGCGTGTTTCTCCTTGGGTTTTTCCTCCCTGGGGCTCTCTGCATTTCCTGGAATTCAGTGGCTATTTTTTTTCCCATTTTAGGCATTTTTTGACTATAACCTCTTCACATATTTTCTTGGGTCCTTTCCCTCTCTCTTCTCCTCTGGAATCCTATATTGCAAATGTTTTTTTGCATTTAATTATGTCTCAGTGTCTCTTAGGCTGTCTTCATTTCTTTTCATTCTTTTTTTAAATTCTGTTCCTTGGCAGTGAATTCCAGCATTCTGTCTTCCAGGTCATTTATCTGTTCTGCCTCAGTTAGTCTGCTACTGGGTCCTTCTAGTGTATTTTTCATTTCAGTTATTATATTGTTCATCTCTGTTTGTTTGTTCTTTAATTCTTCTAGGCATTTGTTCTTTAATATTCTAGGTCTTTGTTAAACATTTCTTGCGTCTTCTTGATCTTTGCCTCGATTCTTTTTTGAGGTCCTGGGTCATCTTCACTATCATTATTCTGAATTCTTTTTCTGGATGGTTGCCTTTCTCCACTTCATTTAGTTATTTTTCTGGGGTTTTATCTTTTTCCTTCATCTGGTACATAACCCTCTGCCTTTTCATCTTGTCTGACTTTCTGTGAATGTGGTTTTTGTTCCACAGGCTGCAGGATTGTAGTTCTTGCTTCTGCTTTCTGCCCTCTGGTGGATGAAGCTATGTAAGAGGCTTGTGGAAGTTTCTTGATGGGAGGGACGGGTGGTGGGTAGAGCTGGTTGTTGCTCTGGTGGGCAGAGCTCAGTAAAGCTTTAATCCACTTGTCTGCTGATGGATGGGGCTGGGTTCCCTCTCTCTTGGGTGTTTGGCCTGAGGCGACCCAACACTAGAGCCTACCGGCTCTTTGGTGGGGCTAATGGTGGACTCTGGGAGGGTTCACACCAAAGAGTACTTCCCAGGCCTTCTGCTGCCAGTGTCCTTGTCCTCACGGTGAGCCACAGCTATCCCCTGCCTCTGCAGGAGACCCTTCAACAGTAGTAGGTAGGTCTGTTTCAGTCTCCTATGGGGTCACTGCTCCTTCCCCCTGGGTCCTGATGTGCACACTACTTTGTGTGTGCCCTCCAAGAGTGGACTCTCTGTTTCCCCCAGTCCTGTCAAAGTCCTGCAATCAAATCCTGCTCGCCTTCGAAGTCCGATTCTCTAGGAATTCCTTTTCCCGTTGCCGGACCCCCATGTTGGGAAGCCTGACGTGTTGCTCAGAACCTTCACTCTAGTGGGTGGACTTCTGTGGTATAAGTGTTCTCCAGTTTGTGAGTCACCTATCCAGCAGTTATGGGATTTGGTTTTATTGTGATTGCACCTCTCCTCCCATCTCATTGTGGCTTCTCCTTTGTATTTTGATGTGGGGTACCTTTTTTGGTGACTTCCAGTGTCTTCCTCTCCATGAGTGTTCAGCAGTTAGTTGTGATTCCGGTGCTCTCACAAGAGGGAGTGAGTGCATGTCCATCTACTCTGCCATCTTGCTCCTGCTTTCAGTCTAGTACTAATGTTTACATTCATCGAATTCAAGGAGTTGTATGTGAGCTATTAAGCACATACAACTTTGGTTGTATGTACATGTATTTCCTTTTGTCTGGTACTGGCATTTATTAGATGAGAAATAAATAGTGTGGCCTCTCTTCAAGAAATGACATTTCATAATATCTTGAATCTTCTTAACTTGGAAGTGTCTGATGTATATACACAGCTGAGCAGGCAGTGCTGTCAAAGTACAAGTCAGTGAGCCCAGACCTTTAGAGCTGTGAGCAAAAAATGATTTAATTATTTCAATTCTTCGCATAACACTTATTCACTTCAACAGGATGCCTCTCTACTCCCTTGTTCTTTATTACTGTCATGAGAAAGGAACTCATGTTCATCCCCCCTGTAATCTTTTTTAGGCCTGGTGGGTGGTACATGGTTGAACATCTGAGAATGCTGTTCTTTGCTGTCCAACGAATCAGCAGAAGAGGAGATGGGCCTCAGGTGTCCTGCAGCCAACTGTATCTCAAGGTTTGTTGATGCTAATTCACACGGAATTGTACTGTCACGTTAGATTGCTCTGGGGCTGCTGTTGATGTGAAACATACATAGCCCAATGGAGATAACTATTCTTGGTGATAAAATGCAGTTTTCTTGGAATTTTAATTTATTCCAGAATTTCCTTCCAGAGAGCGTATCCTGGTAGTTTACTGTGGTTATTATGAAGAGCAAAGTGGCAGAAGAGAAAGAGGATGAGGTGATAGTATGAATTAAAATATCTGTGTTATTTTCCAGATTATACATTATCTAATTTAATACAACAGTACAGTGACAAAGTTTTATTATTATCCACATTTTACAGATAAGGAAATTGAAGTCTGGTAGGGTTAAGTAGTTTGCTCAAGGTAATTTGCTATTAGGTGAAAGAGATGAAAAAAATACTAATTGAGCCAGACACTCTGCATACACTCTACTGAATTATTAGATTCAATCCTCATAATAACCTATGTGGCAGAGACTAACACTGGTGCCATTTTTAAAAAAATGGATGGGAAGCCATGTACTAGAATCATTGAGTTTTAAGGAACTAGACTTGAGTCCAGGTCTTCAGACTCCAGAACCCATTGTATACTGTGGTGCAGTACAAGTGATGTGGCATCTTCTGACTGGAACTTGAGATTTCTGTCCACATACCATGCTAAGAAAATGTCTTTAGAGCACTTTGCACACTGCCTCACACGTAAAAATATTCTGTAATTGAAAGCTACTATAAATGTGTGACTAGCAAGTCTATATTTGCCTATTACCTTTATTATAAAGATTTCTGAAGATTTTACAGCTATTGTTAGGATCATCAAATACTGGATCCCACTAAGCTTTTACCTGTATAAGGCATCTTTTCAGGTTGTGTCTAGAAAGACTGAAATTCAATGACAAATTGTGACTTTTCTAAATTGATAAGGTGTCATTGGCAAGTCAGCCTGACAATCCATAGCAGCAAGGACAGTTCTCATTGTGCTTGACTACATGCTGCTCTTTACTAGCCATAAGCAGTCTGGGAGCTCACAGTGTCATTTCAAAAATGTTTTGCAGTTTTCCAAGTGCTTTCAAATGCATTCTTTCATTTGTGCCTTATGACAACATTGTCTGGTGGCAATTGTTATTCCTATTTTACGAATAAGGAAACTGAGAGCTAGAGTCAGAGGTTAAGATGCAAGTCATACAACTAGGAAATGGAGGAACAAAAGTCCAGAGTGGATTCCCTGACTCAAAGCTCAATGCTTTTCTTACTACACGTAGTTTCCTCACATTTTTATTAAGATATCTGTCTCCTTATAATACTTCAGAGCCACCAGAATCTGAAAGTACAAATGTAATAAAGTATCACAGTGGGTAGCTTTATGAAATGCATGAACAAAAAGGTAAATTTGATGGGCCTAACAGTAAAATCTTAAAAAGTACTCTCAACAAATATTCACCCAGCACCTGTTTATTTAGTCTCTACTTTGTCCATGCCATCGTGTTAAATTATGTGAGGTATATAAAGAAGCAGGGTCCAGGAATGCTGGGAAAAGCCTTCAACTCAACACATTTTTAGATGTACAAAAATTCATAGGAATCATGTTGTGGTAATTGTGTACATCTCTTATTTCACCAGTTGAACTAAAATCAAATTGATGATGGTATCTGTGTCTTATTTATCTTTAAATTTCACATAATGCCTGGCTCAATATCTTTCCTGTTGAATGAATGAATGAATGAAAGAATAGGGGTGTCGAGTTAGGGCCTCTGCTATATAGAAGCTTATGGGCTAAATGGAAAGATAAGATATGAAACTAAATTAAATACAGTACAAGATTGGAAATTCCCTGGTGGTCCGGTGGTTAGGACTCTGCACTCTCACTACTGAGGGCCCGGGTTCGATCCTTGGTCGGGGAACTAAGATCCCACAAGCTGCGAGGTGCAGCCAAAAAATTAATTAATTAATTTTTAAAAATACAGTATAAGATTGATATATGACCGTATGGTAGAGAGATGAGAGGCATAATTTCTAGCTGAGATGATCAGGGAAAGCTTTATGGAAGAGACGCCTGTTGAATGAGAGGTAAGTAATAAGGACTTCTGCTGTCCTTTTTTAGAGCAACAATGGATAAACTAGCTTAGTGAAAATAAGAAGTAGAAGTTTTAAATCTTCCAGCACCCTATAGGTGAGCATAGTGGACATTCAAAACATTTTTTTGAATGAATGAATGAATAATGATTAAATCTTTCCAACAAAATTTTTAACGTATTAGCTTTTAAAAATGAAATGCTGTTGAGACATCTTGGTGTTACGTGGAATCAGTTAGTTAAGAAATGTCAAAACACTGTGATCAAGGATCTTGCTATACTCAGTTAACTCTTCTAGAAATCACAGAAGTACCTTAGAGAGTGCTTTACTCTGTTATAGAGATTTAATAAACCTATACAATTCAGAGAAGCATTTTGGATATATAATCAAAGAGTAAAACAAATATCTTTGAGAGGTTGCATAATTTCCTTGAGAGGGAGAATACCAAGCCAAAACTCTTCAGTTATATCCTCATTCCTACTTACCCCATATAATTTTAACATCTTTTGGCAGCCTGGCAATAAAAACTAGGGTATGAGAATTCCTGCTTAACTCTGAGTTTGGGTTACACTCTAGTCTCCACATTGATCATTTAGTTTTATTTCTTTTCACAGAAAATCACTTGCAATGCCTCCTACGTTACTCTCAGAGCTGGGACTTTTACACCAGCAATAAAAGGAAACATTATTTACCATAAGGCATTTTTCCATTTGATGGCAGTGACTCATGGTGCTTGCCTTTACTCAAAAGTAAAATAATAATGCTTCTACCTGAAATTTAAGGGTTTTTTATGTTTTTAAAATTTTGCCTGGGTGGTAATCATCAAAAGAATAAATAAGACCTTAAAGCATTAATAATGGAGGTGGGACTTCAGTTTGCTTTTATTACAACAGCAAGTAATAAACACATTCAATGGACTTTCCAAATACTGTACTTTTATTTGATTCCCTTTAGGAACATTTTGAAGAATAATATAAAGAAAAATGTCATCAATGTTAATATTACTAGTATAAATTATTTAATGTTTTTGGTAATTGCATTTCATGCTCCATATATATTCCCATTGAGGAGAAACTCCGTTTGAACTGGATGACTGTATATGTTCAGTGAAGTCCAAATAATATGAAATTTTGACTTACAAAACCATGATGAACACTTTTCAAAAAATAACTTTCTAAATTAATTATCTAGCACTGTGAGATGAATCACGTTCTCCTGAAAATGTATGCGGCACATTTTTGGAAACTTTGTATATAGTAATGTTTGAAAATTTCTGTATGATAAAATGTAAGCCTTTTATAAAATTACTCTAAACTTTGTAAAGTTCAGAGATTTGTATTATCCTCCATCTTCTCTTAGAACTATATGTCACAGTTCTATATATTTACAATGATTAGACTGCCTTGACTTGGAATTCTAAAAAAATAAAAGAAGAGAATGATGGGAATAGTTGAACATATATCATAAACAATAGGAAAAAAGACTTTAAAAAACATTTAGAGGAAAACAAGATATGATTTCATGGATGGAAGCCCAAAATTGAATATGTTTCGAAGAGGATGTGAAGTTCCTTCCCCAGGGCAGGGGTTTTCAAACCTTGGTATATAGGAGATCTCTTGGGGAGCCAGTTAAAAGTAGGATTTCTAGTCCCCAGTCCCAAAGGATGGCCACATCTTTTAAATATCTGAAACAGCAGAGGGGTACATGAGAAAGGGGTAGGATAGAGGAATTAAAAGGGCTGGAAAAAACTTTTAATGATGATGGTTATGTTCCTTATCATAATTGTGGTGATGACTCTTCAGGTGTGTATATAAGTCAAAACATCAAATTGTACATTTTAATTAGGTACTGCTTATTGTATGTTAGTTATATGTCAATAATGCTTCAAAATTAAATAAAGTAGGCCATGGGAAAAGGGAAAGAGGATTTCTCTGCTCTCTGAGGCACTTAGTTTTAGAGGTTCTTGTGTCTGATATTGAAGCCCCTTCTGACTCAACCACATTGTGAGGGGTGTGTGTGTATGTATGTAGTGCAAAAGAGTTTGTTAACAGGGAACGGTACAGAAGGGCTCAGGCAGTTTTTATTTGTGTGTACTTGCAAGACCCAGAGAGAAGAGTAGTCTTCCCTGCCCCTTGAGGGGCCATTCACTGTGGGTCTTCAGTTATGAGGACTATAGATTCTTGCCTTTGATTTCTAGGCCACTCTGGTGACTGGCATCTCCTGGAAGTTATAGCCTCTTTCACACTGCCCAAGTTGTTTGGGTTTTAATGACAAAGGTGTGCAATAATGGTGGGGATCAAAGTCAGAAATCCTATAGAACTTCTTGCAAAAGACTGTGAAATTTCCATATATGAGTGAGGAAAATGACTGATTCTTAGGCTTTATGAGAATTCTGTAGGTTGTCTAGCAGTAACATGGGCTGAAAAACCTCAGGGTAGGAGAAAATTGACTTTACCAAAGAAGATGGTGGTGTGGAGCCACTTGAATATTAAAAGATTTGTAGCTCAGCTGGACAGTGGGAAGTACACTTACTGAGGACAAACATGGAGGAAGGTTCCAGTAGTTGCCTGTTCTTGCTTCTTTATACAGATGAGGAAATGGATTCAGTATTGATTGTGAGCTTTGGCTGAAGTCACAGACACAGTGTGATTGAACTAAGGAAAACATCTCACTTTTTCAGTTGCCAGTTGTATACTGTGTGAACCACTCTTTTTACCAACTGCAGATTTTTTTTTTTCCTTTTTGACTCTGAAGAAATGAACTTCAAACTGGAGATAGCAGAACAAGCATGGTTAAGGAGTATTTGAAATTTAAGCAAGATCAGATGTGGGAGAAGCACTTAGGTGCTATAAACTAGCATATTTCTTCAGGGTCATAAAATTATACATTAGGATCCTGAAAGGTCTTGCAGATGTAAATGCAGAATCATAGTTTGGGGTAAGTCTTCATGAACAACAGTTATTTTAAAAAGGGAAATTGGAAAAAATAAGATTCTGGAAAGGCTAATGAATCTTCTATAACTATTATGCTGTGCTATCTCCTATTTATAAACAGACAGGGTTTAGTTAGGTGGCTATTTCAGTTCTCAAATAAATCTAATCATAATCCAAATTTCCTGGGATAAGTAAGTGTTGTAGGATGAGGCTAAGGAAGATCCTAGTAGGTTCTTTTAAGAACATGAGTGATAACTGGAGAAGTGAGCTGGAGCCTGGAGTAAAAACATTGGCTGTAAGTAATTTCATAAGCACTTTCATATATAGAGACTATGAAAGAGCTGTACTTATTCTTCCTAAGGCTGTACTTTAGGAAATAGGTTAAACTCTGAATGAGATTGGCAGGGGAATGAGTATTGCTAGACATTGGAATATGTAACTATGTCTTTAAAAAGATAACTTCTTGTTTATATAAGAGTCTAGCTCAAGTTCTACATCTTCCAGGAAGATATTTTCTCTGACTTGTATTGGCCATATTTATTTGATCTTTCTCTGAACTTCAGTTGTCCTGAGAGTCAATAGGTCAACAGCATGCAGGTTATCTCATAATTAATTAAGTTTTACTTGTGTCAACCAGATGCAAAGACCAGGTTAGATATTACAGGAGATGCATATATGAAAAGATAATTGGATTATCATCTTCTTGAGGTCATCTGGAGAAGGCTTCACTCTTTTGGAAGTTTAGTTAGAGTTTATGAGAGAGAAGAAATTTCAGTGAGAATTTAGGGACTCTAAATAGAAGGCCAGGAAATAAGCCACTGTTAGGCTTAAAGAGTTTATCATGGTAAGAGGTAGGAGATGAAGCTGGCACTGCAGGTTAGGGTCAGATTGTGTACAATCCACAGAAGGGGAGAAAATATTTGCAAATTATATATTTGATAAGGGACTTATATCTAAAATATACAAAGAACTCTTACAACTCAGTTAAAAATGACATATAATCCGATTTTTTTAACGGTCAAAAGATCTGAATAGAATTTTATCCAGATAAGATATATGAATTGCCAATAAGGTGCATGAAAAGATGCTCAACCTCATTAGCCGTCAAATGCAAACCCAAATGGCGATGAGAGACCATTTCACACTTATCAGGATGGCTATAACAAAAAATTCAGATAATAACAAATGTTGTCAAAGATGTGAAAAAAATCAGAACCTCATACACTGCTGGTAGGAATGTAATTTGATGTAGTCGCTTGGGAAACTATCTGATAGTGCTTCAAAAAATTAAACATACTTTTACCATTTGATCCAGCAATTGCACTTCTAGAGAAATAAAAACATGTTTACATAAACACTTGTATATTAATATTCATAGCAGCTATTCATGATAACCAAGCAGTGAAAACAACCCAAATATTCATCAACTGATGAATGAATAAATAAACAAAATGTGGTCTATCCATACAATGGAATATTATTCAGCCATAAAAGGGAATGAAGTACTGATACTTGCTGCAACATGGATGAACTTTAAAAACCTAATACTAAGTAACAGAATTCAGCCACAAAAAACCACATATTATTGATATATGACTCCATTTATATGAAATATCCACAGTAGACAAATCTGTAGAGACAGAAAGTAGGTTAGTGCTTGTGTTTAGGGTTAGTGGGGGGAAAGAGAATGTGGATATTTGGGGGATAATAGCTAAAGGGTACAGGGTTTCTTTTGGTGGTGATGGAAATGTTCTAAAACTGATTGTCGTGATGTTTGTACAACTCTGAATATATTAAAAAACATTGAATTGTATACTTTAAAAGGGTGAATTTTATGATATGTGAATTAGATCTCAATAATGGTGTTATCCAGAACGAACAAACAAGCAGACAAAAAACTCACACACTTATTTTATTTTTAAAAACTTTTTTCTACTTCTATACACTGAGAATGTCTAAAAACAATGACCAACCCAATAGCAAAGACTACCTTTTTGGTATCCAGATCATGGTCTTTACCACTTACATTAAAAGGAACTTTTATTTTCTTTTGATTTTTGAGAAATGGCTAATTCTAGATATGGGACAAAAAGAAATGTACAAAGTGAGCCTGAAATATCCTCTAGTATTGGAAAACAAGGTAACTATCAAAGACTTTGGGTGATATCAAAAGAGCTCAGGAGGCAACCTGAATAAGCTTCTACTGGTCTAAGATGAAATTATTTGAGCATCAGTTAAGACAAAAACTACAGTGGATACATCAGATATGCTTCATTTCATGGGTTTATGATGGTATTAAAAATAACTCATTGATGACTTCTGGTGATTCTTTTTATTTATTTATTTTTTGAAAATGTCTAAAGAGAAAGAATCAAGTATTTGTCCTCCATTCTTATATAACCTTACCTCAGTAACCAAATAATTGGTGAGGGAATATTTCTCTGTTTGGAAGGATTCTAGCTAATAAATAGAGAAGAAATGACAAATATCATTATTTTTTCACCCCGCCAATGTATTAATGGGTCTAAGAAATAATCACCAATAGTTGATAACATCAAAAAAGAGAGGCAACGTATACATCTTGGTAGAAGTATGCAATATTACCCATGAAGGAAATCTGCCCAGAAATGAAAATAATAATCTGAATCTGATCAAACATCTAGATTTACCTGCCAATTTATAGGAAGTATAGGTGACAAAGGAACTCTATAAATGACATCACTGGTATGTAATTAGCATAATATATTTTAGAAAACCCTGCAGGATAAATGACTTAGTATCTTAGTCCTGGTATCAACAACAACAACAACAACAAGTGCAAGATATAAAAACAAGGAGAAGGCTTTAAAAGACATACAAGCTATCTCAATGTATGGACATTATGAATCTTGATTTAATGATTTATCTGTCTTAAAAATTTATAAGACAGTCAGTATATGTGAACAGTGTCTGGATATTTGATGATATTAAGTAACTATTGTTAATTTTTTAGGGATAATTATATTTTTTATGCCTTCTAAAAGGAACCTCCAGTTTTAGAGATACATGCTGAAATATCTCTGTGATATGAAATGATATGATATGTAGGATTTGCTTAAAAATAATTGAGGGAAGAGTGGGTAAAAGTATAGTAGAACAAGCTTGTCATATGTTAATATGTTGTTGAAACTAGGTGATGAAATGGGCACATTGAGTTTATAGTACTATTACCACAACTAGTGTTCATGTTTGAAAATTCAATAATAAAATTTTAAAATAAAGTTTACAAAAATAAATAGTAAATGTTTTTAGATCCCATGCTCAGTAAGATATAATTTGAGGAAAAGGAAATAAAGAAACAATCTTTGGCAGCACTTATGCTTACCTTATGGAACCATCATTACATTTCTGTTCTGCTGCGCAACAGGTTGAAGTTGCTAAGCTCAACTCAACCTAACCAAGGATATAGCCAAGCTAATGAATTACTAATTCAAAGTCAGAATGTGTCACAAGTTAAATTGTTTATGTTTATTTGCTTGAAATATTCAATTCATTCACTTACCATAGGTGGTAAGGATTTTGCCTGTAGGTAACAGCAGGCAATGGGTGTTTTAGCATCAGTGAAATTCTATTCAAAAAATTAACTGGAAAGGGGAAGGACTGACTGACATCATTAAAAACCAAACAAAGGAGAATGAGAATAGTTGTTTTTTTTTTAATCATAGTTTATTTTTAATTTTTTTCTAACATCTTTATTGGAGTATAATTGCTTTACAATGTTGTGTTAGTTTCTGCTGTATAACACAGTGAATCAGCTATATATATATATACATATATTCCCATTTCTCCTCAATCTTGTATCTCCCTCCCATCCTCCCTATCCCACCGATCTAGGTGGACACAAAGCACCAGGCTGATCTCCCTGTGCTATGCGGCTGCTTCCCACTAGCTATCTATTTTACATTTGGTAGTGTATACATGTCAATGCTACTCTCTCACTTCGTCCTAGCTTACCCTTCCGCCTCCCCGTGTCCTCAAGTCCATTCTCTACATCTGCATCTTTATTCCTGTCCTGCTGCTAGGTTCTTCAGAACCATTTTTTTTTTTTAGACCCTATATAATGTGTTAGCATACGGTATCTTTTTTTTTTCTGACTTACTTCACTCTGTATGACAGTCTCTAGGTCCATCCACCACGCTACAAATAACTCAATTTCATTTCTTTTTATGGCTAAGTAATATTCCATTGTATATATGTGCCACATCTTCTTTATCCATTCATCTGTCAATGGACACTTAGGTTGCTTCCATGTCCTGGCTATTGTAAATAGTGCTGCAATGAACATTGTGGTGCATGAATCTTTTCGAATTATGGTTTACTCAGGGTATATGCCCAGTAGTGGGATTGCTGGGTCATATGGTAGTTCTATTTTTATTTTTTTAAGGAACTTCCATACTGTTCTCCAAAGTGGCTGTATCAGTTTACATTCCCACCAACAGTGCAAGAGGGTTCCCTTTTCTCCACACCCTCTCCAGCATTTATTATTTGTAAATTTTTTGTTGATGGCCATTCTGACTGGTGTGACGTGATACCTCATTTTAGTTTTGATTTGCATTTCTCTAATGATTAGTGATGTTGAGCATCGTTTCATGTGTTTGTTGGCAATCTGTGTATCTTCTTTGCAGAAAGGTCTATTTAGGTCTTCTCCCCATTTTTGGATTGGGTTGTTTGTTTTTTTGATATTGAGCTGCATGAGCTGCTTGTATATTTTGGAGATTAATCCTTTGTCAGTTGCTTCATTTGCAAATATTTTCTCCCATTCTGAGGGTTGTCTTTTC
>NC_041222.1:50571273-50572363 GCF_002837175.3 Physeter macrocephalus
TGTAGTATAGTCTGAAGTCAGGGAGTCTGATTCCTCCAGCTCCGTTTTTCTTTCTCAAGATTGCTTTGGCTATTCTGGGTCTTTTGTGTTTCCATACAAATTGTGAAATTTTTTGTTCTAGTTCTGTGAAAAATGCCATTGCTAGTTTGACAGGGATTGCATAGAATCTATAGATTGCTTTGTGTAGTATTGTCATTTTCACACTGTTGATTCTTCCAATCAAATATGGTATATCTCTCCATCTGTTGTAGCATCTTTAATTTTTTCATCAGTGTCTTATAGTTTTCTGCATACAGGTCTTTTGTCTCCTTAGGTAGGTTTATTCCTAGGTATTTTATTCTTTTTGTTGCAATGGTTAATGGGAGCGTTTCCTTAATTTCTCTTTCAGATTTTTAATCGTTAGCCTATAGGAATGCAAGAGATTTCTGTGCATTAATTTTGTATCCTGCTACTTTACCAAATTCATTGATTAGCTCTAGTTTTCTTGTAGTATCATTAGGATTCTCTATGTATAGTATCATGTCATCTGCAAACAGTGACAGCTTTACTTCTTCTTTTCCGATTTGCATTCCTTTTATTTCTTTTTCTTCTCTGGTTGCTGTGGCTAAACTTCCGTTAACTATGTTGAATAATAGTGGTGAGAGTGGGCAACCTTATCTTGTTCCTGATTTAGTGGAAATGGTTTCAATTTTTCACCATTGAGAGTGATGCTGGCTGTGGGTTGGTCATATATAGCCTTTATTTTGTTGAGGGAAGTTCCCTCCATGCCTACTTTCTGGAGGGTTTTTATCATAAATAGGTGTTGAATTTTGTCGGAAGCTTTTTCTGCATCTATTGAGATGATCATATTGAGGATTTTTGCATCCATGTTCATCCATGATATTGGCCTGTAGTTTTCTTTTTTTGTGACATCTTTGTCTGGTTTTGGTATCAGGGTGATGGTGGCCTTGTAGAATGAGTTTGGGACTTTTCCTCCTTCTGCTATATTTTGAACAGTCTGAGAAGGATTGTTGTTACCTATTCTCTAAATGTTTGATAGAATTTGCCTGTGAAGCCATCTGGTCCTGGACTTTTGTTTGTTGGAAGATTT
>NC_041222.1:50572828-50604689 GCF_002837175.3 Physeter macrocephalus
TGTATTTCTGCAGTGTCTGTTGTAACTTCTCCTCTTTCATTTCTAATTCTATTGATTTGAGTCTTCTCCCTTTTTTTCTTGATGAGTCTGGCTAATTGTTTGTCAATTTTGTTTATCTTCTCAAAGAACCAGGTTTTAATTTTATTGATCTTTGCTATTGTTTCCTTCATTTCTTTTTCATTTATTTCTGATCTGATCTTTGTGATTTCTTTCCCTCTGTTAACTTTGGGTTTTTTCTTCTTTCTCTATTGATTTAGGTGTAAGGTGTGGTTGTTTATTTGAGGTGTTTCTTGTTTCTTGAGGTAGGATTGTATTGCTATAAAGTTCCCTCTTAGAACTACTTTTGCTGTATTCCATAGGTTTTGGGTTGTCATGTTTTCTTTGACGTTTGTTTCTAGGTATTTTTTGATTTCCTCTTGGACTTCTTCAGTGATCTCTTGGTTATTTAGTAGTATATTGTTTAACCCCCATGTGTATTTATTTTTTACAGTTTTTTTCCTGTAGTTGATATCTAGTCTCATAGCATTGTTGTCGGAAAAGGTTCTTGATACGATTTCAGTTTTCTTAATTAACCAAGGCTTGATTTGTGACCCAAGATGCGATCTATCCTGGAGAATGTTCCATTAGCACTTGCGAAGAAATTGTATTCTGTTGTTTTTGGATGGAATGTCCTATAAATATCTATTAAGTCCATCTTGCTTAATATATCATTTAAAGCTTGTGTTTCCTTATTTATTTTCATTTTGGATGATCTGTCCATTCGTGAAAGTGGGGTGTTAAAATCCCCTACTATGATTGTGTTACTGTCAATTTCCCCTTTTATGGCTTTTAGCATTTGCCTTATGTATTGAGGTACTCCTCTGTTGGGTGCATAAATGTTTGCAATTGTTTTATCTTCTTCTTGGATTGATATCTTGATCATTTGGTAGTGTCCTTTGTCTCTTGTAATACTCTTTATTTTAAAGTCTATTTTGTCTGATATGAGAATTGCTACTGCAGCTTTCTTTTGATTTCCATTTGCATGGAATATCTTTTTCCATCCCCTCACTTTCAGTCTGTATGTCCCTAGGTCTGAAGTGGGTCTCTTTTAGACAGCATATATACGGGTCTTGATTTTGTATCCATTCAGCCAGTCTATGTCTTTTTTGTTGGAGCATTTAATCCATTTACATTTAAGGTAGTTATTGATATGTATTTTCTTATTACCATTTTCTTAATTGTTTTGGGTTTGTTTTTGTAGGTCTTTTCCTTCTCTTGTGTTTCCTGCCTAGAGAAGTTCCTTTAGCATTTGTTGTAAAGCTGGTTTGGTGGTGCTGAATTTTCTTAGCTTTTGCTTGTCTGTAAAGGTTTTAATTTCTCTGTCAATCTGAATGAGATCCTTGCTGGGTAGAGTAATCTTGGTTGTAGGCTTTTCCATTCCATTGCTTTAAATATGTCCTGCCGCTCCCTTCTGGCTTGCAGAGTTTCTGCTGAAAGATCAGCTGTTAACCTTATGGGGATGCCGTTGTAGGTTATTTGTTTCTTTTCCCTTGCTGCTTTTAATATTTTTTCTTGTATTTAATTCTGATAGTTTAATATGTATCTTGTCTTGTGTCTCCTTGGGTTTATCCTGCATGGGACACTCTGCGCTTCCTGGACTTGACTGTTTCCTTTCCCATATTAGTGAAGTTTTCGGCTATAATCTCTTCAAATATTTTCTCAGCCCCCTTTTTTTTTTCTCTTCTTCTTCTGGGACCCCTATAATTTGAATAATGGTGCTTTTAATGTTGTCCCAGAGGTCTCTGAGACTGTCCTCAATTCTTTTCATTCGTTTTTGTTTATTCTGCTCTATGGTAGTTATTTCCAGTATTTTATCTTCCAGGTCTCTTATCCCTTCTTCTGCCTCTGTTATTCTCCTATTGATTCCTTCTAGTGTATTTTTAATTTCATTTATTTTATTCCTCATTGTTTGTTTGTTCTTTAGTTCTTCTAGGTCCTTGTTAAACATTTCTTCTATTTTCTCCATTCTGTTTCCAAGATTTTGGATCATTTTTACTATCATTACTCTAAATTCTTTTTCAGGTAGACTGCCTATTTCCTTTTCATTTGTTTGGTCTGGTGGGTTTTTACCTTACTCCTTCATCTCTGTGTATTTCTCTTTCTTATTTTCTTAAGTTACTGTGTTTGGTGTCTCCTTTTCACAGGCTGCAAGTTCGTAGTTGCCATTGCTTTTGGTGTCTGCCCCCAATGGGTAAGGTTGGTTCAGTTGGTTGTGTAGTCTTGCTTGCAGAGTTTCTGCTGAAAGATCAGCTGTTAACCTTATGGGGATGCCGTTGTAGGTTATTTGTTTCTTTTCCCTTGCTGCTTTTAATATTTTTTCTTGTATTTAATTCTGATAGTTTAATATGTATCTTGTCTTGTGTCTCCTTGGGTTTATCCTGCATGGGACACTCTGCGCTTCCTGGACTTGACTGTTTCCTTTCCCATATTAGTGAAGTTTTCGGCTATAATCTCTTCAAATATTTTCTCAGCCCCTTTTTTTTTTTCTCTTCTTCTTCTGGGACCCCTATAATTTGAATAATGGTGCTTTTAATGTTGTCCCAGAGGTCTCTGAGACTGTCCTCAATTCTTTTCATTCGTTTTTGTTTATTCTGCTCTATGGTAGTTATTTCCAGTATTTTATCTTCCAGGTCTCTTATCCCTTCTTCTGCCTCTGTTATTCTCCTATTGATTCCTTCTAGTGTATTTTTAATTTCATTTATTTTATTCCTCATTGTTTGTTTGTTCTTTAGTTCTTCTAGGTCCTTGTTAAACATTTCTTCTATTTTCTCCATTCTGTTTCCAAGATTTTGGATCATTTTTACTATCATTACTCTAAATTCTTTTTCAGGTAGACTGCCTATTTCCTTTTCATTTGTTTGGTCTGGTGGGTTTTTACCTTACTCCTTCATCTCTGTGTATTTCTCTTTCTTATTTTCTTAAGTTACTGTGTTTGGTGTCTCCTTTTCACAGGCTGCAAGTTCGTAGTTGCCATTGCTTTTGGTGTCTGCCCCCAATGGGTAAGGTTGGTTCAGTTGGTTGTGTAGTCTTCCTGGTGGAGAGGACTGGTGCCTGTGTTCTGGTGGATGAGGCTGGATCTTGTCTTTCTGGTGAGCCAGACTGCGTCCATTGTTGTGTTTTGGGGTGTCTTTGAAGTTATGATTTTAGGCAGACTGCGCTTCCTGGACTTGACTGTTTCCTTTCCCATATTAGTGAAGTTTTCGGCTATAATCTCTTCAAATATTTTCTCAGCCCCCTTTTTTTTTTCTCTTCTTCTTCTGGGACCCCTATAATTTGAATAATGGTGCTTTTAATGTTGTCCCAGAGGTCTCTGAGACTGTCCTCAATTCTTTTCATTCGTTTTTGTTTATTCTGCTCTATGGTAGTTATTTCCAGTATTTTATCTTCCAGGTCTCTTATCCCTTCTTCTGCCTCTGTTATTCTCCTATTGATTCCTTCTAGTGTATTTTTAATTTCATTTATTTTATTCCTCATTGTTTGTTTGTTCTTTAGTTCTTCTAGGTCCTTGTTAAACATTTCTTCTATTTTCTCCATTCTGTTTCCAAGATTTTGGATCATTTTTACTATCATTACTCTAAATTCTTTTTCAGGTAGACTGCCTATTTCCTTTTCATTTGTTTGGTCTGGTGGGTTTTTACCTTACTCCTTCATCTCTGTGTATTTCTCTTTCTTATTTTCTTAAGTTACTGTGTTTGGTGTCTCCTTTTCACAGGCTGCAAGTTCGTAGTTGCCATTGCTTTTGGTGTCTGCCCCCAATGGGTAAGGTTGGTTCAGTTGGTTGTGTAGTCTTCCTGGTGGAGAGGACTGGTGCCTGTGTTCTGGTGGATGAGGCTGGATCTTGTCTTTCTGGTGAGCCAGACTGCGTCCATTGTTGTGTTTTGGGGTGTCTTTGAAGTTATGATTTTAGGCAGACTCTCTGCTAATTGGTGGGGTTGTGTTCCTGTCTTGCTAGTTGTTTGGCATAGGGTGTCTAACACTGTAGCTTACTGGTCATTGAGTGGAGCTGGGTCTTAGTGTTGAGATGGAGATCTCTGGGAGAGCTTTTGCTGTTTGATATTACATGGGGCTGGGAGGTCTCTGGTGGACCAATGTCCTGAACTCAACTCTTCCACCTCAGAGGCTCAGTTCTGACACCTGGCCAGAGAACAATGACCCTGTCAGCCAGTCGACTCAGAAGAAAAGGGAGAAAAAAATAAATAAAATAAAGTTATTAAAATAAAAAATAAAAAAATATTATTAAAAATAAAATAAAAGAGTAATTTTTTAAAAAAAGAGGACCAAAAGCAAATGATAACAAGTGCTAAAATCTATACTAAAGAAACCCAAAAAGTGGACACACAGAAACCCAGGACAAATGGTAAAAGCAAAACTATGCAGTCAAAATCACACAAAGAGGCATACACATACCCACTCACAAAAAGAGAAAAAGGAAAATTAAAAAAATATATATATATATAAAAGGAGAGCAACCAAATCAATAAACAAGTCTACCATTGATAAAAAGCTCTAAATACTAAACTAAAATAAACATAAAACCACAAACAAATTAGATGGAGAAAGCAAACCCCAAGTCTACAGTTGTGCCCAAAGTTCACAGCCTCAATTTTGGGATGATTTGTTGTCTATTTAGATATTCCACAGATGCAGGGTACATCCAGTTGATTGTGGAGATTTAATCCACTGCTCCTGAGGCTGCTGGGAGAAATTTCCCTTTCCCTTCTTTGTTTGCACAGCTCCCGGGGTTCAGCTTTGGATTTGGCCCCGCCTCAGTATGTAGTTCGCCTGAGGGCATCTGTTCCCTTCCCGGATGGGAGGGGGTTAAAGTAGCAGCTGATTAGGGGGCTCTTGCTCACTCAGGCTTGGGGGAGGGAGGGTACGGAATGCAGGGCAAGCCTGCAGTGGCAGAGTCCAGCGTGACGTTGCAGCAGCCTGAGGTGCTCCATGTGTTCTCCCGGGGGATGCTGTCCCTGGATCATGGCACCCTGGCAGAGGCGGGCTGCACATGCTACAGGGAGGGGAGTTGCGGATAGTGACCTGTGCTTGCACACAGGATTCTTGGTGGCTGCAGCAGCAGCCATAGCATTTCATGCCCGTCTCTAGTGTCTGTGCTGATTGCAGTGGCTCGCTCCTGTCTCTGGAGCTCGTTTAGGCGGCGCTCTGAATCCCCTCTCCTCATACACCCCGAAACAATGGTCTCTTGCCTCTTAGTCAGTTCCAGACTTTTTCCCGGACTCCCTCCTGGCTAGCTGTGACACACCAGCCCCCTTCAGGCTGTGTTCACGCAGCCAGCCCCCGTCTTCTCCCTGGGATCTGACCTCCAAAGCCCGAGCCTCAGCCCCCATCTGCCGCCACCTTCCCTGGTGGGTGAGCAGAGAAGCCTCTCAGGCTGCTCCTCCACCCCCCGTCTCCGCCAGTGAAGGGGCTTGCTAGTGTGTGGAAAGTTTTCCTCCTTCACAGCTCCCTCCCCGATGTGCAGGTCCCGTCTGTATTCTTTTGTCTCTGTTTTTTCTTTCTTCTTTTGCCCTACCCAGGTATGTGGGGAGTTTCTTGCCTTTTGGGAAGTCTGAGGTCTTCTGCCAGCATTCAGGAGGTGTTCTGTAGGAGTTGTTCCACATGTAGATGTATTTTTGATGTATTTGTGGGGAGGAAGGTGATGTCCACATCTTACTCCTCCGCCATCTTGAAGGTCCCTCGCTTCTACCCAAATACGATATTTTAAATTAAAGCCATATAAAATCTTCCAAGTAGCAAATGACTACTGGCTTGTATATCCAAAGGGAAAATTATTGTGCAAATGTTCATTTGATATTAATGGAATTTTACATTTATATGATAGCAATTTTTATTGAAAATATTTGACATCATTCTCCTTAAGATTATTAGAAATGATTTAACTAGTTCATTATTAAAAATAAATCATAAATCAATTTGAAAGCCATAAAATGTAGGTTGAATGCAGGGTACATCCAGTTGATTGTGGAGATTTAATCCACTGCTCCTGAGGCTGCTGGGAGAAATTTCCCTTTCCCTTCTTTGTTTGCACAGCTCCCGGGGTTCAGCTTTGGATTTGGCCCCGCCTCAGTATGTAGTTCGCCTGAGGGCATCTGTTCCCTTCCCGGATGGGAGGGGGTTAAAGTAGCAGCTGATTAGGGGGCTCTTGCTCACTCAGGCTTGGGGGAGGGAGGGTACGGAATGCAGGGCAAGCCTGCAGTGGCAGAGTCCAGCGTGACGTTGCAGCAGCCTGAGGTGCTCCATGTGTTCTCCCGGGGGATGCTGTCCCTGGATCATGGCACCCTGGCAGAGGCGGGCTGCACATGCTACAGGGAGGGGAGTTGCGGATAGTGACCTGTGCTTGCACACAGGATTCTTGGTGGCTGCAGCAGCAGCCATAGCATTTCATGCCCGTCTCTAGTGTCTGTGCTGATTGCAGTGGCTCGCTCCTGTCTCTGGAGCTCGTTTAGGCGGCGCTCTGAATCCCCTCTCCTCATACACCCCGAAACAATGGTCTCTTGCCTCTTAGTCAGTTCCAGACTTTTTCCCGGACTCCCTCCTGGCTAGCTGTGACACACCAGCCCCCTTCAGGCTGTGTTCACGCAGCCAGCCCCCGTCTTCTCCCTGGGATCTGACCTCCAAAGCCCGAGCCTCAGCCCCCATCTGCCGCCACCTTCCCTGGTGGGTGAGCAGAGAAGCCTCTCAGGCTGCTCCTCCACCCCCCGTCTCCGCCAGTGAAGGGGCTTGCTAGTGTGTGGAAAGTTTTCCTCCTTCACAGCTCCCTCCCCGATGTGCAGGTCCCGTCTGTATTCTTTTGTCTCTGTTTTTTCTTTCTTCTTTTGCCCTACCCAGGTATGTGGGGAGTTTCTTGCCTTTTGGGAAGTCTGAGGTCTTCTGCCAGCATTCAGGAGGTGTTCTGTAGGAGTTGTTCCACATGTAGATGTATTTTTGATGTATTTGTGGGGAGGAAGGTGATCTCCACATCTTACTCCTCTGCCGTCTTGAAGGTTCCTCCAAGAATATAGTTTTAATGAAATATGGAAGAGTTCAAAAAAAGAAGTGCTCCATTATCAGTTGTAAAAGAATGTAAGCTGACTAAGAAATAGGACAGCGTTTTCATGGATGTGAAAAACGCCTATGTATTTAGAACATGAATAAGCTTACTTAATGTTTAGGTAGCAATTTTTATAGAAGAATAAGTTAAAAGATTGATATTGATTTATTTCCCGAAGTCCAGGAGACATTTTGTGATTATAATAGTGGTTTTTAGTATTTTGATATATTGAATTTTTTTAAGTAACTAAATACTGATATTTTTGTTGATGTAATACCATTATTTGATGTTTTGAAAACTTTGAAATCTCAACTACTTACGTCTTATGATATATCATAGATGATCATTTTCAAACCAACAAAATACGTTCAAACTTTTCAGACCATATTCTTTCCTTGTTTAAAACCTTTCCAAGTTGTAGTCTTATTGTTGTTCCTCCCATTTCCTAGGCTGTTAATGGGGCTGAGCATCTTTTGTCATGCCTACTAGTCATGAGTAGTTCACCAAAGTCACTTTGGGCTTCTATCTGCTATATTTGTGTGGCAGGCAGAATTCTAAGACAATCCCCAAGATTCCCACACCCTGGAGTTCATGCTTTATATAATCCCCTCTTTTTGAGTGTGGGTGGGAATTGTGAATATGATGGGGCAGTTACTCTCTTGATTAAGGTACATGATATGACAAAGGTGACGGTCACTCTCATGATTACCTTATGTCACATATATTACTGTCAAAGCAGACTGGAGAGAGATGCTCCTGTTGGCTTTGAAGAAGTGAGCTGCCATACTGTGACATGGACATATGATGTATTACCATATGGCCATGTGGCATACTGCCACATAACTATAACCTGAGGGCAGCCTCTAGGATCTAAGAGTCAACAGCTAGCAAGAAAATGTGGACCTGTGTCCTACAACTACAAGGAACTGAATTCTGCCCACAGTATGAATGAACTTGGATGAAAACTCCAAGATCAAGATGAGAACAAAGCCCTGGCCACCACCTTGATTTCAGCCTTGTGAGACCCTAAGCAAGGAGCCCAGGCCCAGCTATGCCATGCCTGGATTTCTGACCCAAAGTGCTATGAGGTAATAAATGGGTATTGTTTTAAATCACTAAGCTTGTGGTAATTTTACAGGAGTATAAATGTGTACAATTAATTGATGTTCTCTTACAATGAGGGGAGTGGTGTGGGTGATGAAACATTATGGGACATGGAGGATGGTGTGGTTATTAGGTTACATGGGTGCAGGAAGAAAAGAGGAAGGAGGCTCTCAGGCCCAATTCCAGCTGTTCCGTAGAGCTCAGCTGCCTGCATTTGCTCATAGCTAGATTCCTTCCACTGTATTGCTCTGATTTTCCTTCAAGAAAAATTTGAGTCTGACCATTTCTTACTTTAAATAATTTAACCAGATCCTTCTATTCCAATTATTCTCCCTATGGTGCTGGACCCTAGTTCTCATTCTGAGAGCTTCGCTTTTAACTACAAAGTAACACTTTATGTGATTGATAATTACCTACTTGGTTGAATAATCTTGTCTGTTGAACATTTTATATGTATTTGTCTTTTTCCATATTACCATAAATATGATTTGGATATCACATTACAGGAAATAAAAACCTATTGTTGTCTTTTTGGTTTCAATATCGCAATCACTAGGGACATCTGCTGATACATCTCCTTACCATGAGGGAACAAAAGAGCTTGTTTTATTTCAATTCATTTATTTAATAAAAAATTATTTAGTACTTACTACAGCATGTCAGACACAAATGGAGGGACATAAAAATGAATAAGAATTTGGTATCTGTCTAGGACAGTAACTAGTAAGAAGGTAACTTCATTGACCCTCGTCAGTTTCAATTTCACTGTATATCAGCTTGCACTGTGGCGTGTGTCTGACCACTTTGGGTGTCAGTTTCTTGTATAAAGTGATGGGGAGGGTAGATGATCAAAGTGTCTGTCTTAAGTGTGGTAGTGATGGGTCAAGTTGTCAGGGACATCAGCAGGAGACCTAGACTGGAATTAAGATGAAGCACTAATAGAGCTTCATGGGGGGGGATGTAGAACTGAAACTATAATATTTAATTTCATTAATAGTTGATTAGTTATAAATTAAAATAAAATTTTTATGCCTATCAGATTGTCAAAAAAGAAAAAAGTTGATTATATTCAGTGTTGGAGAATATTTTGGGAAATAAGTACTCTCAAATACAATGGGTAAGAGGGTGATTTGACAATGTCTATCAAAATTTTAACTGTGTATACTCTTTGACTCAGCAATTCCACTTCTAGGAATCCATCCTATAAAAATACTCTAACAAGTACTTAAATGCTTATTTACAAGGATATTTATTTCAGTGTTAGTTATAATAGCTTCCAAACTGGAAACAACCTGAATGTCCATCAGTATGAAATTGGTTAAATATAGTACACTAATACAGTAGAGTATCATACTGTTATCAAAAAGAACTAGGTATATCTATATGTATCGACATGGAAAGGTATCTGTGATATATTGTTATTGAAAAAAGCAAATTGCAGAATCTATGATTCCATTTATCTAAAGAAATTATATAAGTATAAAATATATGTAGTATGTATATGTTTGCTATATATACATATACAATGTACTATATATATTTATACTATACAATATGCCATATACATATTTATATGCAATTGGGTAGATGTTTATATACAGAAGAGTCTAGAATGATACACACTAAATTATTAATAGTGTTCACCTTCAAGAAGTAGAATAGGATTGGGAGGGCTGACTTCCACTTTGGTATCTATACTGTTTGAAAAACTTCCAAGAAATATAAATGATTTTTACTACCAAAAAATCCTTTAGGCATTTTTAAAATATACACACAAATATATAAATATGAAACTATGAACTTGATTATAGGGGAGATCAGGCTAGAGTTTAGACCCTTGATACAAACATCAGTGAAAATATAGAGCCCAGAGTAAGGGTATAGGATGGCATCTATACCAGCCATAAGTCCACTATGAAAAGAGCCACTCATATTTAAGAAGCATGAACTGTGTTTGGAGGAATGTGACTGGAAAGGGGAAAAGATTCAACATGCAAAGGTTGGGAGTGGGAGAAATAAGTCCACAGTGGACTATTCCTAAGATTCAAATGCAGTCAGCTGAGGAGAGAGTCAAACAAACCCCTTGTGGGGTCTGATGCTTTACTGAACTCAGATCTAAGGATAGTTATTATCTCCCATTTCAATAGGTGCCCTTGATCTCAACTTCTGCCCCAGGAAGCAAAGGTGACTGCAGAGACCAGTACATCTCAGCCCCTGAATCAGAAATTATCCCAAGTCAAACTTATTCATGAAATTTGTAAAGATGTGACCCTTTGGGGTATGTTTGTGGGAAAGCAAGTGGCAGTTTGTTCGGCTAGACTGAAGCATGAAATGGAACCAGTTCATATCTATTCCCAGTTGTTCATATTTATTGGAAAGAGTCCTGGACCCAAAGTCAGCAAATGTGGCTGGACTTCTATCCTTGTGCTGTTAATGACTAATTCTATGGCCTCGGGTAAATTATGTAATTTCTCTGATGCCAATGTCCTCATTAGTAAAATATGACTTTTAATAATACATATTTTATTAAATTAGCTACTAAATAGTAAAGTGTTTAGCATTGTGCCCGGCATATCATAAGTCTCACAAAATGGTAACTAGTATTAACCTTTGAATACTCACCATGTAACAAGTACTGTGGAAACACTTTTATATTATTTTATTTAACCCTCACAAAACCCTTAATATTGATACTATATATTTGACACTTTACAGATGAGGAAACTGAGGCTAGTTAAACTTAAGTAACTTGCCCCAAATTAGTAAGTGGCTGAGTTGAAAGTCAAACACAGACCTTTAGGTTATTAGAATATACTGTTTGTTCCTTTTTACTTTCATATTAGAAATCAGTGTCCCAAATCATTTTAAATCACAGAGTGTTATCAGTGAGGGGTAAGAAACAGAAGAGGCAATAAAGGTGAATTATTCATTCTTAAAATGTGGTAATCTGGGTAAAGCTGTTTAATTAAAATATAATCTCTCTTCAAAGGTGGAAATAAAGACACTGTCTTTCATCAGTACTTAACAATATCTTTTATAGACTTTGAGGAGACTGATTTCATTTAGTAACATTTATTTATACATCTCTAGAAATCTGTTTTACACATGTGTCCAGTTTCTTTTAACTCAAGCGTATTGTAGAATCTGAAAAATTTTATACCCTTTGGTTTTACTTGAGAGTGAGAGGATTGAGGAAGCTGCTTCAAATATATTTCATCACTTTGGTGGAAGATGAGCTTTTGAATTGTGCCAAATACAATAGTTATGATCAAACTATGCTTGCATAGAGGGAATTTTTATTTCCCTTCAAGAAAAAGATCTTGAGAAAAGAAAAGGTTCCTATTTCACTCTAACTATAAATCTCTTCCCACAGAGATTAGTTCTCAATGTCCCCTTTTAGAAAACGACACCATATTTTATTGGTGGGAACAGTAGAAACCATCGTTGCTTCCTTGAACATCTGTCATTCAGATCTACCCATTAGTGGGGGGAGATGGGAAGAAAAGGGTGCTGAAGAGAATCAAGAGTTATGGGAGGGTAAAGAAATAAGCTTGTCCTTCTTGGGAAAACTATGGAGGAATCACAGTTAGTCTTGGAAACCATGGTACTGTTACCTTCTTTATGGTAGGAACATTGGAATCTCAGAAAAGATGCCATAGTCCTGCTAAGAACACTTTATTCCCTGATTGTGTTTGCCCTAGAATATAGGCAAAGACATTTGGAGAGATGCTCAACTACAGCAGGACTTTTTGCTGGGGTTTTCCAACAAGCAGAATCACTGCAGTAGCCTCTTTGTGCCTCTCAGCTATAGATCATTCTTGTAGTATTGCCACCACCAGATGAAATTGTGGGTAATTGAGTGCTTGTGCTAACAGTTGTCATGATGGCTGAATCTATGATTGGACAAAAATATCTTACAACTTCATCCATAAGTAGGAACCAGATGGAGAGTTTACTATGCCAAGAAGACAACTAATATCTGAGGAACGCCAGTTGGCTGTTTCAAATACCCTAACTTGATTCATTTATTAAGCGTCTATTTTATACTAGTAGTTGAAGCTACAAAAATGACTAAGGCATGGACCTTTGTCTTAAGAGCAGAAAGCATGTGAGGGAAAGACATTCATTTGAATATTGACTTTCAATAGTGTCATAATAGGATTTGTATAAACAACAGTGGTACATAGATGAGGGAAAAATAAAGACTTCTTGGGATTAAGTTGAGACTAAGTGTTAGACAAAACTACAGAGACCTGCTTGTCCAGACTGCGAAAGATCTGCAGTTTTACGCTACTGACAACCTCACAAGTCAGCCTGCTGTATAGTTTCATGGATGCAAGCAGAAAACACAAGACTCCTGGATTACAGACAAAGAACTTTCTTACTCATGGCACTGCAAACAACATGAGCTTCATATTGGTGTCGGTTTCTCTTTTCACCCAAGTCTCACAGGGGTGATGCAGAAGCCAAAGAAATGCAGTACATGAAATGGGTTTGTGTCACAGTTGAGGAACCCCAAGATTAGGAAATCTAAATCCTTCATAACAGCCTGCAAATAGACCTACCCAACCTCTGTCCCAGGGGAGACATTATCTCTATTTTACTGGACAGTAAACAAACCCGCCATCTCCTTCATAAGGAGAAACTATCTCTATCTTCCAAGGCACTTTGCTATGTAGATACTATTTAAAAAATAGTCTGGAACAAAAGCTGCCTCTGCTGGCAAGATGTGCAGAATTGTGAGAGATCCATGGAGAATTGTCTCACAATAATATCCATCCCTTGTTTCTACCCCATCTTGGCCTCTGATGAATTTTCCAATGTGTATAGACACTTCGATCAATCTGAGAAGAGCTACTACTTCTTGTCTAATGTTTCCCCTGCCTCTTAAAGTAGATCCATAGCCTTAGAGAGGGTATTGGGAAAAGAAAGAGCAAGACTATGTACCTACCTCATAGGACACAGTGGAAGTGAATCATGGCCATGAAGACATTTGGAGGACCCCAGGGTGGAAGAAAAGACCGTAGCGTGGTGTAGTTCCTGGCCCATTGCTCTGGATGCATATATGAAATATGGAGGGGGAGGTTCGATGGTTTATTTCACCTGAATCGTCCTCAGATTGCACATTTGCTGCACTTCCTTTTGTCCGGTGCAGTTTTTCAAATGATAAATGGCCAGATGTCAAGCTTTCTGTCACTTATCAGCCAACACCATCCCTCCTTTCTCAGTGAGATGACAGGTCTGCTGCTGCTGCTGCTGTTTCACTGATAGGTGTTTTGCCAGCCGTGGGTAAAGTTGTATGACAGTGTAGTGAGCCCCAGCTAATCACTCCTTCCAGTCCTGAATGCTAGCTGCCTAGCAGATGTCATCGCTAAGCAGAAAGTGATGAGCTGTCTAGTAAAAATCACTGGGTTCTGAATTCTCTTTCATCTTAAAGAGCTTTAAAAAAATCTCAGATATCCAAAATGGTTCTTCGGCTCTTTAATACTCACTTAGATATTTTTTAAGCACTGTCATTTACCAAAGTTTTTGTTTCCTTGCTCCAGCATCCCCTCTCTTATCCTTCCTTTTATTTTTCTCTTTGTATTCCCAATCCTGCAGATGTTCATGAGTTACCTTCAGAAAGTGGCAGATACCCTTTTGAAATAAAGAGCCACTATGCCTGTCTTCACATTCCAAGTGGCAGACAGCTCACGATTCCCTTTGCAGGCATCGCATTTCTGTCTCCTTTGGTACATGGTGGCAGACATTTGAAATATGGTGAATAAAAAAACCTGTAGAAATCAAATGGTACTTGTGAAACAAAACGACAATAAAAACAATTCCCCAGTCTTTCACATGTCATGCAGTTCAGTTATAGTTTTCAGCTTAGCGTTCACAGCCAGCTCTGCCTTGATTGCGATTCCTCTTGGCTCTGGCCAAATAACACCTTCTATTTGGAGGCTACTTAATTATAATAACATTAACCAACACTATCCCCAGTAAAATACAAAAACGGGATGAAAAGATTAGCAGGACACAAGCCATAGAGAAATAAATGGCTCTCTGTCCATGGTAGGTGGGTCACAGACCGTCCTTTTTTGGCCTCATGTCAAGATTCACAACTTTTATGAACTCATATATACATCATTACTAATTAACTACTCTCACATTAAAAGAAAAAGAACTTCTTTTCACACTCTACCCAATATTAAAGCCAATTGTGTTTAGAGTGATGAGAAGGTGGTATATCATAGCTGTTCCCTTTCATAATGGCTGCATGCATGGGCAGGAAGTCAGGTATGTTGTGGTTTGAATTCCAGTTCTTCTGTTCAATGGCTTAATGTGAACTTGTACCCGTTGTTTAACCTCTCTAAGCCTCATATATAATGTGGAATCATATATAATGTGGAAATAAATATAGCTACGTCATTGTATAGTTGTGAGCACCAAGTGAAATAAATCATGTGAAGTATTAGAGAAGAGATGGCTAGGTGACTACCAAATTTCATCCTCCCTCATTTTCTATCTTCCTTTGTGATTAGGTGTAGCCCTATTACTAAATTCTTTCCAGTGGAATGTAAACAGAGGTAATAAGTGCCACTTCTGGCATTAAGGCATTGTGCCTGTTGTCTCCATGTTCTCTTTCTTCTTTCTTCCTGGTGGAACCAGGACATAGTGGCACCTTTGTGTTTTGTCCACGCAGATGGCAAGATCCTAGATTCTAGGTGCTGTTAGGATGGCAGATGTGTCTTTTTAGCCCTGGGTCCCTTATTGGTTCTTGGAGCAGAGACCAGGTACCCATCCTGGAGATCTTGTTTGAGCTATTGCATTTTTGAATATCCTTGGTAGAACACGATAGCCATTACCCTAACTAGGTATCTAGTCTGAGATCCAGCTAGTTATAGCTGTTCACAAACCATAGGTATTGTATCAATTCCCTTATCAGACTGTTATTTCTTTAAGGGAAGTGTTCATGTTTTAATGTTCTTTGCATCCTCTGCAGTGTTTAGCACAGGGCCTTGTGCATAGCAAATTTGTTACAATTCTTTATTGAATAAATGCAGCTCCTGAGATTGAATTATAGTTCATAATATTCAGAGTTTAAAATCCTAGTTGTCATGAATTCTTTTATTTTTCCCTTCATGTCTGACCTTTGTGGTTTCCCTGCTTCAAATGCAGGCTATTTGGATGCTGGAATTAATAATTTTTTATGTTTCAGTTTTGGTCAACACAAGGTTGTGCTTGGCAGCAGGATGTGCCATGGTCTGATGTGATAAATTCTTCTTTAAAATTCAATAAATCTTTAAGGAAACTAGGAATTCTTTCCTCTAGATGAACTGCTTATATTATGGGTAACAATGACTATGGTTTGCTGGAGAAATTAAGCAGGTAGTAAAAATGCTCAGGAAAGTTGCCATGAATTTAAAAGTAATCACTCATAATTTAGAGTTCATCATCCTTGAGCATTATTTCATGAGATAGGTTTAGGTCATTATTAAGAAGGTGCTTTTTCTTGCATTAGAAACTAGATAAAAAGGGATGGTGGTTTATGACTGCTATATAGTTGATGAGATATTAAAATTTCACACTGCAGCAGGAACTCAAGAGGAAATATCTGAGAGAAACATGTCCTTTCTAGGTGTTTCCATAGTGTGAATTCTGGTCTGGGTTATAAATTGGTGTGAAACCATTACCATTTTTTTAATAATCACTTTTTGTGCCTGTGTGTGCTTAAGATATAATTAACATGGATGATCTTGGAGAAATGGTAGTTAATTGATTTTTAAACTTCAAATCACATAGGCCATGGATAACCCAATAGTAGGGAACTAGTTGGTTTCTGTTTTCCCAAGGCAGATGTCATCTTCCTGGCTGTTTGTCTTAGGAAAGTTTAAGGAGCCATTTGAGTTTCGGTTCCAACTTTGGCACTTTCTAATATGTGTCCTTGGTAAAGTTTCTTAGGCTTTTCCTTAGCTTCCCAAAATCTTAAAATAGAGATAATAATAGTAATTACCTCCTAGCATTATTGTGAAGACTAAATGAGATAATGTATGTAAACCTTATAACAGTGCCTGGAACTTAGAAATTACTCAAAAGGGTTAACACTTTTTACTTATTCAGAGCAGTGGTTCAGACCAGCATCAACATCACCTAGTAACTCGTTAGAAATGCAAATTCTTGTGACTCAATATACACCTAGTAAATCAGAAATTCTGAGGGTAAAGCCCAGGAATATGTGTTTTAACAAGCCCTCCAAGTAATTCTGATGCACGCTAAAGTTTAAGAACCACTTCCTTATGCAGATGGTTTAACATTCCTGGTTTTCCATTTTTCAATCTGTAACATATTTCTGTGATCAACATATGATGCTCAGAAACTGTTCCCTTTCTTTTGAAAAGAACATCCTAATTTTCCACTATGGAAATCACCTCTTCCCTATTCTCAGTCCATGTGGCTAAATGAGGCTGATCTTTCCCCCAGGTTTAGGGTGGGATCATGTTCTAGCATTAAGCTAGAATCAGCATATCCCATCCTCCAGGCCACGATGATTACTTCAGGTACAGATATGTGATTTGATTCAGGTCAATCAAAGCCATGTCTAGCAGTCTGACTGGAGTTGTTGGAAAGATAGAAGCTCTCCACCATTGGTGTTGCTAAGAGGAGGATGTAAACCTGGAGTTAATACAAAAGCATAAGCTCTCATAGAATAGGGCCAAAACAGAGAACTTTAGAGCCAAAAGATAGACAGAAAGTAATTCTTGATGACTTGGATCAAATCTTTAGACCCATCCATGCCTGAGGGTTTTCCCCTGGACTTTTCAGACACACAAAAATTAGACCTCTTCCCACCTGTTACCATTTCTTGAACATGTTTTGTTCTTAAAAAGAATCAGTTATATATGCTTTAAAATTAGTTCGATTAATAAACTATTTCATAAGCTTTTTGTGAGGAGTAAACTAAATCAATGTATATAAAACTATTGTGTAAGTATGGGTCATCTGAGAAGCAGACACTAAAATGGGATTAGATATGCAATAGATTTATTAGAGGAATGACTGTAAGAGAAAGTGGGTAAGGAGTGAAGGAAGGGTAGTCAGAAGAGCCATCAGAATGTAGCGCAGATATGACTCTCGTGAAGGAGAGAGGGAAGGAAGGAGGCATGGGTGGAAGAGTCTTAGATTGCAGCATAGTTCTAAGAAAGCCCTTGAGCCAAAGTCTCCCACCAGAGGAGTTCCTCATCTTCCAGAAATGGGCCCACCTCAATATCCAACCATAATCAGTTGGTTAGAAGCAGCTCATGGGAAACATGACCTCCAGAGAAGGCAGGGATAGATTTCACAGTGTAACAGCTGAGGCCTACAATCATCCTCCTCATAGAGATCTGAGAGACATTTTCATGACCATGACAAATGCCTTGGGCAGTGTCTAGAACTAGTAGGGCTTCAATAAAAGCTTATGACTCCTCTGCCTAACCTATTCTTCTGAAAGAAAAACAAATCCTCAAAGCCCTTGCATACCCCTTCTATTCTTTGTTCTAAGTATGAGTACATCCTGGGTCTCTTTCAGCAGTCACATGTTCTAAATGTTTTTAATAACTAATAAAACAAAACAAACACTACTGGCGCAGCAGGGAGCAAGCTATTCAGCCAATCATTTATTGCAAAATGCCACTCAGATGATGCCTTTAAAGCCTAACTGCCAGGCATGTCGATTTTGTCAATATTACACTTGGATTAAAATCAGCATAGGTTAGCAGAGAGCCTAGGGCACCCCATCTCTCTCTTATTCTAATAAAGTGTAATTTATAAACACCCTAACCCCAGTTTAACTTCCTGTGACTCTGGAGTTAGTAGTTGTGCATCAAGCTGAATGACTTTTAGGGCTAGAAAATACAGTTACAAATTCTTGGAAATCCACATGCAGCAAGATTCATCCAGGCCATTTTCTATGATTCGTGCTCTCCTTTGTTTGAAGAGTGGAGGATTAGTAGCAGCCAGGTGAATCGTAAATATCTGAATTTTTAAAAATTACTTCATTAAATTTCTGAGGTTACATAAAGTACTAAATGTATAAGTGTATTAATATCTAGGGGAGGGCTTCCTCCAGTGACCTATCCCCCAGTGGTGAGAACCTTTCCATAGCACATCTTCAGTTTTCAATTTTCTGAGCCTTGGTTTTGAAACCCCTCTTTAAAAATTCTTTACAGTTGTAACAGGTTGGAAGTGAGGCAATACAATTACCTTTCCGTGGCTTTCTTTACAATCTTCTTACTCATTTTTTAGAGTTTCTAAAAGACTCATTCAGTCTCACCTTGTCATTACTCAGTTTCTCCAATCATGTTATAAATGACCCAGCTCTGGCTGTGGCGAATGCTAAAAGCTCCTGCACAGTGAATTGAGATAAACTAGAATTTAGGCTAAAATGAGGAGGGCAACATCTGCATACAGCCCTAAAGGAGAGGGGCTTGGGCATCCTAGACCAGGACACTGGTTAATGTTGGAAATTGTATTCCAAAGGACAGAGACTACAGCAGGATTCAAACATGAGACAGTACTTGGCTGAGAGAGCCATAGAAACAAGCCAAATCTGAGCCCATCAGGTTCTGGCAAGCCAAGAAGCAACACTAAGGCCATGGGTCCTGGAGCAAGATGGAATAGGGTTTCAGAGCCAAGAGTTCACAGCAGAATGGAGATAGGGTTCAGAGAGGCAGCAGGTGAGGTATAAGCAAGCAGGATCTAGGGGGATTGCCATGATTAACTTAGGGTATTTTTAGCTTGTCATTATTCATTGATACGTATATGGCACCTGAGTATTTGGGTTGCCTTAAAGGGCCAGAGCCAGCTAGGTGTACGACAGAGGTGCTGCCCCATATTAAGTTAAACCTTTAAGTCCAAATGGCGTGGGGACAAATTCAAGTTCCATATCAACCTGTTAATTCCACGAGTTTGAGGGAAGTGAAGCAAGATGCAGTTTTAAAGTTCCGGGGCAGATAATGCTTTTGCTTTTAGTTGAAAATGTTGTTGTCTATCAAGGAGGATCATGCAAAAATTATTAGAGAGATTTCCAGAAGCAAAACCTGCTTTGAAGCCAGCAGAGAGTGCTTACTTTTGACTTTTCCTAGGTAGTATAATGGAGTGGTTAAGAGCATGAATTCTGGAGCCTCACTTTGAATATCAGTCTTGCTAATTTAATTACTAGCTATGCATGACTTTGAGAAAGTTTTCTAACCTCTTTGTGCCCCTGCATCTGAAAACTGAGAGTAATAGCAATACCTATGCCTTAGGGATGTTGTGAGGATTAAATGAATGAATACATGTAAAGTTCTTAGATCAGAACATAGCACATAGTAAGTGCTCCTTAGTATTAGCTATTACTATTTTTCACCTATAGGCACTTGGACATTTCGAGTAGAACATTCAAGGGTTTTCAAACATTTTTAAAACAGTGAATTCTTTCTTCGAATTAAAAATTTTATGGGAAACTCAACACAAGGTAGATAAACATGATATTTCTCCAGTTAGTGCAGGAGATGGAGAGCTCAGAGCCCTACCCACTCAGTTCTCCATGTGATTTCATGGAATTCAAGGGCCATGAAGAGCACAGTTTGGAAACTGCTAAGCTAGAATTGTTTAGACTGTACTTTCTAGTGAGGAAGGTGCTATTATCCATTTGTCTGGGTTCACTTTGATTCCAGGAATGGAACCTACAATGCCTGGGAGAGTCTTGATGGACATTTGGGGGTAGATCTAGGACAGAATGAGACTCATTTGACACATGGCTGTGTCCACATTCATGCTGTAGTTGTGTGGCACAAATAACCACACACTGCATAGAATTGTTCCAAAACACAATGAGAAGGAGTTTTGCCAAAAGTTGGTACAGGAAAGAATAACCTAGATTTCCGGGTGAATACACACACACACACACACACACACACACACACACACACACACACACACACACAAGCTTATTGATAAGACTGGCATATAGACAGCCTGTCCAGGCTTAGAATAGTGTTTGGAGTGTCTTTGTGAGATACTTCCCCAATTCATTAATCAACAAATGTTTACTGAGAGCCTAGTATGTGCCAGTTACTATGCTGGATACAGGTCTTGTTGGAGTGAACCTAACAGATGAAAATCCCTGACCCCACAGAGCTCACCTTCTGGTATTATTGCAGTACATCTGTGTCTTTTCAGCCCCTAGGGTTGAGCAATTCTAGACTCAGAGAAGCTTCCCCCAGATGTGGTTTAGACATTCATAGACTAAATAGAATCACAGACTAGTGAGTTGGAATGGATCTTCAGAATATTGTATCAAGATCCTTTATTTACAAATGGAGACATAAAGGCCAAGAGAATTTGCATGCTGTGCATGCTTTGCCTGAAGTTCACACTGAGTCAGTGTAGACCAAAGTCCAGATCGCCTGTTCAGCACTTAGGCCATAGCACAATCATCACCCTTTATCCAGCCTCATCCCTGTCTCCCCCAGCACGTCTGCCAACCCATCCTTATTTCCTTTTCTCATGGGTGGGTCTCAGGGGCAGGTTCAAAATTCCAGAGACACTTCTACTTGATGACAGGGTGTGGAATGCTTAGAGTAGTCAAAACTTGGGTACTACCCAGTATTTCACTCTCCCACAGGCTGCTTTTCAGTCTCTCAGACTTTTATATTGGCACTTGTCTCATAGCCAATCATTCATGGCCTTAATGCCAGGCTTCTGTTACAGTCTTCTTCAGCCCTGCTTCAATGCCATTTCAGCATATCTCTGGAATGTCCAGTACCTGGCATGTATTTCTTATAGCCCATCTGCTATATTTTGGCTGATACATTTACTTATTAACTCACTTTTTCCATGAACACATACATATCTATGCATACTCTCTAAATACAGTTCATATTTTACAAAATCTTTTCTTTGCTAATAAAATATCAAGGTGTCAATATTGGATTTATGCATTTATTCATAAAATATTAATAAAAACCAGGCACTTTATTAGGCACAGAGAATGCAAAGATGGAGAGGATTATTCTTTGCTCCCAAAGAATTCACAGTCTGATGAGGAGAGACAAATAAATACATATTTACAATCTGATGTAATAAATGCTAAAGGAGCTAAGGAGAAACTATCCGTACAAGTAGGGAAATCTTCATGGAAAAGGAGTCACTGACTGTGAGGCTTGGAGACTAAGTGGGATCGTCCAGGCAGAGGGGGCAGGAGCAGGGAGGCATGGCATTTAGAGAGAATAGCATGTGCTTTCACATAGGTGTGCAAAATGTCATGGCATACTTGGGAAGCTGTGAATTGTTTGGAGTTTTTTGATACAGGAACCTTGAGCTCTGAGGTAGTTAGAGTTAAGACTGTAGATAGGACCTAATGGAGTTCACCAAAGATTTGGACTTTATTCCAGACAACAAGGAAGCTCAGAAGAAATTCAAGCCAGTGAATGATGTATTTAGATCTAGAAGTAGTGGAGAAAAATTACAGGTGTTCAGGTGTGGAGCAGTAAGGGGCTTGCAGATCTGTTGGGAAGCTGTTGGATTGGAGTGAAGGGTTTGTGTTAGACACAACAGAGTAGAGGTTGCTAACTAACCACCATGAGCCACATAGAATCCAAAGTTGTGATTCATGTTGCTTGTACAATGGAAACTCATACTTGAAAAAAATTCAAATTTGTTGCCATATGATCTGATTTCACATAAAAATCTGGATTTCCATAATTTTTTGAAAAATTTAGAAGGTATGCTAACAGTTGGCTAGAGTTAGTAACAGTTGTTCCCTATAGATGAGGCCTGCCTTCCTAGTCACCATGGTCTCCAGTTATCCCTCTTATATCTGTAATATTGGAACACAGTGTCAGTAGTCACATACCATTGGATATTTATGCCACCTGAGGACATCTCTGCAAATGGACCCTCTCCTGAAGCTACAGCCAGGTGCTCTTCTCATTGGAATTCATGTTCTAGTAGATAGGGCATGGGTCTCCCTGTTGAAAACCGTAGCATTTCCCTGGGATCTCCTGATTTCATAGGCATCTTTGAATTCAGTTTTCTTAACTGTGGCTTGATTCTAGTGCTAGAGTGGTTTGGTGTTGAATGTAAGGGACCTTCCTTGAAAATAAATTATTGGGGTTTCCCATTGTGTAGCAAATTAAGTAATAGAAGTGTGCTTGCAATAGACCAGTCACAGATCTAGATGCCATGAAGGATACCAAAGATATAAGACTGATTACTAGCCCTCTCAGAAATTAACAATCTAATTAGAAGCCATTTCCAATCTACTAGCTGAAGCTATCTCTTGTTCCTTAGTCCTGCCACTCTGGATACGTACTTAATAGATGCTTTCTAATCAGTAGAGTACCATTTAGTGCACTGAAACAGCTTCCTTCTCAATGGCACCCCGAGGCCTGAAAAAATTTCTGCAGCTTTCAAGGGAATGGAATCTATAAGCAGAGAGCATCATCTAACTGGATCAGTGCAATCTGTTCACACCTGGACCCTGACTGGTCGCTGCAGGGTACCAGGGCATTTGTTGTAAATGGGGGAATTCCTTTGAGCCCCTGGGAAGTTTGAGCAGCAAACAGTCAGTATGTCCCTGTGAACAAGATCAGAATTGCTAAATATAAAAAAAAATGTGTTATTTATTCTCCTTCTAAATTATGGCTTTAGAAGATAATACAACACAGTTATTAGTGCCTTGTTTTTCTTAATGTTCTGCAAATTTATACATCTTCTGAGACTACAAATACACTAGCAATAAGGATAAATTATGGCAATAAACATAATATACAGTGACCTAATAGGAAAAATGATAATCCCTTTAAATGTCACATGGTAGCATTTAATTTACATTTAAAAGGCAGTTAGTATGAGTAATTATAAGTTAATTAAATATTGATTGTTCTAAGAGCTCTGTTGTGATTCAGTATCTATGCAGTGTGAGTAATTCTGGCTGATTTGAAATAAACTTAAAATGACATTGGTAACTACTGTGTAATTACATTTTATGATTATTAAATGTGACTTAACAAGCTAAATATTTATGATGAACAAGTCAAATATTATGGTAAAACATCAACATTGTTTTCTCAGTACCTACTCCTATGATATACCTTACTAAGTGCTTATACTTACCTAAGTTTTTTTTTTTTAACTATCATTTTATACTCAGTTTTCTTTGTGGAAAATTGTACTATTTATAAGAGAAACTCCGTGTATCCTGTCTACCTGTTGTGTTGTGCCTGTCGATATTCTCAAATGCAGTCAATAGTAAATTATTATGTAGTAAGGAGTCTCCATTTACTTTGCTTAAAATGTTCCTTTGAAACACATCTTATTTCAAATTTTATGTTTATGAATTATGCAGTCAACTGATTTATCACCCCTCTCTTGCCTCTTACTAGAAGAGTGCCATCAAGCAGACACCAACTAAATCCAAATAAAACTCATTCTTCCTCTTCCTTTGGGTATCCATCAGAAGAGTAAATACATTTTTGAAAAGGTTTCTATCTTTTGAGGGAAAACATAAAATTTGCTACTTAGAGCAAGGTAATGTTTCAGAAATTTGTTTAATAATCTTCCAGACTTTGCCATGGTAACTTTTCATTCATATTCACTCTTCTGTCCATCTCTCTACCCCTCCATCCACTCACCTATTCATTCAAATGGCTATTTATTCAATAAGACATCATGAGCAATTCTGCATGAGAAGGTTAGTACATTTGGTCTTTTGTCTCCTTGCCTGGAAACCCAACTTTGTTGTTGCTGGAGGCTAGGGAGGTATGTTGCTGGAACTCAGAATACAGTGTGCCTACCAGATTCTTCTTTTATATAATGGTGCTACATTTTGTTGTGGTTGGATTTCTGAAAGAGAAGCCTTTTAACATTAAAATGTTAGACTGCAATGGAACATTAAATGATAAGTAAATATTGTCATATCTCTTGAATGTTGCCAACTGTTGATGTTATAATATAATATATTGGAAAAAAGCTGGATATTTGTTTGCTGATTCATTGCTATAATCTCAAATTCAGTTTGTCTATAATTAATCTTCTTCTGCTTTTCATCTTTCCAAACCAGCTTCCCAAGTTGGTAGGACCACTGTGCATTCAGAATTTTCCAATTACATCTCCCTTCCTGCAACCTCAAGTCTTGTCTACTCTTCCTGCTTTCAAAAACCTCCATGATCACCTCCCCACCTACCCATTTAAATTTTCCACTACTCCCCAACACAGTCTCAACAACTCTCCCTTTTCTGTCTTCCTATCAAAATCTTTTAAGATTTTAAGTTTCATCTTGGCTCTGTAACTTGCTAGCTGTCTACATTTCTACAAATCACTTAATCTTTCTGATTCTCAGATTCTTAATCTGTAAAATTAGGAGAGAGGATGCAGGGCAAGGGCAAGGAGGTGCATGAAATATCTCTAAGCTCACTTTCCAGTTCTGAGCTTTTTCTCTCCTTTCAGTTCTATGTTGAATCCCATTTCCTTCATGATTCCTTCCCCAATTGTGCTATCATACGCTAACTTGACTTCTCTGAACTCTTACAGCACTTGCAGCACTTACTACACAAGTTACTGAGATACAAATTCTCTCCTATCATTCCCTTTTACTTTATGAAGTTTCATATTAGCTCTCTAAATGGCCCATAAACTTCTCTAGGGCAGGAACCATGATTTAGGCTTCTTTGATGTGTCTTACGCCTATGTCAAAGGATCTTACATGATAATTTGCTCAGAGAAGAAGCTAACTGCATATTTCTGATAAATTATTGATTGAGAAAAAGATAGAATTAATGGTTCCACTGTACCAAGCTATTGCTACTTGGGCTGAAACAATCTGCTCATTTATCTAAATGCAGATCAGATATTACCTCCTCTGTAGGACTGTATTTGTTCATCTTTTCATTCCCAGCACCTAGCATGTATCCAGTGTTCAATAAATGTTGGTTCCAAGAATGAAAGAATGAATGAATGAATATCCTCTTCTTTGAGAGCTTTTATTAGCCACTAGGTTTATTGAAAATAGTTTCATCTCTTATTCTGTGTAGCAACAAAACACCTTTCAAATCTGAGCTTTTTATCTGGGCATGTAAATACTCCCTTTCAAAGTACACTAACTCTATAAGCTTTTATTATTATTATTATTATTATGCTGTGAACTCCAATTCTTTGTTTTCCCTTAACAGAGTCTTTGCACCAGGAAGGCACTTGCTCTTGTCTAATCACATCTGCAAGTAAGCAAATATTGGCAAAAACTCATAAAATCTTATTATTCCCTTTGGGAAAATAATGTCAAGCTCAGTGGCCACTATTGCCATTTATAAATATGAATCACAAATTTACATTGCCTCTGGGCACCATAAATGGCCTGTCTTATAAAATGAGAGTAAAAACCCTGCTTCCACTCTGTTAAGAAGGGTCAACATGAATAATCAACTCAAAACAAACCTTTAAAAGCATTTTGATGTTACAGGTTGCTTATCACAGCTCACGTCCTAAGAGTAGCATGCAATTTTTACTTATCTAGTTCTATTCCATAGGTTTTGCTTGCTTGTAAAAATCATACTGTGCAGCAAGGAAAGCTAAAATGGCTTCTCTGAGGAATAGGCATATCAGTTATGATTTTTGACTGAGAGCAGCAGAATCTGTTTGTGTCTTATAAAAGGGAATTTATTGCCTGGGCATGGAGGATTCACAAGGTCTCTGGGATGCTGGGGGATGGGACTGGAGGATAGATGGGAACCATAGAAGCTCCAGAAAGTAGGAGGCAGGAGCCCTGAAGCTATCTCAATAATCTGAACTGTTGCCATTGCTAAAATGAAGGAACTTAACAAAATTTCCCCAATCCTTGAGTCGCCACTCAAGAGTTCTCCTTTTTCAGTTTCTTTTGTGTAAGAGAGTTACCTAGAATTATACTGCCTACAAAATTACATACAATGCGGAAAAGATAATATCCCAGCAGTAAATCAGGAAGCTATTTTAAAGGGGAAATGCATATTGAGTGGCTTTAAAGTGACAACATCCACCACAGTAAGTGCTCAATAACATAGGCTTACGTTTACTCAGTGTATCATTCATTCATTCAGTCAACTAGCAAAATGCATGTCTACTATGTCTAGCTACTGAGCAGAGAGCTTGCTTGGCCTCTGACCTTGAGGAGAATACCATATAGCACATAAAGGAAGCCTGTAAAGGAATAAGTAGAGTGGAGTCTGAGTAGGGTCACAGTGAGTCACAGATAAAGTGATAAGGAAATTCAGTGAACAGGAGCACTGAAAGGCAGTGAAGGGGAGGGAAGAGTATTGACTGTGGAATCATTGGAGGTGGGTTTGATCATCCATCCTGATAACTAACTTTAACTTAAGGAAAAGTCACTTATCATCTCCAACACTCAGTGACCTCATCTGTAAAATGAGAAGGATAAATGGTCCTTGTAAGATTGGAGAAGTAAATGAGATTGCAAATATTTAAGCATTTAGCACTTAGCAGGTATTTGATAAGTGGTTGTTGATTCATTGATTCATGGATTCATTCATAACAAAGCAAGTTGCTGGCTTCTGGCTGTGCCAAGAAGGGGGTATTGCAAATAGATCTTGAAGAAATGCGTAGGGACCCCTCTGGGCACAGGGAAAGGACATTCTGAGCACATATGCAAAGATGAAGAAGGGATATGGGCATGGGCACCTCTGGAGAGGTGGTGAGAACATCAGAAAAGATGGACTGTGAACATTTAGGACAGTGTCAGGTAAAGAGAAGAGAGTGTTAGGGAATAGTTGATAGAAGGTGTAGTGCAATGTTAAAAGGTTGGATTTCATCCAGTCATCAGTGCTTTTCAGAATGTGATCTCTGTGCTTCCTGCATCAAACCCAGTAGGATTACTTCTTAGAAATGCAGTTTCCAGGGTCCCAATGCAGACTTTCTGAATCAGAATCTCTGAGAGTAGGTTGTGAGGAAACTACAGTTTTTACAATCTATCTGGGAGATTTTAAGATACCTTACAGTGTGAGAATCCCTGGCTTTCTATTAACCCCTGTTAATAGAAAGCCAAGGGAAATGTTTAAGTGGGGGCAATCATGAGAAAAGGAGAGATTAAGACTCCATACACTGTGTTTCCTTTACTTCAGGAATTTACAGTATATTATATCCGTCTATAGAGGATTTTGATATTGTTGAGTTAAAACTTAACACACGTGAGACGGATATGGTATCCCGGATTCATGAATGGGATGTACAAAATAATGGTATTCTCTTTTTATAGCCAAGAAACAGACTAGACTATGGAATAATTCTGTAGCAAATAAAATACAGCAAGATGGCTGATAATAAAAATGAACGCTTTCTAAAAGCATTTAACACTCAAGGAGATGGAGCCAGGAGAAGACAAACACTTTTCAAAAGGGGATAGGGGTGGGAGAAGAGAAAAAAAAAAACAGCATAAATTTTCAGAGTTATGGTAAATGTCACAGAGAATTCAACAATTTTCTTTGCAGAATTTAGAAAATCAGTGTGCCTAATTCCAACTGGGTGATATCACAGGGAATTTGAAAAGTACCCCGAGGCGATTCAGGGAGCTGCTTTTGCATTCAAGGTGAATGAAAGAAAACATCCATATTTCAACTAAGCACGCACACACACATACACACACCCCCAATGGCTGCATGCAAACATGCACCACAAAAGCACTTAATCACAAAAATATATTGTTAGGCTGAAAGTACAGCAGGTAGGATTGCTTTCTGGATGCCCTCTATCTGTCTACCCAGGCCCCAAAGTCAGGACTCAGATGTTGAGCCAAAATGATCAACCAGCTGCATTTCAACCTCAGACATTTTGGGGGGAGTTGAATAGATAAAAAAACAATGACAGTTCCTTGTTGTTCTGACTTAAAGCTTTAAAATTACATAGGCAGGGACTTCTGTAGTGTTTAGATGTCTATTTGCAGAGGACTGCATTGAGGCACCGCCTGTAATTTCTGGCAGCCCTGTGAGCAGCACATTAGAAGTTGAACTCCTTTGAAGCAGTTCCTTGCTTTCATTCACTTGCTAAATGCAAATCAGTAAGGAAAGGAAAGGAGACTGGGTAACATGTCTAAGAAACACAGAGGGTCATGTTAGGTAAGCCAGTGGGAAAAAAAGCAAACTGTCCATCATCTGGGAAGCAGTTTCAACATAATAGCATGAAGAAAAGGGGTAATATTTCTGAAGCAGGAAGACAAACAGTTGTATTTTCATGCCCAGAGAGATCTGGGCAACAGAAGTAAAGAATGTCAGTGAAGAACCCAAAATGGAGCTCTAAAGTGTCACTCTTGGTTGGGTTCATTCATCCATCCATCCATTCAACTAACATTCATTTAGCTATGACTATTGTCGTGTTCTGTGCAAGGTGGTAGGGATACAAAAATAAACATAAAATAGTGCCTTCCATCAAGGTGCACACATTTCTATGGGAAAGGCAGATGTGGAAAAAACTATTTATAAAATAGTGTGTATAAATTTTAACTGTAAGCACACAAATAGTCATAAGAGCATAAGGGGAAAAAACCCTAGAGAAACAAAGTACTTGAAACTGTGTGTGTATGTAATAGAAAAGAGAAATCAAGGAAAGTTCATAAGAATGCTTGAGGGGAAATTATTATGACGTTCTGGCCCACTTTAATGGAATATCAGAACTTGCTTGATATATTACCATTTAAATATCATTCATTTGATCATGCTGCATTCAGATGGAACATGAGTTCTGAAGATAAAACAGTCTTACAGTAATGTAGCTAGAATGACACATGTCCTGTCTGCTGTTCTCAGGATGAAGCAAGGAAAGATGGAAGGAGAGCGTGTGGTCAGGATCTCCATCTCTCTGAGTCAGAAATTTTTAGAAACCGAGATCATTTGCTTAACTGGAATAAGTTCAGGATTGTGTCTTCTCTTCTCACAGGCCAAGAGGTGAAAACTGTTAGAGTAGAATCAGTTCAAATTAAGCCTTAAACTTTGGAATGTATGACTTTTTTGTTGGTTTTGTTTTGTTTTACTGGTTCAGAGGACAGTAGATGAGCAGAAGAAACTGCCATTTATTGAACACCTACTTTGCATGTGGTTCTATGATTTCATCCAGTCATCAGTGCTTTTCAGAATGTGATCTCTGTGCTTCCTGCATCAAACCCAGTAGGATTACTTCTTAGAAATGCAGTTTCCAGGGTCCCAATGCAGACTTTCTGAATCAGAATCTCTGAGAGTAGGTTGTGAGGAAACTACAGTTTTTACAATCTATCTGGGAGATTTTAAGATACCTTACAGTGTGAGAATCCCTGGCTTTCTATTAACCCCTGTTAATAGAAAGCCAAGGGAAATGTTTAAGTGGGGGCAATCATGAGAAAAGGAGAGATTAAGACTCCATACACTGTGTTTCCTTTACTTCAGGAATTTACAGTATATTATATCCGTCTATAGAGGATTTTGATATTGTTGAGTTAAAACTTAACACACGTGAGACGGATATGGTATCCCGGATTCATGAATGGGATGTAGAAAATAATGGTATTCTCTTTTTATAGCCAAGAAACAGACTAGACTATGGAATAATTCTGTAGCAAATAAAATACAGCAAGATGGCTGATAATAAAAATGAACGCTTTCTAAAAGCATTTAACACTCAAGGAGATGGAGCCAGGAGAAGACAAACACTTTTCAAAAGGGGATAGGGGTGGGAGAAGAGAAAAAAAAAAACAGCATAAATTTTCAGAGTTATGGTAAATGTCACAGAGAATTCAACAATTTTCTTTGCAGAATTTAGAAAATCAGTGTGCCTAATTCCAACTGGGTGATATCACAGGGAATTTGAAAAGTACCCCGAGGCGATTCAGGGAGCTGCTTTTGCATTCAAGGTGAATGAAAGAAAACATCCATATTTCAACTAAGCACGCACACACACATACACACACCCCCAATGGCTGCATGCAAACATGCACCACAAAAGCACTTAATCACAAAAATATATTGTTAGGCTGAAAGTACAGCAGGTAGGATTGCTTTCTGGATGCCCTCTATCTGTCTACCCAGGCCCCAAAGTCAGGACTCAGATGTTGAGCCAAAATGATCAACCAGCTGCATTTCAACCTCAGACATTTTGGGGGGAGTTGAATAGATAAAAAAACAATGACAGTTCCTTGTTGTTCTGACTTAAAGCTTTAAAATTACATAGGCAGGGACTTCTGTAGTGTTTAGATGTCTATTTGCAGAGGACTGCATTGAGGCACCGCCTGTAATTTCTGGCAGCCCTGTGAGCAGCACATTAGAAGTTGAACTCCTTTGAAGCAGTTCCTTGCTTTCATTCACTTGCTAAATGCAAATCAGTAAGGAAAGGAAAGGAGACTGGGTAACATGTCTAAGAAACACAGAGGGTCATGTTAGGTAAGCCAGTGGGAAAAAAAGCAAACTGTCCATCATCTGGGAAGCAATTTCAACATAATAGCATGAAGAAAAGGGGTAATATTTCTGAAGCAGGAAGACAAACAGATGTATTTTCATGCCCAGAGAGATCTGGGCAACAGAAGTAAAGAATGTCAGTGAAGAACCCAAAATGGAGCTCTAAAGTGTCACTCTTGGTTGGGTTCATTCATCCATCCATCCATTCAACTAACATTCATTTAGCTATGACTATTGTCGTGTTCTGTGCAAGGTGGTAGGGATACAAAAATAAACATAAAATAGTGCCTTCCATCAAGGTGCACACATTTCTATGGGAAAGGCAGATGTGGAAAAAACTATTTATAAAATAGTGTGTATAAATTTTAACTGTAAGCACACAAATAGTCATAAGAGCATAAGGGGAAAAAACCCTAGAGAAACAAAGTACTTGAAACTGTGTGTGTATGTAATAGAAAAGAGAAATCAAGGAAAGTTCATAAGAATGCTTGAGGGGAAATTATTATGACGTTCCGGCCCACTTTAATGGAATATCAGAACTTGCTTGATATATTACCATTTATCATTTATCATTCATTTGATCATGCTGCATTCAGATGGAACATGAGTTCTGAAGATAAAACAGTCTTACAGTAATGTAGCTAAAATGACACATGTCCTGTCTGCTGTTCTCAGGATGAAGCAAGGAAAGATGGAAGGAGAGTGTGTGGTCAGGATCTCCATCTCTCTGAGTCAGAAATTTTTAGAAACCGAGATCATTTGCTTAACTGGAATAAGTTCAGGATTGTGTCTTCTCTTCTCACAGGCCAAGAGGTGAAAACTGTTAGAGTAGAATCAGTTCAAATTAAGCCTTAAACTTTGGAATGTATGACTTTTTTGTTGGTTTTGTTTTGTTTTACTGGTTCAGAGGACAGTAGATGAGCAGAAGAAACTGCCATTTATTGAACACCTACTTTGCATGTGGTTCTATGCCCAGGGCTTAAAATAATTTAGCTCATATATTAGTACTATGTAGGAGGGTTATGGAAATGACAGTATTGCATAGAGATTTTTAACAGAGATTGATTCCTGGATTCAAATCTCAGCTCCTCATCTTACAAGTTGTGTGATCCTGGACAAGGTACTTAACCTCTCTGGACCTCAGGTTTTTCATCTGAAAGATGTTTATATTAATAGAATCTTCCTCAGTGGTTGTTATGACCATTAAATTATTTAATATAAGTAAAATACTTGGAGTAATACCTGACTCAAAATAAACACCAATAAA
>NC_041222.1:50605084-50606801 GCF_002837175.3 Physeter macrocephalus
CCGGACGCGCAGGCTCAGCGGCCATGGCTCACGGGCCCAGCCGCTCCGCGGCATGTGGGATCTTCCCGGACCGGGGCATGAACCCGTGTCCCCTGCATCGGCAGGCGGACTCTCAACCACTGCGCCACCAGGGAAGCCCTAAACATCTTAACTAATGGTGAAATGTGAAAAGCTTTCTCTGTGAGAAAAGGAAGCAGACAGGGAAGCCTTTTACAACCACCACTATACAAAAATGTACTTGACATACTAGGCTGGAGATTAAGGCAAGAAGAAGAAAAGAAAGGTATCAGGAGAGAAAGGAAAAAGCAAGCTGTCACTATTCATAAATAATATGATGGTATATATAAAAAATCCAAAAGAATTATTGGAATCAAAACCGGGTTTATCAAGATTGCCAGATACAAGGTCAATATACAAAAGTCAACTGAATTTCCATATTCTAGAAACGAGCAGAAAATAAAATTTTATTTATTTATTTTTTATATCTTTATTGGAGTATAATTGCTTTACAGTGTGTGTTAGTTTCTGTTGTACAACAAAGTGAATCAGCTATAAGTATACATATATCCCCATATCCCCTCCCTCTTGAGCCTCCCTCCCATCCTCCCTATCCTATGCCTCTAGGTTGTCACAGAGCATCAAGTTGATCTCCTTGTGCTATGCAGCAGCCTCCCGCTAGCCATCCATTTTACATTTGGTAGCATATATATGTCCATGCTACTCTCTCACTTCGTCCCAGCTTCCCCTTCCCCACTGTATGCTCAAGTCCATCCTCTACATCTGCATTTTTATTCCTGCCCTGCCAGTAGGTTCATCAGTACCATTTTTTTAGATTCCATATATGTGCATTAGCATACAGTATTTGTTTTTCTCTTTCTGACTTATTTCACTCTGTATGACAGACTCTCGGTCCAGCCACCTTATTACAAATAACTGTTTCGTTCCTTTTTGTGGCTGAGTAATAGTCCATTGTATATATGTGCCACATCTTTATCCATTCATCTGTCGATGGACATTTAGGTTTCTTCCATGTCCTGGCAATTGTAAATAGTGCTGCAGTGAACATTGTGGTACATGTATATTTTTGAATTATGGTTTTCTCAGGGTATATGCCCAGTAGTGGGTCATATGGTAGTTCTATTTTTAGTTTTTTAAGGAACCTCCATACTGTTCTCCATAGTGGCTGTATCAATTTACATTCCCACCACCAGTGCAGTGGGGTTCCCTTTTCTCCACACCCTCCCCAGCATTTACTGTTTGTAGATTTTTTGATGATGGCCCTTCTGACTGGCGTGAGGTGATACCTTGTTGTAGTTTTGATTTGAATTTTTCTAATGATTAGTGATATTGAGCATCTTTTCATGTGTTTGTTGGCAATCTGTATGTCTTCTTTGGAGAAATGTCCATTTAAGTCTTCCACCCATTTTTGGATTGGGTTGTTTGTTTTTCTGATATTGAGCTGCATGAGCTGCTTGTATATTTTGGAGACTAATCCTTTCTCAGTTGCTTCATTTGCAAATATTTTCTCCCATTCTGAGGGTTGTCTTTTTGTCTTGTTTATGGTTTCCTTTGCTGTGCAAAAGCTTTCAAGTTTCATTAGGTCTCCTTTGTTTATTTTTTATTTTATTTCTATTACTCTAGGAGGTGGGTCAAAAAAGATCTTGCTGTGATTTATGTCAAAGAGTGTTCTACCTATGTTTTCCTCTAAGAGTTTTAT
>NC_041222.1:50607210-50637310 GCF_002837175.3 Physeter macrocephalus
GCTTTGTAATATAGTCTGAAGTCAGGGAGCCTGATTCCTCCAGTTCTGTTTTTCTTTCTCAAGATTGCTTTGGCTATTCGGGGTCTTTTGTGTTTCCCAGAAAGTAAAATCTTAAGACACCTTTTTCAATAGTATAACAATGACAAATATCTAGGATAAATGTAATAAACTTCAATGTAGAAAACTATAAAAACAGTATTTAAGGAAGTTAAGATATGGGAGACGCAGTAGCAATAGGTTAGAAGACTCAGTGTTTTCAGTGTGTTAATTTTACCCCAAATTTATCAAATTTTCAAGTTCTTTGGTAAAGTCTTCCCAACTTCTTGTTGTTCTTTAAGACTGTTTTGACTATTCTTAATCCTTTGTAGTTCCATATTAATTTTGAAATCAGCACATCAAAAGAAAAAATTGTTGGAATAGCAATGAACTTTAAGTTGAGGTAGAAATGGGAAAAATTTCTCATGCACAATTAGCTTTCATACAAACGTTACAAAGCGCATAAATAAATTTATAATAATGAGAGTCACTTGGCATACCCAACAAATAGGACAAGTCACACCTAAGAAAAAGTAATAATGAAGGGGATGGCCAACTTGTTTAAAATAAGTTTGGTTAGAATCCTGAAAGAGATAAATGAAGAAATAGCATTCTTAAAATGGTAACAGTTTATTAAATTGGAAAAGGCATATATACAAATTAACCAAAAATATTGAAAATTAAAATTAAGTAAATTACTTAGTAGATGAGTTAAATAGTAGACTATATAAGGTAAATGAGAAAGAGTATAGTGGAAGAGAAAACTAAATAAATGTGGTAGGGGCTGGCTTGATAGTCACCAATGGCATTTCATTTTCTTGGGCACATAAGAAAACCACTCCTCAATGCCCTTGGATTGATATTGGTGCTATGTGATTAGAATATGAGTGAGATTAATGTGTATCACTTTTAGGTCTGGCCACAAAATACCCTGTGTGATCCTCCAGGCAGTTCTCCTTCCTTGGAGATACTGAAGACCACATGTTGATGATAGCAGTATCACAACATTACACAATATATTTCTAAGTCATAGGTTGGAGGAGATCTGTTCAAGGAGCCGCCCAACATCATTAAACCATGGGATAGGCAAGAAGTAAATTGTTGTTCTGCTTTCTGAGTTTTTTATTTTGTTTCTGTTGTGCATCGTAGTATAGCCTATCATGAGTAAACAGGAAATCACCTGGAATGCAGTAAAACAAGAAAAATACATAAAAAAATAAAAACAATGTTATAGAGGATTAATGAGAAAATCCAATATATGTATAATTGGTGCATCCAATGAGCGAGTATCAGAATGAGGGAGAGAAATTATTACAAGAGATAATAGACTGGGAGTTTTGCAGAATTAAAGAAAGACATAAATCATTAGATTTTTAAAAAGTCATTCAAGTGTACTACTTTACTTGTAGTAGTAAATTTCATAATAATGACTGAAAAATGAAATTGGCCAAAGCTTAGAAACACACTGTAAAATCTCTTTCTAACTCTTCACTCCTTTATTAACTCTTTCATTCATCCATATAAGAAATAGTTTTAAAAACCCACTATCTGTCCTCCCACCCCACTGCAAAATCTTAGCTTTCTGGAAAATCCTTAGTTTCCCTAGCTGTTCAGCAAAGTATTGCTAATAACATGGCCTAGTCCCCAGTCCTGTAAGATTAGAAGTGGCTAGGGCAGATTCTGGAGATCATAGAAGCCTTGGCCATATAGAGTGTCTCTCCTCTGATCTAGAGGCTGTGAGGGAGTATGAGGGGGTTTGAACTTGAGAACAGAGAAGCAAGCAAACATCCTCAGGACAGGATAGTGCAGGACTCAGAGGAGAGGCTTTTCTGTCCAACTTGCTCAGGAAGCACTTCCTTAATGATGTATTTTTTAAATTTATTTTTTATTAAATTATAGTTGATTTAGAATGCTGTGTTAGCTTATTAGTTTCTGATGTATAGCAAAGTGACTCAGTTATACATATATGTATATACATATTCTTTTTCATATTTTTTTCCATTATGGTTTATTATAAGACATTGAATATAGTTCCCTGTGCTATACTGTAGGACCTTGTTGTTTATCCATTCTATATATAATAGTTTGCATCTGCTAATCCCAAACTCTCCATCCATCCCTCCCCTACCTCACCCCCTTTGGCAACTGCAAGTCTGTTCTCTATATCTGTGAGTCTGTTTCTGTTTCATAAATAAGTTCTTTTGTGTCATATTTTAGATTCCACATATAACTGATATCATATGGTGTTTGTCTTTTTCTTTTTGACTTACTTCACTTAGTATGATAATCTCTAGGTTCATCAATGTTGCTGCAAATGGCATTATTTCATTCTTTTTTTTTTCTTTTTTTGCGGTACGCGGGCCTCTCACTGTTGTGGCCTCTCCCGTTGTGGAGCACAGGCTCCGGATGCGCAGGCTCAGTGGCCATGGCTCACAGGCCTAGCCGCTCCGTGGCATGTGGGATCTTCCTGGACCGGGGCACGAACCCATGTCCCCTGCATTGGCAGGCGGACTCTCAACCACTGCGCCACCAGGGAAGCCCCTATTTCATTCTTTTTTATGGCTGGTTAGTATTCCATTGCTTAATGATGTATTTTTAACCATAGGTGGCAACCTGTAAGTGGGTCAAAAAATAACCATATAGCATATATATATATATGTGTGTGTATATATATATGTGTGATACATATATATACATTTTTTCTGTGTTTTTTTGAGTTTTAAAAATATTTTACTTAAAAATAATAAGATATTTGTTATTAGGCATATAACATTGTTACTTTGTGCCATGTTTAGAAAGAAGAATCCAGATTCTATAGGCTCTCAGCCCAGACTGACTATGAACACCTTCAACTCAGGTGTCCTACTGGGAGACAGAACCAAGTTTAGGGGGATAATCCCAGAAAAAGCCAGGAGGATAAATATGCTATGAATTAAAGCAGCCAATCATAGGAATATTATCTTAAGCATCAGTGAAAACTTGGGAAGATGCCCTTGTCCTGCCCTTGTCACCATGTTGTGCAGTTTCACACAAAACAAAAGACCGCCTTCTCAGTGTTTGTAAAAGGAGCTAGTTCTCTCAGAGGGAACGTGGAGGAGAACTGATTAACAGGGTACAGTTGTCCTCTCTAGTGAAGTCTTTAATATTCCTTTTGATTCTAGGATCTGTGATGTTTCATGCATCTTGACATCATCAAACCAACATCAAAATGGAGAAATAAACATGTACTGAATGCCTTTTACAAACCAAAACCTTTTATATCCTTGATCTCATTTAATCTATACAGTGGTCATGTATAGAATATATTACTCTCTTTATTTACAAATGTGTAGCTAATAGCTACAGGATCTAAGTAATGTGCTCAATGTCACTGGGATAATAGGTGATAAGGGCAAGAGTTACTCCAGGACTGGCTCCACGGTACAACCAGAGCAGACTTTCCTCTCTACATCATACTTTCTCTCTAACTGCAATTTAAGAGCATCTGGTTTACTTTCTTTTGATATTGTTTATTTATATTCTTTCTTTTATGCGGGGTCGGGTTTTTTTCTTTTCCAGTATGTTTGGTTGTGATCATGGAACTATTAGTCCCTAAGTTTCTTACAGAACCACAACCTGTGGCTGTCAGTCCCAAATGACACATGTCTATCTAGTAAATCCCTCTTGACCTCTTTCTTGAAGGTTTGATTCCACAAGAGATGGAGCTTTCTTCAAGACGTTTTACTGCTATAGTTTCGCACAAACCAAAACAAATCTTTTGGAATCTTAGTTTGAAGACTGACTGCCTTAAGAACTGGCATCCTTTATCACCTGAACTAAATAATCTTTCTCCACAGAACATACACGTCTGTTTAAAAAGAGTAATGTGGTGTGTAACTAGGCCAATACTTCACTCCATTCCTCCATCTTCCATTATTTGGAACCAGAATGTCCTCTTGGTGAATTATCCAAGCTTTCCTGTTTTCTTCTGATTTCCTACTATTTTCCCATTTTACTCTCCTTGCTGTATTTGGGGCTGTTTGGATGTCAGGTGACTGAAGGGGTGCCCTGGGCACATGGCAGAGTGGTCAGTTTGGATCTGTCTGGAACTGAGTGTCCTTCATTCCAGTCATGGCACACTCTCAGTGCATTGCAGCTGTCCTTAAAGCTCACCATTATGAAGAATTGCTTAGCCCCTTGCCAGGAGGGGGATATGACCCTCAGATGGATAGTGGTTGTGGAGACTGGGCAGCATCTTCAGCTGTGCCTTGATTATCTCAGCCGACTCAGACATTGCTTCCTGGTAAAGCAAGTGCTCACTCTGGACAGTGACTCTTTCCCAGAGCAGGCTATTTCATAGCCATCTAGCAGGATATCAATAAGAGCCTTGCAGGCTCTTTTGAAAGGTTACTACTGTTTTTAAGACCTAAGCAATAGGAGCTGAAATGCTTGTCCATTAGGAAATGGAGCTGCTGGTCTGTAGCATGAAATGGGATCTCAAAGGCACTTTACTGGCAGGTGCTTTAATACTAGAGAGGTAATTGTTGCAGTATTGATTTCCCTGTGTCTCCTGCTGTAGCAAATGGCCATCTTAATCTGCAAGAACTCGGTTAATGCTTAACATCCCGTTGATGTTGAGTGTCCATTTCTTCCTTCTGGATCTTGGGGTATCGTCTCCCACAGTGCATGAGATTGTCTTGAAGATTTCATTTCAAAGTGCTAGATGTGCCTTGTCATAAATAAATAAATTTAACAGTGTAAACATCAGACCCTCCCATGTCATCACCAGTTTGATAATCACCTCAGTCAGTCACTTACTGGTTTATCCAGCACCTGCCTCCTTATCCTGCCCTCACCAGGGCAGTGGCCCCTAGGTACCCTGCCATTTTCTTAGAAAGGATGTCCGAGGCAGGACTTGTCTGAAAATATGGAGGCTGGGGAAATGATAGGGTGGAGAGTCTGAGAAAAGAATATGTCTTTCTTCTTTCCTCTGACAGGAGACACTCACAGGCGATGCAGCAGGAATGTATGGAAGTTAACTTCCTTCTCAAGGGTCAGAGGTTCTGTTTCTCTACAACTCTGGTGTGGTTTTGGTTTGGCTGTCCATGAAACTCACTCTAGTGCTTTCATCTGCTTTCTCCAGAATAAATCACTATAGCAGGATTTGTGTTTCTTAATTTAATTTCTTGGTGGGAGGAATCTGAGTAACTCAGCTCAGCCTAGCAACAGGTTTCAGAGCTTACCTTGATCTAATTACCTGTGGATAGATTACAATGTTAGGGTCCCATGGACAGAAGGACCCTTACTAGGGCAAACTCCAACAGTGGGGAAAAAAGGCTGGAAAGAGGCACCTAAATTGTCAATATTAATTAACTTTCTCTGATAAAAATAATTTTAAAATGTAAAAGTGCCAATCTCATTTATTAGTGAGTCCAGTGATTTATTAGTTATGAAAGAAAATTTTGGCTATATTGTATACTACCTTACCCAGAGGAAACAGCCCTTTTAGATTTGCTTTTACTGATTTGCATTCATGGCAAGAGATGTGATAAGTTCTAGGAAACTTAATAAAGGCATGTTATTGAGAACATTGCACTCTATATCATGCAGGCCCCTTAGTAAGAATGTAGGGACAAAATCCCTTTAATGGTCTGAATTCCAGAAAAAGCTGTATTTCTTTGAGTAACTGTGTTGACTTTATAATATGGACATTTTGACTCTTATAAATCATTGCATTTCTCTTTTCTTTGGCTGCTAGGAAGCTCAGAACCAAATTTGTAGGCCAACAAGTGTATAGTATCTTAGGGTGTGTGTTCTTGTTTGTTCATCTTCCATGTGGCTTTTTTATATTCCTCCCATAATCCTTGTTTTTCATGTGTAAGCTCTTCTTTTGCTGGCTCAGTTGGTCCCTGCCATGTCCCCAACAATTCCAGTTCCAAAGGGACTCTAGAAGCCTTACTCTATCCCCAGGGAAGGGGTGGCTCTAAAATAGTTCAAAGTGTAATTCCCAGCTTAATTAAATTAGGCTACCATAGTGACGGAGGAGGTAGAGATTTTAGTGAGCGGATTAACCAAATTAAAGACAAAATAAAATGGAAGGCATCACTTTTATTTCTTCATTTTCCTTTTTTTTCTGTCTTGCTTCCTAAGAAATTGCTGTGGTGAGTCAAGGACTAGAAGTGCCTTCTGCTTAGGAGGTGCTCTGTGTTAGAAGGCCAAGTAGGAATCTGAAAAGGGCCCAGAAAAAAGAAAGCTCATATCAGCTGATTATGTTGGACTCTAGACTCATCTTTAAAAGTAGTCAGGTGGGAATGTAAATGGGTGCAGCCAGTATGGAAAACAGTGAGGTTTTGGAGGTTCCTCAAAAAATTAAAATTAGAACTATTATATGATCCAGCAATTTTACTTTTGAGTATATATCCAAAGGAAATGAAATCACTATATCAAAAAATATCTGCACCCCCATGTTCATTGCAGCATTATTTACAGTAGCCAAGACATGGAAACAACCTAAATGTTGATCAGTGGATGAATGGATAAAGATAATGTGGCATATATACACAATGGAATATTATTCAGTCATAAAAAAGAAACAAATCTTGCTATTTGCAACAACATGGATGGACCTTGAGGGCATTATGTTTAGTAAAATAAGACAGAGAAAGGCAAATACTGTGGGATCTCACTTATATGTGGAATCTAAAAAATAAGCAAACTCAAAGAAGAAAGAACAGACTGGTGGTTGCCAGAGGTGGGGTATTGGGAGTGGTAGAAATGGGTGAAGGTAGTCAAAAGATAAAAACTTCCAGTTATAAGATAAATATATTCTGGGGATGTAATGTACAGCTTGGTGACTGTAGTTAACAATTCTGTATTGCATATTTGAAAGTTGCTAAGAGAGTAGATCTTAAAAGTTCTTATCACAAGAAAAAATAGTTGCTATCTGAGGTGATTCATGTTAACTAGGCTTATTGTGGTAATAATCTCACAATATGTACACATATCAAATCATTATATTGTATACCTTGGACTAATACAATGTTACATGTCAACTATATCTCAATAAAACTAATAAATAAATAAATAAATGAATGAATAAAAGTCAGGGTTACTCAGTACTCACGATAACTCTAGTTCAGCTCACCAGGTCATCTGGGGCAAAGCCGTACTAGAGAAGAGTGTCTGTGGGCCTGGAGGGTGCCTTGTGCCTCTGTTTTTCAGGCCATCATGGATATGTGAGGCAACTGGAACACAGATTTGGATTCTTGCCACTGAGAACATGAATGACAGTGGCAGTTTCCTCATCAATTAATTTAATCCTGTTATATTGTATTTATGTTTGAAAACTGCCTCAAATCCCTTTGTGAACAAAACAGGATATGTATGCATAAATGAAGAAATATAGACCTATATAAAAATGCAGGGAGGGGAAGCAATGTTCCCAGTGATGTCAGTGTTCTCCCACTCAGTGGTCTATCACATTGCCTGAAATCCCACCATTAGAAAAACTTCTCTGAGTTAAGTAAGTTTCTCCAAAACATCAGGATCAAAGTGGATGCATTTTCTCCCATCTACACATTGGTAATTTATAATTGTACCTCAAGTACCTTGTAAACTGAAAACCCTTTACAGTGTAAGAAACTGTATTATTTAGAGTTATTAGTGCCATAATTTGGATTAAAATCTGCATTAGATGATTGCTATCTGGGAAATCAAAAGGAAGGACCCTGGCAGAATGAGACAGAGAACAGATGAATCATAAAAGCAAGGAAAATCATGATCAAGGGAAAGCATGGGAATGGCTGAGAGCTGCTGCTGTTCATCCTTGCCTGGGTAGAGCAAACCCTTGAGAGATGAAGCTACCAGGAGGGAAGACCACCTCTGCCACAAGATGCTAAGTAAATAATAAAGCGATTACCTGGTTCAAATCTTGGCCCTGCCAGCCATGATCTTGAACAAGTGACAACTTTTCTGTGTTGTTTTCCCATCAGTGAAATGGGGACAGTAGAATGATCTTCATAATGGAGCTATGTGGACTGAATGAGCTGATGTTGGAAAAGTGTTTAGGGCAGTGGCTGGCATGTAGTAATCACCGTTGTTGGTTAAATGAAATATGAAAAAAAAAATTGGTGGTCCAGGGAGAGACTGGGTATCATGGAGGTCACAAATTGCCTATGATATTAAATTTAATGTGCTTTTATTTTTTCCATTTTAAGAGACATACTCATAATCAAAGGTATAAATATATTAGAAGTGGGGTGTTTGGTGAGGCAAAGAGTATGCAAATCCAGTGGAAAAGAAAGAGAAAAGAACAGATTTGGGAAATATTTAAAAGAAAAAGCAGGAGAATTTGATGACAGATGGAGAGAAGAGGTTTTTGTTTTTGTTTCATTGTTTTTGTTTCTAGAAGAACAGGTAAGATAGTCCTTGAATTCAAGAATGGAAGTTACTCAAGTGCACATTCCTGATGTGTGTGGAAACGTGTCTTGGGCCTGTTGTGAGCACAAGTTTTGATTAGATGGTGATGGATGCCTCTAATGAGTGAGCAGTGGCAGGACATTGCACACCAGCACTGCCCAACAGAAACATGAGTCACAGATGTGTTTTAAGATTTTCTAGCAGTCCTCTTAAAAAGAAGCAAAGAGAAAGACATTAAATCAATATTAATAATATATTTTAATTAAACCATTATATCCAAAATATTATTAGACTGTATAATCAATTTTAAAAAATTAATGAGATATTTTGCTTTTTTAAATTGTCTTTGAAATCTGGTGTGTATTTTACACTTCCAGCACAACTAAATCCTGATTAACCACATTTCAAAACACATGTAGCTAGCGGCTATGGTATTGTACAGAGCAATTGCTGTACTTTCAGTGAGAAAAATCCTTGTCATTACCCCTTGTCTTGGGGTGCATAGTGTCCCCTTGTCCACCAGGTTAATATTCAGTTGTTCAGTTTTGGTCATCCATGGTTGTAACTACATGTATTAAGTTCCTCCTCTGTGTTGGAATTAGACACTGGAGGTTCAAAGATGTATACAGAGAGTATAATTTTACATCCCAGGGAGGTTTTGACTGGATTAAACTAGTTCTTTTTTGTTCCAGTTGAATTCAACTAAATCAAACTAGTTTGAATATGACCAATTGAAAACTGGATCAAATTGTTTCAAGCCAGCAAGCCAGTGTGAACCTGTCTTAACAAGAGCAAAGATCTCTGGCTAGTTCCTTTGGGTCACAGCTTAATTATGCTGTTGAAAAGTAGTTCTGATTTCAAATGGTTCTTATGTATTTTGATTATTTAGTTTTACCTGAACTATGTGTATTCTAGTCATCAAAATGGCTCATAATGGGTCTGATAATTCCTTGCCAATTCAGAGTTGAGCAATCTTTTCTAAGAATATTAAATATTTTAAGCCACTTACAAACAGATAGATGTTGCCAAACCCAGGACACATTGAGAAAGAAGACAAAAACTGTCTACCGGAATTGGGCGCTAAGGTCATAGCTACTCTGTCAATGAGCCTGACTTTAGTCTGAACTGACAGATTATTGTTCTAGGATTCTCCAAACCTCCTGAATTTGGGAATGCTTATTCTCAGAATGAGGTACAAACAGAAAACATTGAGTTGAGGTTAAATAGCCTTAGTTGTGAGTTGATGTCAGACTTGGCAATGGAATATTAAGAGATTCCTGAAGATTAGGACATTACATATCAATAAGTGGTGAAAAGATCTGGGATAGGACTCCAGTTCACCCTGGGCTGGTATGAGTCTCCTGTTAACTGTACTAGAGAAAGAGGCAAAAATAAGAAGGAGAAAAGGGAGACAAGTTGCTGAACACACTTATTCACCTAAGAAGAGTACCCAGCGCAGGTCCGGGTGAAGCAGGCCTGGGGGAAGATTCCTGACAATGCCATGGGCAGTGAGAAAGGAGGTACCAATGAATTGATGCAAGGACAGACCGTAGGGAGATAAGTTAGGTTTACCCGACTCTGGAATTTTTACCATTCAATCCACACTGCCTAGCACTATCAGGCTAATTTTTCGTAAACCAACCTATCACTTGTTTTAGGTCTCTCTTCCCAAAATCATTCAATGGCTTCTATTTGGCTACCAAACCAAACATTAAACTTGTTTAACCAATTGCCTTACCTTTCCTTGCAAGCTAATTTTCTTGCTGCTTTCTGGTGCTTCTAACCTCCGCTGTCAGAATTACTATGTTTTCATTCTCAGGTTAATTTACCCTTCATGTAGGTCTCCATGTTTTCATTCATTTTTCTCTGTTCTTATTAAAATTCTACCCTTTCAACAAGGCCAGTACAGGGTCTTGCTTCCTGCCTTATGTCTCTAGCCTCACAGATCTCATTTTCCACTGAATCCTCTAGCCCTGATCCACATCACACAACTTGTCACCTCTCTTGTCTTACCTTATTCTTTGAAAATTTCATCAGTGTTAACCTCAACATCCCAGGTAGTTTGAAAGATATTCAAGAGCAAGAATTGTGTTTTTAGGGCTTCCCTGGTGATGCAGTGGTTATAATTCCACCTGCCAGTGCAGGGGACATGGGTTTGAGCCCTGGTCCAGGAAGATCCCACATGCCGCGGAGCAACTAAGCCGTGCGCCACAACTACTGAGCCTGCGCTCTAGAGCCCACGAGCCACAACTACTGAGCCCGCGTGCCACAACTACCCAAGCCCCCATGCCTAGAGCCTGTGCTCCGCAATGAGAGAAGCCACCGCAATGAGAAGCTGGCGCACTGCAACAAAGAGTAGACCCCGCTCGCTGCAACTAGAGAAAGCCTGCATGCAGCAACAAAGACCCAGTGCAGCCAAAAATAAAATAAATACAATAAATAAATTTTTAAAAAATTATGTTTTTGTAATCACTCCCCACCAGCATTATGGAGTTATGAAACAAGTAAATCCTTACTGCATTCATTTAAAATGGGTTTTGATGATTACTGTGTGCTAGCTCCTTGAGATGCAGCAAAGAATAAGGACCCTGGCTTCATGGAGTTTATAATCCAACAGGAAATTTATTAAGTTGTAAATGAATAAATAAATTAGTTTATTTTGACTTGATAATTTTTATAATGAAAATTAATTAAGCCAATGAGATGAAAAGAGAAAACGGAGTTATGAGTAAAATTTAGTTAGAGAGAGATTTATTTTAAGGAATTGACTCACATGATTTTGGAGCCTGGCAGATCCAAAATCTGCAGGATTAGAACAGGAGACCCAGCTGGAGACCCAGGGAAGAGTCGCTGTTTGAGTCCAAAGGCTGTCTGCTGGCAGAATTCCCTCTGCTCCCAGGAAAGTCAGTCTTTTTTCTATTAAGTCTTTCAACTGATTAGTGAGGCCCACCTACATTAGGGAGGATAATCTGCTTTATTCAAAGTCTGCTGATTTAAATGTTAATTTTATCTAAAAATATCTCCTAGAACCATCTAGAATAATGTTTGACTAAATATCTGCATAGTATGGCCTAGCCAAGTTGGCATATAAAATTAACCATCCTAAGGGCTTCCCTGGTGGTGCAGTGGTGAAGAATCCACCTGCCAATGCAGGGGACATGGGTTCGAGCCCTGGTCTGGGAAGATCCCACATACTGCGGAGCAACTAAGCCCGTGCACCACAACTACTGAGCCTGTGCTCTAGAGTCCACGAGCCACAACTACTGAAGCCTGTGTGCCTAGATCTTGTTGCTCTGCAACAAGAGAAGCCACCGCAATGAGAAGGCTGCACACTGCAACGAAGAGTAGCCCCCTCTCACCGCAACTAGAGAAAGCCCGCGTGCAACAATGAAGACCCGATGCGGCCAAAAGAAAAAATTGACCATCATAAGAACTGAGCTGAAGTTTGAAAGACAGTTTTGAGTTAGTTAAAAGAGGAAAGGTGGACAGGGTGATCCTGAAAGAAGGAATAGATCCAGAGGTATGAAACACAAGTGTGTGTTTAGAGATCTAGAGCAGATCATTATTATAAGAGCATAAAAGATAAATTAGAAAATGGTAGAAAGAAATTCTGAGGACATCTGTGGGAGCCAGGTCATGGAGGGTCTTGTGTGGCATGTTCAGAAACTTTGACATCATTCTGTAGATAGTAAGGAGCCACTGAAGGCTCCCTAGTTAGATTTGCATATTATGCAGATTACTTTGGCTGTGGTGTGGAGAATGGATTTATGAGGGCAAAACTGGGGTTGGAGAAGGCAGTTATAGAAGCACTGTAGTGGTCCCCAAGAGCCATGCTTAAAGGGGGAACTATGGGAGTGGTTGTAGTGTTAAAGGAGGGGGGGGTTTATTTTCGAGAAATATTTGCAAGGTAAAGTAAACTGAACTTAATGATTAGATGTGTAGAAAGGGAAGAGAGGGACTTCCTGATACCTAGCTTGGATGCTCAAGTGGATTTAGGCTCTATTATTTGCAATCAGAATATAGGGGGATGAGGAAGTTTGTAGAGGATAGAGGTGGGGAAGACAGAGTCTTCATGCGTGTAATGAATTCAGATTTGAATATACTAAGTATGAAGAGCGAATGGGACTTCAAAAGGTGTTGTGCAAAAGACTCTGTGAGTCTTAAGTTCACAGGAGGTATGGGAACTTAAGACAAAATTGTGGGACACATCAGCATACAGATAGTAGTGTTCTATGAGAACTTTAATGAAACTAACCAAATAGAGCCTGAAGAGAAAAAGATCAATGAAACAAGGAGAGAGGAGGACTGGGAAGGAATAGTTAGGGAGGTAGAAGGGAACCAGGAGCACCAAGTATCAGAGAAGTCAAGGCAAATGAAGGAACTAAAGGGAATGAGGGATCAACAATGCCCATGCAGCAGTGAGTTCAAGAAAGATAACCACTTGCTTAGGTCTATGGTATTTAGCAGTAGGGAAGTCATCGACAGCTCTCACAAACTCAGCTACAATGGGATGATGAGAAGAAAAGCCAGATTGCTATTGGTTGAAGAGTGAGTGGGAAGAAAGGAAATGGTGACAGTGGCAGTCCTTCAACAAATACTCTGGCTGATAAGGAAGGGAAAGAGAAAGACTCAGGTTAAAGAGAAGGTTATAATTTTTAGTGTGGGAGAGACCTAAGCATGTTTATAGGCTGTGGGAAAAGAGCCACATTGATGGAAAGGTAAATGTAGAATGGAGAGAAGACCATTGATGGAGCACAGCAGGTTCCAGAGGAGATGGGAATGAATCACTTCAAGGGTTTGGCCCTGAACAGCCATCTGTGGCTAGAGGAAAGGGAGAGCTTGATTATGAAATAAAAGCACATGTGTGGATGGGGATGCCAAAAACTGAAAAACTGTATGTTGACAGCTTCAGTTCTTCAAAATAATAAGAGCTGAGATCATTATCAGAATGCAAGTGGGATGGAAGTTAGAGTGGTCTGAGACACTTGCTGAAGCTTTGGAATGGCAAGTAAAGAGAATAGGAGAAGAAACTGCCAAGGAGTTCAACTCAAGTTAGAGACCATGAATTTACAGACCATCCAGAGTTAACTATTGTGTGATATTTGGTGTTGATAGAGCCAAACGGGAAGGCCCAATAGAGGTAAGAGTATTGGTATATTGGTAAAGTGCTTTCAATGAGCTATCATTTTAATCCTTCAGAGCTCTTTTACTTTAGGATGTTATTATAGACAAATCTCTTAAAACATCACTATGTTGTATCCCCTAAAAAGTCTACTATCTGATCCTTTTAATTTTATAATATCCTTAACTATTTCAGCTTCATGTGAAAAAGAGTAATTAAAGTTTTCTAATGATAGAAAATTGTCCTCTCCAAATCCACAGGTCCCAAACTATCAGATAAATAACAGTAGTCTTAGTGCATTTAAATAGTGCATTTCCTTCCAGCAAACACCCACAAATCTGAATACAGAATTTTAAAGATATGCATATGCATACAGGTGCATATATTTGACACAGTGCAGACCTTGCATTGGAAAACTATAAATACTATTCATGCTGGGTAGTTTTCATAATTATTTTCTTTTTATATTATTGAAAGAGAAGCAAATCTACTTCTTTGTATTCACAGGAATGGAAATTAGTACTGGAAATAAGCAATTAAAATCCCCAAGAAAACTACATTAAAGATGAAATACAGTATGTTAAAAATACCATATGGAGAGGACAAAATCTGCTATTAAGCCAGGACGAGAATGGCCATAAGGGTCCAGGATTCAAGGACAAGCTTTCCTCACTCCTTCACTCTCTGCAAGGTGCAGGATTTCCACACATATGGTGTTAGAATCTTTCACCGTTCTACAACCCCTGGTGCAAGACCATATGTGCTGCAATCCACAAGCACAACAGGATGAGACAGGAATTATCTGCCAATTTTTTCTTGGAGTTGCCTTGTGTTAAGGAGTTTTATACTTTGCCCCTATTGTTATAATTCATTGAATTAATTACAGAAGCTTTTAAATATTTGAAATCTCCCCACTGCCCCAGCCTCATGTATGACTAATAGTTGTTCAAGCCTGTGCCCAAGATCACCACTGTAATTCATTTGGGCCTCAAACATAATCTTATGGAGAATTCAATCAGCTAGTTGATTAAGCACTAAATTATACTTTTCTCTGGGTGTCTTTGCTCTTGCTTCTAATTCAGAAATGCTGTAATTACTGAATCCTTCTCCCACCACCCTGCTCCCATTTTGATTTGTTTTGAAAAGTTAAGAGTAGCATCTTGATATGCCAAAGTCCAGTTCTGGATTTTCCTTCATTTTCGTTCATTTATTTTAAAAAAGATACAGCAAGGATATATAAAAGGTTAGAGGTAGCTCCTGCAGTATTGCTTTAGTTTGACCAACCTTATGAGGACTTGACAGGTAGGGCAAGATTTCTCAACCTTGGCGCTAGTGGCATTTTTGACCAGATAATTCTTTGTTGTGGGCAGCTGTCCTGTGCATTGTATTGATATAATGTTTGCCAGTATCCTTTTCCTCTATTGACTAGATGTCAGTGGTCACCTCCCTATAGTTGTGACAATTAATGTCCCCAGATATTGCCAAGTATCCCCTGCGTGGCAAGATGGTTTCTGGTTTAAAACCACTGATCTATGAATGGAGTAGCTTTGGGAACCAAAGCTTAGTTTTGAAGGGGATGCTCTTCTTAATATATCATTCTATTCCATTAAATAAACAAATGTTACTCATTCAGTCTTATCGCACCATGATCAGTTCATGTGTCAATTTGTGCTATGAGCTTTTAGTGGGCAAACACTCTGTACTAAATATTTTTGTTTTTTCCCCAGGGCCCTCACTAAGTGCCAAGAGCTGACTAAATGCATATGAAAAATGAATGAATGAATGAATGAATGAAAATTCTATACGTTAACTCCAGGAAGGCAGAGGCCAAGTCTAAATTTCCATTTATATCTTAGTGCTAGGGAGTACTAAGGTTTTTGAACATCATTGATTTAGTAAACTTCTCTGTCTCCTCATGTTGTCCCTTATTGTGCATATCTCAGAATTGTTCCTGAACAAAGGTTGGCTTCAAGGTAAGGGGAACCTAGCTGAGACTTGAATAATCTGGTAAATTAGAGAGAATTTACTGAAAGCTGCTTCCCACAGATAGAATTTCAAAGTACTTGATAGACCTTAACTTGGTGAGGGCAATGCAAATTCATCTTAGTTAACATAACATTTGCTGTATTGGTTTTGAAGCAGTATTGCTTGGGCGCAAGCCTTGATTCTGTTTCTTATTAGCTCTGTGACCTTGGACAAGTTAGTGAACATCTCAGTTCCTTGATTTCCATATCTGTAAAGTGGAAATAATAATAGAAACTATCTTTGAGGCTTGTTTTGATCAATAAAGAATAAATATATGTAAAAGGATTTAGAGCAGTGCCTGATACATGGTAAGTGCTATATAAGTATTTGCTATATGCTATATAAGTATTTGCTCTTATTACTCTAATTTTCCTTATTTACAGAAGAGGAAATAGAGGCATAGAGAAGTAATTGGTCAGGTCACACTGCTAGAAAGTACCGGAACTGGAACTTGAACCCAGGTGTGTAGCTCTAGGAACCACACTCTTAATCAGAATACTCTTCTGCAATGGCCCTGCATGCTATTGCAGATGTGGTTAGCCCTTTAGAGTTAATCAATGATGTCTAAGATCCAGGCTTTCCCCTTGGAGAACTGTGTTAAGCAGAATAACACCCTACCAAATATGTTTACCTCCTAATCCTTGGAACCTGTGATATGTCATATTACATGACAAGGGGAATTAAGGTTGCTAATCAGTTGACTTTAAAGTAAGGATATTATCCTGTATTATCTGGATGGGCCCAATGTAATCACAAGGGTCCTTGAATGTGGAAGAGAAGCAGAAGAGTCAGTGTCAGAATAAGATGTGACTGATGGAGGATGGGGCCATGAACCAAAAAATGTGGGCAGCCTCTAAAAGCTGGAAAGGCAAGAAAATAGATTCTCCCCCAGGGCCTCCAGAAAGGAACACAGCCCTGCCAACAACTTGATTCTATCCCAGTGAGTCTAACCCCCAAAATTGGACTTCTAACCCCCAAAATTGTAAGGTAAGAAATTTGTCTTATCTTAAGCTACCACCTTGTAGTAATTTGTTACAGCAGCAATAGGAAACCAGTCTAGGAGCTTGAAGTGTGGTTAGGAAGAAAAGGATGCAGGGACATGACTGCATGCTAAAGATTAACCACTGTCTCCTTATATAGTGTGGAAGACAGAAATATGGCTGGGAGATTAGTGAACAAATCTAAGAGTTGTGTTTTAATATCTTTTTGGTGTTTAATATTTTTTCCTAATAGACAATTGTTTCTGAATAAAACTGATTTTCAGACCCGAGTCATAATAATAAACATAGCCATCTATAAAGTATTCTCTCTTCTACTACTGCATTTCCTCTTTGTGGCTGTAGGTCATCAAGGTAGGTAGTGTCTGATACACTGTGGAAGAGTAAGAGATGATGGAATTTGGGGGTAATAGACCCGGGTTCAAATCCTGTCTCCATCGCATGGTAGCTGCTGTCTGGCATGCAGTGGAACCTCTCTGCGTGATGTGGAGCTGCAGCTTCTTCATCAGTAACATAATAATGCCTCTCCTTTGAGAGGAATAAAGGGGGTGCCACCTGTGAGGGTGCCTGCCATTCAGTAAGATATTCTATAAGTAAGAGTTTTATTTTCTATCTACATTTCACAGATGGGGAGACTAAGGTCAAAGAGAGTAATAATTTGAGTGAATTAGCCTACTAGTTGATGACAAAGTCAAGATTTGATCTATATTCTCATTATACAGCCCTTTCCATTCAATCCAGTTGTTTTCCTTAAGTGACTTTTAAAAATGCATTGCTATAATCACTAACTTGCTAAATTAATCTGATTGTATTACTCAATTTATTTATAATTTATACCCTGACTGCTTCCAACAAGAATTAGAAATGACTCGATCCAATTTAATGCCTGCAGAATATACCTTTGTCAGGATTTTTAGCAGTGCTGCCAATAGGCTTGCCATCCTGGGAAGGGGCAGAGCAGTCCTATTGTCAGATGGGGCCATTCCAACCCAGCAAGTGCTGCTGATTATGTGTGGTCACTCAATCCAGGGGCAAATTCATGGTTTCTCTGACTTTACCGTTTAGCATTTGTAATGTTTGATGAAGGGACATATTCTGGAGAATATGCTAGCAGAACCCACTGAGAAAAGCTACCTATTTTCACAATCCAAGATAACTTCAAAACAAGGACATCATGAGTGAGACCACAATTGGAAGAATGGCAATGACTGTAAATAGTAAAACTACCTCCTGCCTCAGGAAACATATTTTGAAAAATATCTTACAGACCATTCTTAACATTCTGTTGAGTTTAATAATACCCAAGTATTCACAAGTCTTGGAAAACTAAATATTTAAGTCAATAGCTTGCCAAGCTACTCCTCAGAGTGAGTTCAGATGGAGTAGTACCTGCTATTGACCAAATTAAGCAATTAGGGGTTAGGGAACAAGTTCAATTTGAATATTATAGCTATAAACCTGTTTAGTTCAGATTTTAGCCTAAACTGGTCTAAAATGTATATATAAACACGTTTAGTTTTTCAACGATTACATTTTCAGTGATAGCCACTATATAAGGTGCTTACAAATCAGTGCCTAACCTCATAGGTCCATAGAGGATATGTCATTTCCATGCATAATTGTAATGAAGGTAGAAAAAAAAAATGAGTAAGATTGGCACATAAAAAGCATGAGAATTTAAGCATATAGCACATTTAGTTAGAGAAATGAGGAAAGGCATTTTGGATGAGCTGTTTTTGAGTTAAGCTTTGAGGAATAAATGAGAATTCTATTTGAGGTGATAGGATACAGGGAAAGCCAGATGTGAGTGTGTGTTATGTGTGTGTGTGAATGAATAAATGGAGTGGGGCTTTTTAAGTGGGAAAAACATGGAAGAAATATCAATTTGTTTATTCAATGAAAAATATTTATGAAGTAGTTCCTGTATGTTATGCTCATTTTGGGGGCAGAGAGATGAATAAGACAGATGGATCTCTACCTTCACAGCAGGTAATAAAAGTTGTCCATGGATACAGTCCATTAAAAGAAAAAAAGCTGTGGAAGATATCAGTATCAGGAAAAGCATAAACAGAACTCTGGGAATGAAATAATTATTCTCTTTAATTTACTCCACTGTATGAAGAGGCTATATTTATGGTTGATTATTCCAAGTAAACATATCACTTCCAGGTAGATTCCACTACTACAGTCTATAGTTTGTCTTATATTCTTGGAAAGAAGCAGAAGACACTTTTCATCCCTATTTTTTTTAATAGAAAGAAAAGAGACATTCAAAAGTCCTCAATAATTGCTAGTATAAATGCCTTCATTCCAAAAACAGTAAGAATATTTAATATTCATATTGGGCTTATTATGTGTTTTTCATATATTAACTTATTTAATATTTGCAAAATATACAGTAGCTACTGTTGTCATCAAGCCCATTTTGAACATAAAGAAGTTAAGGCATTGAAGGATTAGGCAATTCACCCAAGGTCAGTGGTTTTACATCTAGTTAGCGGCAGAGTCAAAAGTTGGACACAGGTGGATTAGCTCCAGAGTTTATGTTCTCAACTAGTTTATGCTGCTTCTAGCACCATGTTACTCATTTCTAGAAATTTCCTCAGTAAACTAAAATTTGAGATGATGCTAGAAGCTGCTTGTGCTTCTCTCTGTCTAGCAGTTCTCCTGAAATCCTCTTAAGTGGTAGCATTTATTTTTGGATGCATTACAAGGACCTGCACAGATGTGTGTGAGAACATGGCAGCCACATCTGAAGGCTTCTGAATTTAGTGAGTGGTGCTTGGCCATCTAGAGCTTTGTGATTCCTTTAGTGGGAGTTCACAGGGTCAAACCTCCAGCACTAAGTAAGACCCATATGCTCCAAAAGTGTACACTCAGCCCTTCCATGGTAGGCAAATAGAAATCCCCTGCTGGGTTTAACATTCTTGCTTTGTTCTCTAATCAGCAAAAATCCTGGTTCCCCCTGAAGTCAGTATTTATTCACATTTCCAGAGGCCTGGGAGAAAGGATATTGTGCAGAGAACACGCCCGAGCATATAACTGGGTAGATTAAAAGATCCAGGTGGACACCCAATGTACTCACATAAATACGTAAAAAGCCAAACTAGAGCACTAAGTGGTAGCACTTGTAAAATGGCACTGAATACTGCCTTTTCTTCTATTTCTAAACCAATTTAGATTTCAGGGCTCATTTGCAGCACTGGCTCTGTTGCCATCCGTAACCCGTGGGACTTTTGCAATCTCCTCTTCACTTATATTAGTCTTTTTCCTGTTCTTTTTAAAGGCATAAACTTTTTACCTAACTTATTCTCAAATCCTTCCTACACTGAGCCACTTCCCGAGCCTCTCAATGCAAAGCCAGGGGAATGAGAAAAAGCCCCAAACTGATTCGAATCTATCCTGAAAAATCATCTTGGGACATGTGTTCTTGAATACCTGTAAGTGTCTGGATATTGTTAACCTCACGCATGGAAACCACCCCACAGCTCAAGATGAATACCAAAAGTAATGAGGGAAAAGAAAGAAACTTAACGTGTTTACTGACCACCAGCTTGGAGCCAGTTATCTTTACCAGGGTGATGACAGTTGTGGGTTTGTCACAACCTTTGATGTGTGTTCTTTCCACAAAATTAGGGCATTTGAAAAATGTCACAAATAATTATTTCAGTGATGAACAAAAGATTGTAACTAAGTGCCAGTTCTCATTATGAGCTGAGACAAAAGATTCTGAGATTCATTCTGGACCTTCACACCCCAGATCTCCATGCTTGCACAGAGGTCTGTGTGGAACAGTTGCTCAAATACATAATCCAGAAGATACAGGGAGATTTTGTATAGAAATATATTTTAAAACATTTTGTATATTTTTAAATATTTTTAAATGAAAAAAGCAAATGTACTTTTATAGGAAATCACTAAATATGTGCTAAATTATTCCATATTATGTTTTAAGATTGGATGGTGGGGAGGTAGGATGGGGAGGGAAGGAACACCATTGTTTTCATCATTTAATTAAAAAATGAGAACCCTCAACACCCCAAGATGAATTGGAATGTAATGCTGTAATTGGAATATTATTCATAAGAGGCTGACATGATTAAATTTGAAACTAACACATAAGGAAATTCCAATAGTCCAGTTTGTATTCACAGATGCCTTGATATCCCTGTGGAGTATCTTACATATAGTAGGCACTGAATAAATGGTTTTTGAATGTCTATTGAATTAAAGTCAAACAAAAAAACAAAGACTGGCAATAATTTACATATTTCCAAGCACACTAGGAGCAGTTTGGATGTGCAAACAGGCTGCAAATGTGAGCAGGTGTCAGTCCTGATGTGTCAGAGAAGAGGTAACTGCACTTGAACTAGGAAGCCTGCCTTTGAGTCTCTGCCCTTCCATTTGCTAGCTGTGTTAACTGAGATGAGACATTTAGCTATGCCAGTGTCCTCATCTGTAAAGGGGGTCACTTCTTTCAGGCAACAGCTTCTGAAGGGTTGTTGAGGTTTTGAAATAATGTGTGTCATAATTCTTTATAAAGTTTTTGGTCCTAAACAATTATAATGGATGTATTACTGGTTAAATAAGTTTTTAAAAAAAATTTCCCCATGGAACCCTTTTATATTGAGAGATGCTTTAAAGGATACCAGCCTGGGGATGAGGAAGGGATGGGGAAGAAGCTGGTCTAGAAATCTGCCTCTCCAAGTCCTATCCTTTTATTTAGAGTAGATCATCTCTCTATGATACAGTATGTATATCTCCCCACTGTCACTCCCTAAACTCATACACACAGGCACACACAATGTACTCCCCCATATATACTTCTCCATTAAACTTATTTACTTTCTCATTCTCTCCTTCCTCTCTCTCTTTTTCTTTCCAGAATCTACAAGGTTGCTAAGATGTTACAAAAGTCTTCCACTGAGTAGCAAACAATTCTTATCCTTTAAGTAGTGTTGTGTTCCTGACCCATCCTATAAGATGACAAATAGAAAGATGTCTTAGCATACCAAAAAAAAAAAGTTCTAGTCCCACCAGAAAATAATTTTTTCCTAGAAAATTATTTTACTTATAACTCTGCTACAGAAATCTATGTCTAAGATCTCAGGGACGCTTAGATGTAGAATAATAGTTAACATTTATGGAGCACTTACTATGTGTCAGGTACTATTCTAAGCAATTTGCATGGATTGACTATTTAATTTTTTCAACAAATCTATAAGGTAAATGCAGATGAAAAAAACAACAACAACAACCTGAGGCAGAAAGAGTTAAGTAACTCCCTTAAAGTTACACCATGGGTAAGTGGGGGAGCCAGAATAGGGACTCAGGCAGCCTGGCTCTTACTTCTCAGTAACCCAAGTGGGTCAAGACAAGCTCCCTAACTAAGCAGACAGAATGCGTCCACTTTTAGCTCTAACCTCCCTCTGAGAACCCTAGCCTACAGCTAGATACCCTTGCTGTTGTGTCCTTTCTGATGAATTTTTACAGACTTTTCAAACCTATCATCTCAGTTGGATAGGTGTTCCTAGATGATGCTATCAGGCAATGATTCAATCAATCTTGACTAGGTAATGAAGCCTCCATAAAAATACAAAAGGACTCAGTTCAAGGAGCTTCTGGGTTGATGAACACGTGGAGATTTGGGGAGAGTGGCATTCTCAGAGGGAGCATGGAAGCTCCTCACCCTTTCTGCATACCTACCTTATGCATCTCTTACATTTGACTGTTCCTGAGTTATATCCTTTTATAATAAACTGGTGATTTAGTAAGTAAAATGTTTCTCTGAGTTCTGTAAGCCACTCTAGCAAATTAATTGAACCCAGGCGCGGGGTCGTGGGAACCTCTCATTTATAGCCAGTTGGTCAGTAGCACAGGTAACAACCTGGACTAGCGACTGGAATCTGAAGTGTGTGTGGAGGGGGGCGGCAGTCTTGTAGGACTGAACTCTTAACCTGTAGAATCCGACACCGCCTTTGGGTAGATAGTGTCAGAATTGAGTTGAATTGTAAGACACCTTGCTGGTGTTAGAGAATTGCTTATTGGTCTGGCAAACCACCCCAACCCCTGACATTGGAATTGGGTCCAGAAATCCCGTTTTAGAGCCATACTCCACCTGGTCTTCTCACCGACATGCTGTCGCTGTCATCGCTCCATCTCTTTCCTGAGTAGATTAATCATCTCTGGGAAAAGACTTTTAAAGGTGAGTCAGCTCTCTTCACTCTGACACTAAGTTCACTTTGCTCTCAAAATTCCAGGCTACACAAGATCTTTGAGATAAATTTTGCATCAATTTATCTTTACAAATGAATATTCCACAGCACAATATTTAATGTCACTGGGCTGCCTCCTACCCACGCAGTTGCCAGCAAATTCTAACCATCTCGGTGTCAGAATGTGAAATTAGTGACTAATAAAATGAAACAGACAGAAGGAGAATGCTGAGTTATAGAAGGGATGAGCATGATATAGGAATATCATGAGGTGTTCCTTAAGGAACATATATGTGATTACATGAATGTGAAAATGCAGTGCAGTATTGTAGAATTTCACTAGTTACTGGAATGCTCTGAAGCAGAAGCACTGTGTGACTGATGATTCAATAATTGCACTCATTAAAAATTTTCATGCTTTTAATTTGTTCACAGCCCCCCATTCCCCCATCTCATTCTGCAAAGAGCTGAAGAATGAAGTGTTTTTTGCAATGTCAGCAGATAGATAATCATTGAGGTTACTTTGATTTCCTGGGGGTGCCCCTGTCCCACCTCTGGACACCTGATTGATAGCTCAGAAGCCTGGTAAAATGTTGGAACCAGCCCCAGCTGTCTCAAGGGCTGGAGATATCACAGGATGATCTTCCCTCTAACTTCATCATCTCACACAAGAGCCTCCTTCACATAGACAAGAGTGTGTGCTTGTGTCTCCCCAAGTTGCTACACCACAAATCTCAGGCATGGGAAATTAAGCTGACAACTCTGAATTCAAGTTTTGAGAGTCTGTCTAACCCTAGTTATAGCCAAGAATAAATCAGAATGAATGGGAGGTAGGTGGCAGGTGGGAAGAGTCTATAGCTGCAGTAGTGATGGTAAGATGAGCATCGGAGTTCAAATTCAATAGCAAGGTTATTATGTGGGTCTGTGGAAACCACAGCATCTGCAGATCTATAGGATGACATCTGTCTGGAAAGGGTTTAGCACTAGATGGACCAACCTCAAAAGAATGGAACTTTTTTCTCTATATTCATTTATTACATTCATTCATCAGTAAAAAGAGCATCATTTACTAGCAAGAGATCTAGGTTCTGGTCTGAATCATGCCTCTAACATGCCTCATGTATCTGTGGGTGGTCACTTTACCTGTCTGGGCCTCATTTTACTCAGGCCCCAGCTCTACAGCTCTATGATTATATGAACTATTTACTGTCTAGTAAGCAAAAGGTGCAGTAGGACAAAGAAACGCTGACTGCAGGACTAGCCCTTCTACAGAAGTTCATGTTCTCTTTGGGAGAGGTAGATGCCTACACAGAAAAATAACATCATAGAATCCAGTTGAACTCCCTTACCTAGAGACTAGGTATGCCAATGAGTGTCTTGACTTCAGAGAAAGAAGAGAAAGCCCTTGGGATCAGGGAGGGTTCAGAGTGATGTTCTTTGAGGCAGGGGTCGAATTTGAGAGATAGAGAAGAGGAAAAAGACATGCTGTGGGAAAAAATAGTTTGAACAAATGTTAGGGGTTAGAATAAGTCAGTTGTCTTCGGACAGATAATGCATGGGCAGGTTGGCTTTTGCAAAAGCTTCATGAGGCTAATAGGACTTGTTATAGAGCATTGACAAGCTCCCAATGTTGGAGGGACCCTAAACCTCTTCCCCAACTTCCCCAAGATCTCTATCCAGGATTGAGTGTAGTTGGGCTCACAAGAAGGAAAGTCCTACATGCCACATAAAAGAGCAGAGTCTGTAAGCATCGGCATGTTACTAAGAACTCTTGAGAGGAGAGTAACATAGGATAAGCAGAGAGGAGGTCAAACTAAAGGCAGAGAGGCTGCCTCATCAACCTGGTAGGATAAGGACCAACCAGAACAGGCCAGAGAAGGTGGAAATATATGGATGGATTTGATTCTCCAGCAGCATGTTCCTCTTTGGAACATTTGCTTTCTTGAGTCATATTTGTAATTATGTGCTCTGTGTCTGTTTTTCCAACTAGACTATAAGCTCCCCAAAAGAACATACTTGTGTCTGCCTTTTTAAAACTATGTATCTCTAGTACACAGCATGGTGGATGGACCAGAAAAAATACTCAAAAACACTTGGGGAATAAATGAATGCACGTAAGGCACACTGTGAAGAAAAGAACAACAAAATTCAATGAGTCAGAAATTCTTAGCTTGGTAAATGGAGGCATGGTGACAGGAATTGGAAAAAGTAGAAACAGAAGTGTTGGAAGAAAAATGATACTGGAGATGAATTTGAAGTGATACTGGAATATCCATTTAGAAATATTCAGAAGATCATTGGAAATATTGGTTTATAGGCTGAGAAAACTGCCAGGGTGTCCTTCTTTAATATAGAAAATTGAACTGGTTGGCTGAAGTCCTTTGATTTCCAAATTCCATTTGGCAGAGAATACATTTGAGATCATGGATCAGATTTTTTTTTTAATGTACCAAAACTAAGAACTGCCTTTTTCATCCCCATCCTAGCCCTATGTCAGAAATTTAACATCTACTTTCATGCCATTTTTATTTTTAAGAGACTTTTTAGTAAATTAAAAACCTTGCTTTTTCCTTTTAATATAATAAATTACATTGGAAAAATCCATTGTAGCAGAAGTTTAAAAGAAAATATATTAGCTTAGAGAATGCTTTTTATTTATTACAGATATTAATATCTTATTCCTCTGAGCTGGTTTTATGTTCACCTTTGGATACTGCAAGTAAGGCTCATGGTGAAAGACCTAAGCTTTGAGGTCATATTGACCTAAACTTGAATTTGGGGTCCACCTCTTCTTGCTGAGTTACTTAACTGTTCTGGACCTCAGTTTTCTCATTGTAAATTGGAGTTTCTATTACCTACCTAACAGGTTTGTGAATATTAAATATACACTGTTGTGGGTTAACAGTGGTCCCCGAAACATTTGTCTGTGCCTCAGAATTTGTGAATATGACCTTGTTTGGAAAAAAGGTCTTGCAGGTTTAAGGATCTTAAGAAGAGATCATCCTGAATTTCCTGGATGGACCCTAAATCCAATAGCCATTGTCCTTATGACAGACACATAATCACAGAGAGAAGAGTAAAAGGTCATGTAAAGACAGAGGCAGAGACTGGAGTGATGTAGCTACCAAGAGTGCTGCCAGCCATCAGAAACTGGAAGAGACAAGGAAAGATTCTTCCCTAGAGCCTCCAGTTGGCCTCCAGAACTGTGAGAGGCTAAATTTCTGTTGTTTTAAGCCACCAGTTTGTGGTAATTTGTTACAGTAGACCTGGGAAACTAACATATACACTTACTAGTCACTTCATAAATGCTACTTCTATTCCCTCATTCTTATTTAAACCACCACACTGCAAGCCCTCTTGTATAAAAATAAAATAAATTGACTGCTGGAAGCATTCCACAGGAGGAAGTAGGAGAGGCCACTGTAAGAATATCTGCGTGCGATACTGTTATTAAATATGAGGGAGTAATTATGAGACACACAAGTAGAACAAAGAAGAAGATGATAGTAGAGGAAGGAAGACAATTAAAAAGTAAAAAAGAAAGAAGGAAAAGCAAACCATCATCCACCTTGCCACCCCCAGCTCTGTGTCCTTCTGTGGTGGTTACTCAATGGAAACTAGAAGGAAATAGGAGGAGACCTATGAATATAAGGAGACCCACAGATATTTCAAACTTGCCCTCGAGACATTTCAGACATTTCAATCTTCCCAGGTTGGAGAGACCGAGATATGGGGCTATTGTCAAGTGAAACTGTCATTAGAACCAAGGCCTATTGACTCCTAATTTCCAGTCCACAAGATTGTACAGTTTCTGCTTGAGATCCAACATATATCACTCACCTGTCAGGTGGAAAGTTAAAAGAAATATTAGGTATAATATAAGACACTGCAGTAATCACAGCAGTCGTAATCCCTGCAGTAACTCTTTATTTTTCTGAGTACCTTAGTGACTTGTCATTTCTAAAGAGCATTGTTTAATGGTAAAGTTATTTTTTATGCATCAGTGGCCCACATTAAAAAATAAAAATAAAAAAACTCAAGCTTTCATGTATAAGCCATTTTAAAATATAAATAACCATACAGCATGGGTGCACATTGGGAATGGAAAGAATAGCGTCTTCTTGCAGTCCAAACAGATGTATTAATACAACTGGACTAATGAAATCTGGTGATTGTAGACACTCCTATAATTTCTCCAGAAAAAGATATTTCCTGGGGTCCTTGATAATCATAGACTCTCAATTCCTCATCTCCTCAGTCCCGGTGGTGGCCTAGACAGTTCCAGGACGATGTATAAAAATCCTGAGAGAAAGGGAATGGTCAGTTGCCACTTGGCCAATGGTCATCCAGGTAAGGTGACATAAAAGGCTGCTACATATGTAAGTGTGATTTATTAAAATAATTGAATCAGAGACTTGTTTTGTTCTGTTTGTTTGCCACTGTAGACATACTGGGAACACAGAAAGCATATTCTTCCCCTGCACTCTGCCTCCATCTCAGGAAAAAGAGACCAACATTGATTCTAAAGATATTGGAAAATGATTAAGCACTAAGTTCCAGGACCTCAGAAGCCCTTAGTACAGAGTGGGTGATCATCCTCCCTTTGAAGGAAGATATGGATTTTTGCAGTGGCCCCAACAGTCTTAGGCAAGGACTGTCTCCAATATGTTGGGACACATAAACCTCCGGGACTTCTCTACAACATAATTCAGAGGGAGAGATCTTTGAAAACAAGAGGCTTCTGAAAATTGAAATGGAATTCACTGGAATTAGAAAAAAAAAAAAAAAGAACTGTGAAATATCCCACACTGTTGTGAACAAAATTCGTAGCTTTAATACTAGCCTCAAGGACATCAGTGAATAAGTGAAAACTTGCCCCGTGCTCTTCCATATACCACTATGCAGTTATACCAGATTCTATTTGTGAGAAATTTCCAATTAAATCAACACGTTGTTCCTCAGTGGAATAGATCACCTGGATAGTCATCCCATCCCATAATACCTCAAGGAAGGTCCTGCCAGCTCCACCCTCTTCCTGACATTCTGGTGACCAGGATTAATCACCTCTGGTGTGGGACACATGAAATAACAAAGGTTAAAGGGTTATTGACACGAGCCATGCATCTGAGCTGATTGCCAGTGCTTTGGCGGGGAGAATGACAGTGTTCTGACCATTGCTGGCCAGCTGATAAGGGAGCCTGCTGCATTCGACAGGAAAGGGCTGCTGCCACCGTGGTCGTTAGAGATCAAAGTAGTCTAGGTTACCCCATCCTCTATAAAGTGTTTTTCTTGAAAGAGAAAACTTTAGAAAACAAAGGAAAAAAGATATTGTACATTTCCAGCACAGAACAGAAGTGTGGAATTACCTGTTTGCCACGAATGCCTTTCCCATGGAGGAGTCCTTAAACTCCCTTTGTAACCCCATGGAGGGTTTCTGGGAGTCCAAGGGCTCTCTAACATTGTGGGCAAAAATTTGTACATCTTTGTCAGGAAAGTATTTATAAATTTATGACACAAGGAGTTTAAGAACCACTAGGGTAGGGTAGTGGGGAGAGCCATTATGTTCCCAAGGTCCAGGTTTGTGGCTTCCAAAGCCTGTATTAATTCTACTACTAGTTCACACTGTTTGGAACGCTCATGTATCAGTTGTACAGGCTGTCTCATTCCTGCTCAGATGGATTTCAGATTCATTCCATTGAGGAGTTCCTAGGCATATATTGAATATTTCTATATTTTTAATATGTTCTGTTGATTTAGAAAGGAAAGGAAAAAGAAAGGTATTCTTTTTAGCGGCAGAACAAGTGATTGTGACTGTTCTGACATTTGGTCGTTCTCACTTGCGCTCAGCTTCAAAGAGGGTATAACTGTGTCTAAAGGGTGCACAGGGTGTGGGTTGCTGTGACAGCTCTAGCTCAGTCACTATCCAGTGCTATGTTTTGGGTATGTCATCTTTCCTGTTACCATGCCATCATCTATCAAACAGGGACAATGACCTACCTCCAAACGCAATGTGAGAGTCAAATGGGATCATTAAGTTGAGAAATACTCTGGCTGTAGCACTGAAGATAAAATGCATAAACATTTCACACAAAGCACCTAACAGGGTATTTCTGTTACTTAATTTCAAAACAGTAAACACCTTAAAGGCGAAATTCTTGTCTGATTTGTGTTTGTCTCCACTATGCCTTGAATCTCATAGTATGAACTGAGGACACAGTCAACGCACTCAAATCTGTCCTGAGGTCATAATGCCATCAAATATGCAACGTGTGTATGCATGGGGGTCAAAATGTAATATTTTTGTTGTGGAAGAAAAATTAGAAAATCTCATGAATAAATGAATGATGTTTCTGTGTAACTATTTATTGTCAGAACTTGCAATTTAATTAAGGGCTCTTTCTTGATCAGGAATATTACCATGAAAATTATTTGTTGCTACTTGTGAAATTCAAGGCTTGTTGCAAAGCAAACAATTTAATAGTAGTCATAATCAAAGTAGAAGTCTTTACTTAAAAGGACTTTCTCTTAAACTGTGTTCAGCAGGATTCTAGTCCTAAGAGGTACACAGGCAGATAATTCTGGAACACATATACTGTGCTCTTTTCATAGAGATTTAGCACATTAAGACCTTGATAAGTCTTTAAAGAAAGAACACCATTTAACTATGTTTGGTTTTTTTTAACATCTTTATTGGAGTTTAATTGCTTTACAATGATGTGTTAGTTTCTGCTTTGTAACAAAGTGAATCAGTTATACATATACATATGTTCCCATATCTCTTCCCTCTTGCGTCTCCTTCCCTCCCACCCTCCCTTTCCCACCCCTCTAGGTGGTCACAAAGCAAGGAGCTGATCTCCCTGTGCTATGCGGCTGCTTCCCTCTAGCTATCTATTTTAGTTTAGTAGTGTATAAATGTCCATGTCTCTCACTTTGTCACAGCTTACCCTTCCCTCTCCCCATATCCTCAAGTCCATTCTCTAGTAGGTCTGTGTCTTTATTCCCGTCTTACCCCTAGGTTCTTCATGACATTTTATTTTCCTTAGATTCCATATATATGTGTTAGCATACAGTATTTGTCTTTCTCTTTCTGACTTATTTCACTCTGTATGACAGACTCTAGGTCCATCCAACTCACTACAAATAACTCAATTTCGTTTCTTTTTATGGTTGAGTAATATTCCATTGTATATATGTGCCACATCTTCTTTATCCATTCATCCGATGATGGACCCTTAGGTTGCTTCCATGCCCTGGCTATTGTAAATAGAGCTGCAGTGAACATTGTGGTACATGGCTCTTTGTATTTT
>NC_041222.1:50637467-50649465 GCF_002837175.3 Physeter macrocephalus
CTCCATACTGTTCTCCATAGTGGCTGTATCAATTTACATTATTCCCACCAGCAGTGCAAGAGGGTTCCCTTTTCTCCACACCCTCTCCAGCATTTATTGTTTCTAGAGTTTTTGATGATGGCCAATCTGACCGGTGTGAGATGATATCTCATTGTCGTTTTGATTTGCATTTCTCTAATGATTAATGATGTTGAGCATTCTTTCATGTGTTTGTTGGCGATCTGTATATCTTCTTTGGAGAAATGTCTATTTAGTTCTTCTGCCCATTTTTGGATTGGGTTGTTTGTTTTTTTGTTATTGAGCTGCAAGAGTTGCTTATAAATTTTGGATATTAGTCCTTTGTCAGTTGCTTCGTTTGCAAATATTTTCTCCCATTCTGCAGGTTGTCTTGCCATCTTGTTTATGGTATCTTTTTCTGTGCAAAAGCTTTTAAGTTTCATTAGGTCCCATTTGTTTATTTTTGTTTTTATTTCCATTTCTCTAGGAGATGGGTCAAAAAGGATCTTGCTGTGATTTATGTCATAGAGTGTTCTGCCTATGTTTTCCTCTAAGAGTTTGATAGTGTCTGGCCTTACATTTAGGTCTTTAACCCATTTTGAGTTTATTTTTGTGTGTGGTGTTAGGGAGTGTTCTAATTTCATACTTTTACATGTAGCTGTCCAGTTTTCCCAGCACCACTTATTGAAGGGGCTGTCTTTTCTCCACTGTATATTCTTGCCTCCTTTATCAAAGGTAAGGTGACCATATGTGCGTGGGTTTATCTCTGGGCTTTCTATCCTGTTCCATTGATCTATATTTCTGTTTTTGTGCCAGTACCATACTGTCTTGATTACTGTAGCTTTGTAGTATAGTCTGAAGTCAGGGAGCCTGATTTAACTATGTTTAAACCAAGATTATTTGGCCCTAGAGTTCTCCTTCTCTTCCTCTATTCCTGCACTTTTAAAATTCGTGTACACTTATATATCACTGAATACATTTTGGGAAATGCTAAGTTGGCAATAGAAGAATAAACAAAAATAATCCATGCTTTAGGTAACTACTGTTGTATAACTATGGACATTGATTGAAACTTATATAATAGAATTCCATTATAACCTAGTACTTTGTGAGGAAACAAAAATGCTTATCAACATTTGGTGGTGCAAAGGTGAAGATTCTCCATACAAAAATATTCTTGGAGTACACATAACATTGGGCTCCTTTAATTAATATGTAGAGCCCCAATAGATAAATAGGAAAATGATGAAAAAACCATAAACCATGAATTAATTCAGGAGAGGAAACATAAATATCATTTAAACATGTCTTATAATGAAAGAAATGTAAATTGAGACTACGAGATAACATTTTCACTTATTACACTGTCAAAATAAAAAGTTGTGATAATACATTTATTGGCAGGAATGTGGGGAAAGTGATACTTCCATTCATTGTTTAGGAGAATACAAGTCAGTGCAGTTCCTATAGAGGACAATGGGGTAATAATTATAAAAATTCAAAATGTATGTCTCCTTTGACATAGCAATTCCCCTTCTGGGAATTTAGTCTACATTTATGCATGAACATGTATACAGAGAAAGAGATTTACTGTGGCATTGCTGATAAGAACAAAGGACTGGGGGAAAAAACCCTAAATGTCCACACACTAGTAAAATAAGTTGTAGAAAAGCCATCTAGTGGAATCCCATGCAGAGATAGAACAAGGCAGCTTTATGTACATGAATATGAAGTGATATGCTGTTAAGTGACAAGATGCAGAATGCTGGATATATGTGTAGCATTTTTTTCTTTAACACATGCTTATTTAGAGACAGAATGTCTTCAGAAAATTGCACAGGACTCTGGTAAAAACTATCAGGAGACAAGGAACTGAAGGACAAGGGTGGGAAGGGGTTTACTTTTTCATTGTATACCCATGTGAACTTTAGTTAATTTATTTATATTTAAGTATAGTTGATTTACAATATTATAAGTTTCAGGTGTACAACATAGTGATTCACACTTTTTAAAGATTATAGTCCATTTGTAGTTATAAAATATTGGCTATATTTCCAGTGCTGTACAATATCACCTTGTAGCTTTTTTATTTTATATATAATAGTTTTCACCTCTTTATCCCCTACCCCTATTTTGCACCCGCCCCAACTGGTAACCACTAGTTTGTTCTATCTGTGAATCTTTCTCTGTTTTGTTTTATTCAGTAGTTTTATTTTTTAGATTCCACATATAAGTGACAATATACAGTATTTGTATTTCTCTGACTTGTTTCACTTAGCATAATACCCTGCAAGTCCATCCATGTTGCTGCAAATGGCAAAATTGCATTCTTTTTTATGACTGAGTAGTATTCCATTGTGTATATATACGATATATTCTTTATCCATTCATCTGTTTTTTCTTTTTTCTTGTTAAATAGTTCTTAGTTTTCAATTTTTTATTTTTATTTATTTATTTTTGGCTATGTTGGGTCTTCATTGCTGGGTGGGTTTTCTTTAGTTGTGGCGAGCCGGGGGCTACTCTTCGTTGCAGTGTGCAGGCTTCTCACTGCAGTGGCTTCTCTTGTTGCAGAGCATGGGCTCTAGGCATGCGGGCTTCAGTAGTTGTAGCGCGTGGGCTCGGTAGTTGTGGCTTGCGGGCTGTAGAGCACAGGCTCAGTAGTTGTGGTGCATGGGCTTAGTTGCTCTGTGGCATGTGGGATCTTCCCGGACCAGGGCTTGCACCTGTGTCCCCTGCATTGGCAAGCAGATTCTTAACTGCTGCACCATGAGGGAAGCCCCTGCATTCATCTGTTGATGGACACTTAGATTACTTCCATTTGAACTTTTAAAATGACTTTTGATCATATATATTTATTAGCTATTCAAATAAAATGCATTAATTCAACTAAAAAACAAAAGAAAAATTAACACAGATACACATATATGTGCCATTCATGCACATATGATTGACTTTAAAGCCAACCAAAGGATAGCTTTTTAATGAACTTCCATTTTATGTAATATGTATTGGGTGATACTTACAATATAGAAAAAAGCAATATTCTTTTTATAAAATGAGAAAGTTGGCCAGAAAAGTCATGCACTTTTGCTCCTGTGGAATGACGAGCTCAAATAGGATACGTTTGCCTTGGTCAAATGTCAGGCACATACAATTCATTGACATCACTATCACTCTTAGCCATAATTGGATGTTAGTAATGGATCATTGGGAGTTGGGAGGTCTGAGAATAGTGGTGAACCATCTTCACTCTAATGTGGGATTAAAATTTTTCAGCAGAGGAACTATCAAAATAAGCAGGCCAAAAAAAAAAGAAAAGAATCCATTGAAGGCTTTCTTTTCCTACAGTTTAAAAGAGTAAAGGGATTTTTCTCAGTTGTTACATCCTTTACCCCTCCTTCCCACTTGTTCAGTGGAAGCAAATAGAAACATTAGTTTTTTAAGACTTACTATGAACTGAAAATCACAGTCACTAAGTATGGGAAAAATTATGATATCATTAATTCTGGACACCAAAGGGAAGAATGTTCTCCCTTTCTCTATAGAACTGTTGATTACAGAAGGAAATCTAATGTAACTCACTAGTAGCCAAATTATCTAATTTTAGGCAGAAATGTTTTCTCTAGCAAGTCTTACTTTTGTTGCAAACAGAGACAGAGACAAAGAAATTCAATAAGGAACAAATGTCCAGTGGCTTTGGGGTATGTAATTTTTCAAGGCTGGCAGATTTGCTTGTTTGAAGACCAACCTAATGGGCATAAAGGTCAATTTTCTTAGATAGCTGTAATTAATGGAGAGCAGTGATTGTGTTAGATCACATGGAAATAGTAGGGCTCTGCAAGATTTCCTTTTGTTCCATGTAATTCCATCTCTCAAGGCAAAGGACAACAATGTGTGCACGGACAGTATGTGTTCAGCAGTATTTCTATGACATTGATTCATTTAGAGACAAACTAAACCTTATTAGAAATGAGTTCATTTAGTCAAGTCCAAGTAAATTCCAACCATATCTTGAATCAAATAATACAACATTCAGTAGCTCTGCCTGTGAGCTCTTCTCTCTGATGGAGAGTTACGTGTTTATTGTTACTTGAAGTAATTGGGTAAAGTTTATACAGACAGAGAAAGAGCAAGAAGAGAGGATGAATTTATAATTTAACATTACAAACTCATTACTAGGCTAAAGCAGATGCTAATGTAACTCATTTATAAGCCCAATGATATGACTTAATGAGTAATGAGTGAAAAAGTTGAATGCCCTTTTTTCTTCTCTATCTGAAATATGTGAAGTTTGGTAAAGGCAATTCATAAGGGGGGAATGATGCAGAATTAAAGAATAAATTCTTTAGCCTCTCAGGCTCACTTGTTGCGAAGTCTATCTTAGGTCAGGCTTGTGGAAGCAGAGCCTGAGGCAGAGATTCTTGTCAAGTGATTTATGATGGGAGTACTTTTGGGTAAAACCTACAATGGAGTGAAGAAAGCAGGGTAAGGTAAACAGAAAAATCGGGTCTGCTTCCTGAAGAACCCAGGCTGACCCATATTCTAACTGAGATTTTTTTAAAAATATAATTTAAATATATTTATATATTAAAGCCGATGCTTTCTATCAGTTTCTGAATTAGCCATTCCAGGAAGAATACTCAACATTTTGATTTCACACCATAACCCAGAGTACTTCCCAGTAGCTACTGGGGTTAGACACAGGCCAGGAAGAAAGAGAGATGCCTCATGCTTTCTCTGCTACTAATCAAACTCCGCTGAGAAATGTGAACTTCCTCAAGCTGAATCCAAGATCCCACATTGTAGACATGAGGGAATAGATAATAACCTGGTACTTTTAATTAAGCTAAGAATGATTTGAGGTTTAAAGCTAAAGCCTTTACATAATAATTCACAGAAAATGGGCTTTTGGAGAGGAGTATCCAAACTCAATTTGCCCATCTGGAAAATGAAGATAATAAAAATTCAAAATAGAGGAAAAGTGACTCACAACTACTGAAACCTTGTTTCAAGGATATAGGGCTGTGAGAAGGAGGCCAGGTACCTCTAAGGAGGCATTAGAGGGTACTATTCTATGTACTAGCATCTTGGCACTGTCTGGAGGCCTGTCCCACAGCCTTACTGACTCAGAAACATAAATTATCAGCTTGCCGGAAGTGAGTATAGATCTCAGGAGCAGATATGTTGACTTAGCTCCCACAGCCAGTGTAAAAGACCAGAATATCTGTTGATTTCTATGCACTGCAGCAATCAGTGACAGGGCTGGAGGCCTCAGGACTATACTACACTTTCTCTGTAACATTAAGAAACAGTGTGATAATCACAAGTTTGCTTTGTGAGCATAGAAGCAAAGCAAAGGAGCTAGTAAAGAGAAACTCGAGTTGACTCTTTTGATGCCCTATCCCGTGTCCCCAGAGCTCACCTCTGAATGTTACCTGTACCCATGGTGGACAGTTTCAGGTATACCATGGATAACTCCCCACTTTAAATGCCTGCTTCTCTGCTTGACAGCTTCTTTCATGCTTGGGAGTTTGCTCAGCCGAAAGCTAGAGCAGCACAAAAGTGACAAGGAGTTAATGCAGCCCTAGGGACATTCTTCAACAGAGGTAGAATGGGAGTCCAAGGATAATGCCTTAGGCTCTCTGTCCTGCTGTAGCTCAGTTCTGAGGTGTATTCTATATGGTTTCTCAGAAGGTCTCCTTCAAATAGCAAGATTTGCAACCTATTATCCAGATAACTTGCTTATTATTGTACCCTTTGTTTTCTTTTTCTTCCCTCTAAGGTTGCCAGATAAATTATGGGTAACCCAGTTCAATTTGGATTTCAGATAATAGTGAATGGATATACATACATATATGTATGTATGTGTATGTACATTCACATATATGTGCATGTGATCTGTGTTAGTGTATCTAGATTTATATATCTAGATACCTCTATATCTATATCATCTATATATAAATAGATAGATATCTAACTATCTCTCTGTCTATCTATACAAAGAGAGAGAGAGGGAGAGAGCAGCAATGATAAAGCAGATGGGATAAAATGTTAACAATAGGTGACTGTAGGTGAAGGGTAATGAGTGTTCTTCACATGAGTCTTGCAAATTTTCTTTAAGTTTGAAATTGCTTTCAGATACAAAGTTAAGCAAAGTAGTGAGGAGTCTTCGAATAATTTAAGAACCACTGATCTATCTAGCTCAGCCCCTCATTTACAAGTGAGGAAATTGATGCCCAGAAGACCTGCTCAAGGACCAATAGCCACGTTTGAATGGTACTTACAATATTCCGCTTTAGCACTGTTAAAAAACAGAATTCAACTGAATAAATCTGAAGTTCTAATTTGCTTTAGTCAATGATTTATGAATCGGGCAGCATCTCATCAAGAAGTAGAAAGGGACTCCTTGGAGTTTTGCAAAATAAAAGGATTTTATAGGCAGGAAGAGTGTGGGACAAAGAAGTTAAAGAGTAGATTGTTTCAAGCAAGGCTACCTTTTTTTAGGGGGAAGGGAAGTGGTCTTAGGCAGACTGCCTCATTAGTGTTGGTCAGGAGGTTCCAGACTGATTGGTTTAAAATTCCATTCCTTGGAGAAGCAGAAACTGCAGTTAGGTTAGGTATTAAATCTTGGTGGAGCTTAACATAAGTGACTCAATGTGGGGCCAGTTTTTTTGTTTTTTTTTTTCTGTTTCTATACTGTACTTTTATTTTACTTATTGTTTTTATTGGAGTATAGTTGCTTTACAATGTGTTAGTTTCTGCTGTACAGCAAAGTGAATGTTGTTTCTTTTCAGCAGACCTTGATCAAATCAAGGTCTAAGCCTAACTGAGAGAGAGGGATCAAAATTTAAGGCGTTTACTCCACTCTCGGCTACCATGCTAGTTCTTGCAGCTTTTATTGATCCTGGGTGTTTGTTTGTTGCTGAATCAATGTGGTATTCACAGGTCACGACTTCAGGCTCAAAATATTTTTGTTGGTCATTCTCTTCGTTCCTTGTCTGATGTTTCAGTCTTAGGGGGGTCTTTTGCTCGCTGATTAGTGGCTGTGAACATGCATTAAAAGCTTTTGAGAGAATGCAATGCACCAGGGGGATTATCATGATAACTATAAGCAGGATAATTCCAATGTTTGGAGTGCACTTCAGAGTCATGATCCCCAAGAACCAAACCAACCAAAGAAAGACCCCTTTGAAGGAGTCACTCTTTTAAGCTAAGTGGCTTGTTCAGTGATCTTCTGTAATTGAGTTTCAACTTCCCCAAGAGTATTAATCCAGATATAGCAGGTAGTGTTGGCCACAGCACAGATACCTCTTTGCCCAGCTAAACAATAATCCTGTTATCAAGAAAAGCTTTGGACAGAGGGTCTAAGAATTTTTGTTGGGCAGATTCTGCAATACTTTCAAGAGTTGGGGAGAGGTTCCTGATCATAGCCTCATTTGTACTCACTTCTATCCAGGGAAGTAGAGCCCTGCTAAGTAAAGTGAATCCTTAATCCTGAATGCCTCCTGGTAGGTCCTATCTAACTCAACCATGAAAATTCAGGGAAGTTGACCAATGACACGTTTCAGTTTGTTTGTGGATAGTTAGGGGCACAGTTAGATAACCTAAGAGGCATTGCCCAGTTATGTGCCAGCCATCTAGGCTTCATAGGCTCAAGGACAATGATAACCACCACAAACAAAGATAAATCCTCTCGGGGCACAAACCACTGCCACAAAGTTGGCACTGTTAATGAATTCATTTACAGGGATTGTTGCATTTGCCTGTTCAAGCCAGGAGTCAGTTAGGTTTTTTCCTAGCCTGAAATAGGAAGTTGTTCGAAGTTCCAGAGTTTATCCCGCCTTAGCGGTGGCCTGTGATGTATGGGTAATGGCATTATCTTCCTAGACCAATGTCAGAGTAAAGAAAAGAATAAGAAAAAAAGTTTTTATGATTAGTTAAAGTAAGAAGTCTTGATCTGGCATCTTGGGTGGAAGCAGTCTACATCTATGTCAGCTACTTCTCTTCCTAGTCAATTTGATTTTGAGGTCTTCAGCTTGTGTGCCGTTTCCTTCTTCATTGGGAGATATGGGCCCAAGGTTTAAATCCCTGAAGTCTGGCTGCCACCTGGGCAGTGAGGAGGACCTTATAGTCCCATCCAAGGAGATTCAAGGAAGTCTTTGTTCTCAGTTATTGCAAATCAAAAGGCTGGAATAAAATTGGAAATGTTAGTTGGAGAGTCAGATATTTGAGAAAACTAGAAGAATTCAAGATTTAGTCCAGTTTCCAGGTTTATAACAAAATCTCAAGAACGATTAACAGGACTAGAATCTAATATATACAAAGGTGAAAACACAATTTTTCTCTCTACAGTTACCCTTACACTTTTCCAAAGGTAACCACAGTAAAACTAATTTGTTTGCATTAAAACTTGGCCTGATTATTTATATAAGTGCAGCAAGAATAGTAAGAATAGTGATTGACTATATAAGCCCTTTATAAGATTGCTTTGCTGGAACATTGTAAGCAAGGTACCAGGTCAGTTTTTTTCAAGGGACTTTATTGGCTTCATAAAGTCAATCTTAGTTCCTCAAAACTGTCTGGTCATATCTGAGTCTATTCATATCTCTCTCAAGTATGACATTCCAATCAAAGCTTTGGTAATATAACCAATGTTTCCAGTTGTGTCGTATCCCAAGGAGAATAAATTTTTACTGAATTTATACAAATAACTAATTATATTGCCATGAAAAAAATATTCAAGAGTTCCCCAATTTTGGAGGGATTAAGTAGGGAGAAAAAACTAAATGTTTTCATCTTTGTTTACAAAGGTATACTTTACCAAATTGATATAAGTCATAGATAGCTTAAGAGAAAAGGTCTCTTTAAACCTGGAAAAACAACATTAAACAACCAGCAATGTTTCAGACAAAAAGTCATAAAAATTATAATCATCTTCCTCACTTTATTCAGTCCTATTTTATTAATTCTTGTTCTGTTTGAATCCAGCTTTTCCATTAGTTCTGGAAATTCTTATCCAGTTCAGTTTTATGATCAGAAACCTGTACTTGTTAAAACTTTTTCCGTGACTCTCCTTGAAAATGAAGCACTTTTCTCAGAACACTCTTGCAAAAGCATCTGAGTAAAACAATAACTGTTTGTAAGTGACAAAAAGACTTTTAAAAATGCCCATTGTTAAAGAGCTGATGAGAGTTCATTATAATGAAATTGACAGGAAAATTTGGTTATTTCTATGATGCACAATATTTTAAAATGGTAACTGGAATTATGATGATAACATCATACCAGGCTATATCAGACTTTAGGAACTTCAGGAACACTTATATATGTATACAAGTAGAGCATTAAGAAGTCTTAGTATTACTTTTTATTTGACAATGCTTTCCATGTAATTTAATATTTTAAATAAGCCTAGTTAGTTTAACATGTCTCTTTTTATGAAGAGAAAGAACAAATCTTTTGAGGTGTTCCAGGGACCCTCTGGAAAATCCCAAAGTTAGTTTCAGGTCAAAAAGACTTCATTTAGAATTTGATTTTGGGAAGTTTGTCAATATTATCAAAAGGTTAAAACAAACACATGACAAATAGAATCACAAATAATTATAAAATAGTACTTATCTATTTGACCGAAATGACAATAAAATATTTCTAAGGCAAATACTAAAGGTTACATAACTGTGAGGAAAACCAATCAAAGCACACGAAATTATTTTGTAAAACACAAAATCTTTGCTTTCTAGGCAGATATTACTTAAAAGGGAAAGAGAAACCTTTTATAATAGCTTATTATCAAGAGCAGACCAATGCTACAGAAAAAGTTTGTCCTTTTAGCAGATGAAAGAAAATTTTAGTTTTATATAAGTACATTACGGATATTAAAGCTTACTTGAAACACTTCTATAATATCAATTCATTCTAAGCCAGCTTGATCACACAAGGTGAATTTTCCCTATCTTTCTCTCTTCCCAACTTCCTACTTAATTTGTCTTTCCTTCTCTCCTTTCCCATTTTGAAATAACCAGTTTTTTACCTTGGGACAAATTTACTTTCTTTTCCCTGAAAAAAATGCATTTTCACATCTTATACATTTTTATAGCCAAAACTCAAATCCTATTTTTCTTGCATGTGGAATTGCTTCCCTTTTTATTTTCAGTAATTTATTTACATATATTAATTAGAATTCTTAACCCTTAAAACCTTAATTTCTAGTGTAACATAAGTGAACAATTGTGAATTCTGTCTGTTACACCAGCATTCTTTAGATTTGCAAATTTGTGAATACATTTCATAATTTCTGAAAATATGTGTCTTCATAGTACAGTCTTTCAATAAAGCACTAGGTAAGTTTACTAATAGATCCCAAATATCTTTCATTTCTTTGTAATAAGAAGCCAAAAGTAGATAAACCTATGTTTAGTAATTAATGTTTTACTATTTCATCTTATTTGGAAATGACCTAGACTTTCAATGTATTTCCATCATTTAGCTTAGCTTAGCAAAACTCTAAAGTTTCAAGTTACCTGAAAGATTTTGAAAGCGAATTCTTATACACATAACATAAAATATAATTATTTTACCTATAAACTCTATAACATTTACATCTATCTAAATCACTTACTCCCGACAATTGTGTTTAGATTACCCATGAAAACTTCATAAGATATTAGACAAACTCAGGCATCATTCTAATTTATTTTTTTGCTGACAGATTTTGCAACAGAGATAATATGAATTTTACTAGTAAAACCAGGTAGAATAAAAGTTGTTTGTCTGCATTATGTTCAGTGTTGGCAACTCAAAAGACATGTCTGTTTTAACTAAGCCAATGAATTTAAACTAGCTTTAATATCAAATATTTTCCTTGATCATGTGAACCTGAAAAACATTTAGGTTAGTTTCAATTACCTTTCTGAGAGATTTTAGAATACTCAACCCTTAATTTATACCAGTTCTTGGTTTCTTTCTAGGCCAATTGAATAGAGCTGTTTTACAAATTAATTTAAGCAATGCCATCTGAGGGTAGAAATTAATCACACACTTACAACATACACATATAAACATACATGAACATATAGATGCATATAGAGACCTCATAGCTTCATTTTAAAATTGTAGACACACGGCAGGTATGAGAATATAAAATGCACTAATTATAAAATATCAGAATAAGTTAAGTTCATTGCTTAGAGGCTAAAGATTTTTCAAAAAATATTTGTGGAGAAGAGACGTGATTTTTTTCATTCATCTTAATTCAAATTACCTTTCCTTTTTCATTCTCCTGTTAAGAATTATCTCCATGAAGTTTATACTTTATTTTTAATTTTTTGAATTTTATTATTTTTTTTATACAGCAGGTTCTTATTACTTACCTATTTTATACATATTAGTGTATATATCTCAATCCCAATCTCCCAATTCATCCCACCACCACCCCCGCCCCCCCTCTACTTTCCCCCCTTGGCATACATAACTTTGTTTTCTCTACATCTGTGTCTCAATTTCTGCCTTGCAAAACGGATAATCTGTACCATTTTTCTAGATTCCACATATATGCATTAATATACGATATTTGTTTTTCTCTTTCTGACTTACTTCACTCTGTATGACAGTCTCTAGATTCATCCACGTCTCAACAAATGACCCAATTTCTTTCATTTTTTAGGGCTGAGTGATATTCCATTGTATATATGTACCACATCTTCTTTATCCATTTCTCTGGAGATGGGCATTTAGGTTGCTTCCATGACCTGGCTATTGTAAATAGTGTTGCAATGAACATTGGGGTGCATGTGTCTTTTTGAATTATGGTTTTCTCTGGGTATATGCCCAGTAGTGGGATTGGTGGGTCGTATGCTAATTCTATTTTTAGTTTTTTAAGGAACCTCCACACTGTTCTCCATAGTGGCTGTATCAATTTACATTCCCGCCAACAGTGCAAGAGGGTTCCCTTTTCTCCACACCCTCTCCAGCATTTGTTGTTTGTAGATTTTCTGATGATGCC
>NC_041222.1:50649587-50650998 GCF_002837175.3 Physeter macrocephalus
AATATTTTCTCCCATTCTGAGGGTTGTCTTTTCGTCTTGTTTATAGTTTCCTTTGCTGTGCAAAAGCTTTTAAGTTTCAATAGGTCCCATTTGTTTATTTTTGTTTTTATTTCCATTACTCTAGGAGGTGGGTCAAAAAAGATCTTGCTGTGATTTATGTCAAAGAGTGTCCTGCCTATGTTTTCTTCTAAGAGTTGTATAGTGTCCGGTCTTACATTTAGGTCTTTAATTCATTTTGAGTTTATTTTTGTGTATGGTGTTAGGGAGTGTTCTAATTTCATTCTTTTACGTGTAAAAGCTTTTACATCTACATGTAGCTGTCCAGTTTTCCCAGAACCACTTATTGAAGAGACTGTCTTTTCTCCATTGTATATCCTTACCTCCTATTTCATAGATTAGTTGACCATAGGTACATGGGTATATCTCTGGGCTTTCTATCCTGTTCTGTTGATCTATATTTCTGTTTTTGTGACAGTATCTTATTGTCTTGATTACTGTAGCTTTGTAGTATAGTCTGAAGTTACAGAGTCTGATTCCTCCAGCTCCTTTTATTTCCCCTCAAGATTCCTTTGGCTATTCAGGGTCTTTTATGTCTCCATACAAATTTTAAGATTTTTTGTTCTAGTCCTCTAAAAAATGCCATTGGTGATTGATAGGGATTGCATTGAATCTGTAGATTGCTTTGGGTAGTAGAGTCATTTACACAATGTTGATTCTTCTAATCCAAAAACATGGTATTTCTCTCTGTCTGTTTGTATCATGTTTAATTTCTTTCATCAGTGTCTTATAGTTTTCTGCATACAGGAGATTCATTGATTAGGCCTACTGGTTTTCTGGTGGCATCTTTAGGATTCTCTATGTATAGTATCATGTCATCTTCAAACAGTGACAATTTTACTTCTTTTCCAATTTGTATTCCTTTTCTTTCTTTTCCTTCTCTGATTGACGTGGCTAAGACTTCCAAAACTATGTTGAATAATACTGGCAAGAGTGGGCATCCTTGTCTTGTTCCTGATCTTAGAGGAAATGCTTTCAGTTTTTCACCATTGGGAATGAAGTTTGCTGTGGGTTTGTCGTATATGGCCTTTATTATGTTGAGCTACGTTCCCTCTATGCCCACGTTCAGGAGAGTTTTTATCACAAATGGGTGTTGAATTTTGTCAAAAGCTTTTCCTGCACCTATTGAGATGATCATAGAGTTTTTATTCTTCCATTTGTTAATATGGTGTATCACATTGATTTGTGTATATTGAAGAATCCTTGCATCCGTGGGATAAACCCCACTTGATCATGGTGTATGATCCTTTTAATGAGTTGTTGGAGTCTGTTTGCTAGTATTTTGTTGAGGATTTTGCGTCTATATTCATCAGTGATATTGGTCTGTAATTTTCTTTTTTTGTACTATCTGTGT
>NC_041222.1:50651719-50694103 GCF_002837175.3 Physeter macrocephalus
TATAAACTTCCCTCTTAGAACTGCTTTTGCTGCATCCCATAGGTTTTGGATCATCGTGTTTTCATTGTCATTTGTCTCTAGGTATTTTTTGATTTCCTCTTTGATTTCTTCAGTGATCTCTTGGTTATTTAGTAATATATTGTTTAGCCTCCATATGTTTGTGTTTTTTACGTTTTTTTCCTTGTTATTCATTTCTAATCTCATAGCGTTGTGGTCCCAAAAGATGCTTGATATGATTTCAATTTTCTTAAATTTACTGAGGCTTGATTTGTGACCCAAGATGTGATCTATCCTGGAGAATGTTCTGTGAGCACTTGAGAAGAAAGTGTAATCTGCTGTTTTTGGATGGAATGTCCTATAAATATCAATTAAATCTATCTGGTCTGTTATGTCATTTAAAGCTTCTGTTTCCTTATTTATTTTCATTTTGGATGATCTGTCCATTGGTGTAAGTGAGGTGTTAAAGTGCCCCCACTATTACTGTGTTAGTGTCAATTTCCTCTTTTATAGCTGTTAGCAGTTGCCTTGTGTATTGAGGTGCTGCTGTGTTGGGTGCATATGTATTTATAATTGTTATATCTTCTTCTTGGATCGATCCCTTGATCATTATGTAGTTTCCTTCCTTGTCTCTTGTAACATTCTTTATTTTGAAGTCTATTTTATCTGATATGAATATTGCTACTCCAGCTTTCTTTTCATTTCCAGTTGCATGGAATATCTTTTTCCATCCCCTCACTTTCAGTCTGTATGTGTCCCTAGGTCTGAAGTTGGTCTCTTATAGACAGTATATATATGGGTCTTGTTTTTTATCCATTCAACAAGGCTGTGTCTTTTGGTTGGAGCATTTAATCCATTCACATTTAAGGTAATTATCTATATGTATGTTCCTATATCCATTTTCTTAATTGTTTTGGTTTGTTTGTTTGTTTTAATATTTCTTTATTTATTTTTGGCTGAGTTGGGTCTTCGTTGCTGTGCGCGGGCTTTCTCTAGTTGTGGTGAGCGGAGGCTACTCTTCGTTGCGGTGCACGGGCTTCTCATTGCAGTGGCTTCTCTTGTTGCAGAGCATGGGCTCTAGGAGTGTGGACTTCAGTAGTTGATGCTCACGGGCTCTAGAGCACAGGCTCATTAGTTGTGGTGCACGGGCTTAGTTGCTCTGTGGCATGTGGGATCTTCCCAGACCAGGGCTGGAACCCGTGTCCCTTGCATTGACAGTCGGATTCTTAACCGCTGCGCCCCCAGGGAAGCCCTGGGTTTGTTTTTGTAGGTTCTTTTCTTCTCTTGTGTTTCCCACTTAGAGAATTTCCTTTAGCATTTGTTGTAGAGCTGGTTTGGTGGTGCTGAATTCTCTTAGCTTTTGTTTGTCTGAAAAACTTTTGATTTCTCCATCAAATCTGAATGAGATCCTTGCCGGGTAGAATAAGCTTGGTTGTAGGTTCTTCCCTTTCATCACTTTAAATATATCATGCCACTCCCTTCAGGCTTGTAGAGTTTCTGCTGAGAAATCAGCTGTTAACCTTATGGGAGTTCCCTTGTATGTTATTTGTTTTTTTTTCCCTTGTTGCTTTCAATAATTTTTCTTTGTCGTTTATTTTTGTCAGTTTGTTTTCTGTGTGTCTTGGCGTGTTTCTCCTTGGGTTTATCCTGCCTGGGACTCTCTGCACTTCCTGGACTTGGGTGGCTATTTCCTTTCCCATGTTAGGGAAGTTTTTCACTATAATCTCTTCAAATATTTTCTCTGGTCCTTTCTCTCTTCTCTTTTTGGACCCCTATAATGCGAATGTCGGGGCGTTTAATGTTGTCCCAGAGGTGTCTTAGGGTGTCTTCATTTCTTTTCTTTCTTTTTTCTTTATTCTGTTTCATGGCAGCAAATTCCATCATTCTGTCTTCCAGATCAGTTATCTGTCCTTTTGTCTAAGTTATTCTGCTATTGCTTCCTTCTAGTGTATTTTTCATTTCAGTTATTGTACTGTTCATCTTTGTTTGTTTGTTCTTTAATTCTTCTAGGTCTTTGTTAAACATTTCTTGCATGTTAAACGTTTCTTACATCTTCTAGATCTTTTCCTCCATTCTTTTTCGAAGGTCCTGTATCATCTTCATTATCATTATTCTGAATTCTTTTTCTGGAAGGTTGCCTATCTCCACTTCATTTAGTTGTTTTTCTGGGGTTTTATCTTGTTCCTTCTTCTGGTACATAGCCCTTTGCATTTTCAAGTTGTCTGTCTTTCTGCGAAATTGGTTTTCGTTTCACAGATTGCAGGATTGTAGTTCTTCTTGCTTCTGCTGTGTGCCCTCTGGTGGATGAGGCTATCTAAGAGGCTTATGCAAGTTTCCTGATGAGAGGGACTGGTGGTGGGTAGAGCTGGGTGTTGCTGTGGTGGGCAGAGCTCAGTAAAACTTTAATCTGCTTGTCAGCTGATGGATGAAGCTGAGTTCCCTCCTTGTTGGTTGTTTAGACTGAGGCAACTTAGCACTGGAGGCTACAGGCTCTTTGTTGGGGCTAATGGTAGGCTCCAGGGGGGTCACGCCAATGAGCACTTCCCAGAACTTCTGCTGCTAGTGTCCTTATCCCTGCAGTGAGCCACAGCCACCCCCTGCCTCTGCAGGAGACCCTCCAACACTAGAAGGTCGGTCTGGTTCAGTCTCCTATGGGGTCACTGCTCCTTCCCCTGGGTCCCTATGCACACACTATTTTGTGTGTGCCCTCTAAGAGTGGAGTCTCTGTTTCCCCCAGTCCTGTCGAAGTCCTGCAATCAAATCCCACTAGCCTTCAATGTCTGATTCTCTAGAAATTCCTCCTCCTGTTGCCGGATCCCCAGGTTGGGAAGCCTGACCTGGGTCTCAGAACCTTCACTCCAGTGAGTGGACTTCTGTGGTATAAGTGTTCTCCAGTTTGTGAGTCACCCACCCAGCTGTTATGGGATTTGATTTTATTGTGATTGCTCCCTCCTACCATCCCATTACATGATCTCCTTTGTCTTTGGATGTGGGGTATTTTTTTGCTGAGTTCCAGTGTCTTCCTCTCGATGATTGTTCAGCAGTTAGTTGTGATTCCAGTTCTCTCACAAGAGGGAGAGAGTGCACATCCTTTTATTCCTCCTTCTTGAACCAATCTGGAGTATTCTTTCAACACTTGCTAAGTTAAACACTTCTGTGCACCAGGCACTATGAGAAGACTAGTGTAGGTTAGTCAGGGTTCCATCCTCTTACAGAAGTTCTGGGGGAATGAACCACTTGGAGAATTGAAGGACTTTGAAATAGTCTAGTTCATCAGCACTTCCTCCTCTTCATCATTAGATGCTCAAGTACTTATTGCTCTTAAAAGTACCATTGCTCTTAAAAGATTCAGAGAGCAAATGCCTTAGAATTTCCTAATTATCTTCATTACCATAATTATTTTCTAATCACATCAAATAATTATTTTTATTGTTGAAGTTTGTACTTTAAAGAGGTGGTCTAGATGAAAATTAACATTTATATCTCAAAGGCACAGGGAAAGAATTCCAGTTCCTCGAAGAAGGACTTTGGTTTCCAATATTTATAAGCCTTTTGAGATGAATAGGCGAGGTTTTGGGATTGGTGAAAAGGATTGGTGGACTTAAATATTTTTTTTTTTCAGTCACATCTCTAGTCCTGCATAAAGACTAGAATTGTAAAACAAAGATAGCTGTTTTTAATTCCTCAAAGAATTTTGTTTCTGCCTAAATGATCTCAAAGGACTGACACACCTATCACCTATGTTGGAATGTTTTCTCCCCTCTGGGTACATTACACAAGGCTTTTAAGGACAATCTTTTTTCCAGTGTTCCAGTTGATTACAATTGAGACATTTATCCCTGGGTCAGTTTTTTTTTTTTTTTTTGATGGTAGACCTCCTAGGAGGATATAATAGGGGAGGCCTAGGTGTTGTTTTAGGTGACTTTTTTCTTTAATTTTTCATTAGTCTTTTGCAAGAAATCTTTCAATGAAGTTATTTTAGAATCTTAAAGACTCTTAGAAGTTTCTACATACCAAATAAAATACGTATCCCCTTCTGTCTGTTTGATATGGGAACCCTTACTTTCAAGTATACTTTTCAAATGAACAATCTTGTCTAACTGTAACATTCCATATAATGGCCAATGGTAATTCTGTGTTGTCTTTAGTAAGATTTTGCCATTTTTATAGAAATCTCCAGCTTCTAGTACTATATTTCTTAGACATAAAATAAGCAGGTGTGCCAGAGGGTGCTGTGCTCCCACTCTTCTTCTATAAAGAATCCCATTTCTTTTAGTGAGGCCCTTGGTTTTCTTAGAGCTAAACTAATGCCTAAGAGGGATGTGTTGGGATTTATAGGGTGTTCTAGAGTGTACCTTGTTGAGTGAAAATTTCCTTGAAACTGGCAGGTTCCCTATTGTCAATCTGACCATGTTGCAGGAAGGGGGACCCCTTCCAGGGCCTGAGAGTGGGCTCTTGTCTAACACTCAGAGATGAATTGTCTGAGGAGACACATGTGCTGACGAAGCAAGAGACTTTATTGGGAAGGGGTGCCCAGGCTGAGAGCAGTAGGGTAAGGAAACCCAGGACAACTGCTCTGCCACATGGCTCACAGTCTCAGGTTTTATGCTAATGGGGTTAGTCTCTGGGTTGTCTCTGGCCAGTCATCTTGCTTGGCCCACATTTGGTCTGACTCAGTGTCCTGTTTGAGTGCGCACATTTCTCAGCCAAGATAGATTCCAGTGAGAAGGATTCTGGGAGGTTGGTAGAATTTATGGACTGGCATCTCCTCCCTCCTTTTGGCCTCTCCTGAATTCTCCCAATTAGTTTTCAGTGATAGCACCTTGTTCCTTATTGGGACGTCTTGTTGCAAGACAACTCATGCAAGTGGTTATCATAGTGCCTGGCCAAGGCGGGTGGTTTTGGTCAACAGTTCCCTAACAACCGTGACCAATTTATCCTATCTGGGGAGTCTTCTTGAGACAGCAAGAGCTCTAACAGCCTTTAAACGTTCTACCTGTGCCCACTACTTTTCGTGGCTTTTGAGTTCTGAGCTCCCCATTAGCTATAGCCTGGACATGGTCCAAGTCAAGCCAAACCCAGTCCAACCTCAAACGCTGTTTGGTTTTTAACTTGAATCTGGTCTGATCCCAGCTGGAAACCACCAATTCCTATGGAACTTTGAACTGGGAAAAAGGATTGAATCAACAGACCTCAACAAATGGGGAACTATAGCCACCACCATCAATTTCCAATGTGAAATCTGGAAATAGAATCAAGGGCTGAGGTTTTCCACTCAAAAATCCAGGAATGGCTGTGTGAAAAGCTAAGGGCTTGGATCCAGGCAGAACCATCCACCAGCTCAGTTAGGCTCCGGGCAGAACTGTCTACTAGCTCAAGCTGCCCTGTCCTGTAAAGCAAAGCCAATTAGATGGAGGGCTAGATGCAAATAGAATGGGCCTCATAATCAAGAAGAACTTACGGCCCTCAGAAACAGCAAGAAAGACAATGAAGTGAACTGAAGGTTCACGGGGTACCACCCCTGTGTTTCCCCTTGTCCCTGAATGCCATTAGAAGTTCACTTTAGATCCCACTACTGCCACCAAAGCTGTTAAAACACAAATTTCAGTTGTGTACATTTGAAGATCTAATTGATTTTATTCAACAGTTCATGAATTGGGCAGCATCTGAAAGGTGTTCCAAGGAGTTGTACAAAAGGGAAGTTTTTGTATAGGCAGAAAGAAGGTGGGACAAGAAAGTTAAGAGAGTTGATTATTTCAGGTTACCTTCTTTTAGGGGGAGACGAGGGGTCTTAAGGCAGATTACCTCACCAGTGTTTATCAGGAAATTCCAGGCTGATTGGTTTAAAATTCCACTCCTGAGAGAGGCTGAAACTGCAGTTAGGTTAAATATTAAATCTTGGTGGGACTTAGCATAGGTGACTCCACTTTGGTCCTGTTGTTTCTTTTTAACAGCACAAATATACCTTGCATTCCAAAATAAAATACTTTAAGTTTATATGATATATAAATCATAACATCCACAATGCCATTCCCCTTTATTCATGCAAATAACTAGAGTTAATTCTGCATTTTTTAAGCATATCAAACTTTATTTTATTTAAAACCTTTTACCCATTTGGATCTTCCTTATGTTTTTCACTTCAAAAAAAATTTCTCTACTCCTTTCGTGCACCAGTTACTTATTTTAGATAAGTTAGAATTGTAATATAACCTTGCCTTAGGATATGTCTATTTTTCCTGGTGAGGGATAAGGGAGGGCAGGAATTCTCTGTCTTCTGCAGCTGTCTGAGGGAGTAGGTGGAGAGAGAGTAGAAATGTGTAGGATGGGAGTCAGTCTTCCACTCTTCTTCAGGGTTTCTGTCTATGCTAAAGAGATTTTCTTTCTTTCTTTCTTTTCTGTTTTCTGTTTGCTTTTTAAAAATAGCTTTTAAGGAACGGAAAATTTCTGTGGTAGCTGATAGCAAATACAGAAAGGCTCATTTGCATATAGATGTTTCAGCTTGCAACTGCATAATCCCCTGAGAGAGGCCTTGTTTAAATGGGCAGGCAGACTGGCACAGGGCTGCTGGGTTCCTAATGAAACCTAAATTGAAACTTGGGAAACATTTGCCTTGGAGGTGGCCAGCCTTTTTAGAGTATCAGTTTAAATCTGAAAGACGCAAGCAGTGCCCTGCCGAATTGCCCCTCGCTCTTTAAAAGCCCTGAGACAGAGGGTGGAGGGGAAATGGAGAGAAAACAACAAATGATTGGGTAAAACCTGAGTTAACCAATGTGCTTTCTTTCACTTAGAAATTCTGCCTGAAGATTTCCAAACAGTGAGCAGGTGGGAAAGTGGGAAAGAGCAGAGAAGAGAGTGTAGAGGCTCCATCTATTCTGGAAAGGCCTTGGAAACAGAAGGGCCTTTTTCTAGGTATCTGGGTGAGCCAAGCCTTTTGAGACAATTGGTAATCCATTTATAGGCTAAAGACTTTTCAGACTGAATGTTCCCCCTGAACTTGACCATGAGCTAAGCAGATTAGGACAACTCTGAAAACAAGATAATGTGGAAAGAAAAAGAGATTACAAAAAGGTCAAAAGATTAGCTGGGGGATAAGTGGAAGTCAGAGGAAAATAAAGGGAAAGATTAGAAACTGAAACCAGGCAAAGAAGATAAATCAAGTTAGCAAGTGGAGGAAGTGAACATAGGAGGAAAACAAGAAATGAGATCAGGGGAATTGGCCACAGGATAGGAGAGGAATACACAGATGATTAAAAATAGAAATGCAAGAAAACAAAGAACTGACAATGTGGATGAAGGAATTTTTAAAAATCATCAAAATAAATACTTCTAATGCTTCTATGTCTGAATCTAATGAGAAATGGTGTGTCAAAATCTTTCTATATTCCTTTCCCAGAACCAGTGTTTCTTTGTTGCTACCCAAAACATTCTTTTATAAATTTCAATTTATAATCTTTTTGATTCAATATCTGGAATTGAGTACATTATCCTCACTTATTAGTTAAAGCATAACAGATTAAAGTTTTTGATAAATGAATGTCAGTGTAAGTGTGAGAAATGTAATAAGGCGTCTTCTCCAACACATGTGCATGTACACAAGCACACAGGTGCACACACACATGCAAGCTAACTAGATATAGAGCATATTTATAATGAAGTACATCCTGCCCACAACAGAAAATGCATTCTATGTAATATAAATCCCTGTTTGCTGCCCCTCAGCTGGATCTCAAGGAAAATGTCCATTATTTTACCAAGGTCCAGTGAAGCAGATTATCTTTTGGGAATGAAGAGAATTGCTGAATTCTACCTAAGGTTGCCTGTGGAGAATCACACCTACCCATAAGTCTGCATCTGTTATGCAAAAAGGGAAATAAAAGTGAAGAGGATATGACAAGCACAACTTATTTATTTAGTACCTACCCTGTCCCAGGCCATGGAGGGTCACTGGGGTTAAGGTGGTAACTGAGCTCGTCCCTGTGCTCAAAAGACAAATGATCTATGAGGCTTTTGTAGAAAAAATATTTGATCTGTCTTTCAATCCATCATTCATGGGTCCAAGACCTTCAAAAACAAATAAAACAAATAAGTAAAACTCAATTCAAACAAGTATAGAATCTAAGTATCTAAAGCTAAATGTGTTGTGTACTAACTGTATGTCATTATTATGCTAGCATTTTATATGCAATATCTATTTAATTCCCACAGCCAATATTTGAACTGATTTTTCTGACATTCTTTTTAGAATTTTTTTTCCGTTATGGTTTATCATAGGATATTGAATATAGTTCCCTGTGCTATACAGTAGGACCTTGTTGTTTATCCATCCTATATATAATAGTTTATATCTGCCAGTCCCACACTCCCTCTCCTTCCCTCGCCCACCCACCTGCCCCTTGGCAACCACGAATCTGTTCTCTATGTCTGTGAGTCTGTTTCTGTTTTGTAGATAAGTTCATTTGTGCCATATTTTAGATTCCACATATAAGTCATATCATATGGTATTTGTCTTTCTCTTTCTGACGTACTTCATTTAGTATGATAATCTCTAGTTGTATCCATGTTGCTGCAAATGGCATTATTTTGTTCTTTCTGATGGCTGAGTAGTATTCCATTATATATATATATATATATATATCTCATATTTTCTTTATCCGTTCATCTATCGATGGACATTTAGGTTGTTTCCATGACTTGGCTATTGTGAATAGTGAACAGTAGGGGGTACATGTATCTTTTTGAATTATAGTTTTGTCCAGGTATATGCCCAGGAGTGGGATTGCTGGATCATATGGTAGTTCTATTTTTAGTTTTTTAAGGAGCCTCCATATTGTTCTCCACAGTATCTGTACCAATTTACATTCCCACCAGCAGTGTAGGAGAGTTCCCTTTTCTCCACACCCTCTCCAGCATTTATTATTGTAGACCTTTTTATGATGGCCATTCTGACAGGTGAGAGGTGGTGCCTCATTGTAGTTTTGATTTGCATTTCTCTAATAATTTCTGATGTTAAGCATCTTTTCATGTGCCTGTTGCCCATCTGTTTGTCTTCTTTGGAGAAATGTCCATTTAGTTCTTCTGCCCATTTTTTGATTAGGTTGTTTGGTTTTTTTGATATTGAGCCCCACAGCCAATTTTTGAGGAAGGTATTTTTATTATACTCATTGTATAGATGAAAAAATTGGAACGTAAATATATTAAGTAACTTTCCAAAGTCATGTTTATTAAATGAGAAATCTGAGGCTGAACCCACATCTGTTTGATACCAAAACCCATGTGCTTTAAAAAGATCATAGATATTCTTCAGTATTCAGGGTAGGTATCTTAAAAATGGAAACTACTTTAGTTAGTTCTTTATTATTCACCAAGGTCCTGCTTCTAGGGAGAAGTACTCAATTTTGGTTGTACTGACAAATAACTCCACTTGAAATCCATATGAGCAATGCCTACATCTCATCCATGAAGTGTTTTTAAAAATACATTTAATTATGCAAGTATGTGGCTGTTGGTTGTGATACTATCCAGAGAGTCAATTAGATTTTTCACTTAGGTGTTTTGGTGCAGAGTTGACACAGAAAATCATTGTAATCAATAATGCAAATTCAGTCCCTATCATCCGGGTTTGTGTAATTGCATGGCACATGACTTCAGGATATTATTAAATTGGTGGTTTTTGCTTGTAAAAATATTATTTAAATGTTTGTTGCAAAATGTGCACATATTACTTGTACTTAAGAGATAAAAGGAAGGGAGGAAGGAAGGGAGGAAAGAAGGAAGGAAGAGAGGAAAGAAGGAAGAAAGGAAGGAATGAAGGGAGAAAAGTAAATGAATCTTTTTGGATTAGAGGCTCCTTACCTTCTGTTTTACTAGTTTACTTGGTGTACCTTCATCTTGTCGTTGACCCCAAGTGACTCCAAGCTGAGGCCATATTTCTCCTCTGGCAAGAATTTCTTTTTAAGTGTTTATAGCTAAACTAGGCAGTTAAAGGCAAGATGAAATTTATATATATAATGATATCCTCCAATAAAGAATAGATGCCAGCAGAAGAGAAACCCTTTCTCTTAGGCATTTTAATGATTATTGGACTAAAATCACTCATTACTCTCATGCACACTGCATTTTGGTTGACCTTGTGGAATGTCTGTTTGATGGTTTTCAAAATCACTTATCCATGCAGTTTTGGCATCTCTGTGCTGTGTTAGCAATTCCTGTTTTGTATTAGATTTTACTTGAATCTTTTATGTAGGTTCTGAATTTCCCCCCTTCTTTCCCATCAAAATATGTACAGGTACAAAGGAGTAATTGCAAGCTCTGAAATAATCTTAATATTTCAAAATATTTATTCGAAATCATTCATATACTTGTTATAAGAATGCAGAAGCTAAATAGTGGTTAACCCTCTGAAGTTCCAGGACCACAGAGAGAGTCTTTAATGTAGTGATGAGAATCCTTAAGAAAAGCTTGGGAATCATCTTAGTAAACCCATGGAATGTTTACCACCAATAGAACAGTTTAGTTTGGATTTTGCTTCTACCTTCTTATCAGTGATTAAAAAGGACATCAGTGTCTGTTCAGGGATAAAATTCGTATGTCTTTAGATTTTCTATCCTTTTAAGTTATATCACCTTCTTTAAATATTTATTAAGTGGTTGTTTACTATTTGCCTGGTAGTATGCTTTGTATCCTTATGTAATCTCATGTAATCCTCATAGAAATTCTATGAGCTAAGTACAGTTAAGATTCCCATTTTATATATACACATACAAGAGATTAAGCAACTTGCCTGAGACTGTATATCTAGGGAGTGGCAGAGCTAGCATATGGATATAGATCTGTCTGACTCTAAAGCATAAAGCTTTAAATCCACACTGCCTACTCAGGGTTACACCAAAAAGCAGCCATGGACACCTGATAATCTTAAAATACTTTCCCCCCACTTTTAATAAAAATGCTGATCTTTGCTTGAGAACAAGAAACTACCCCCAGGTCATGAGGTCTGGGTGGGATGGTCTTACTTCCTGGTTCCTGGGGTAGGCACATGATGTAGGCCTGGCCAATCAGGCATTTGTGCCCTTGGCCATCATGGTTGGACGAGTGCTACTTGGGGTCACTATGTGGGCAGAGACTACCTGAGAAGAAGCCAAGTTCCTGAGAGGCAAGAAATGGAAAGAACCCAGGCCTAGGAATAATATTTGACCCTCTACATTTAGTCATACCTTGGATCTTTTACCTTCTTAGTGTAAAAGCCAGTAGATGTCATGCTTACTATTGTTTTTCCTTAAACTAGCTTCAGTTGGGGTTCATTTACAATTGAAAAAGATCTGATGAAGGGAGCATAGATAAACCTCACTAGGCCTTGAGGCAGTGCTGGCAGGAAACACCCGGGAACTCTGGAATCTCTTGCTCTGGTCTCTCACAGCTGCTGACACTATCAAAGCACTGGTGACACCACCTCTTTCAGCTTGGTGTTATAATCAATGGTGGTATTTTAAAGTTTACATCCTGATCTTTTTTTTTTTTTTCCTGTTAAAGTCGTTGAATAAATGATATTTTCCTTCCTTTGGCTGTTTCATTTTGTTCTCATATTGACACTTGGATCAGCAATACAGATGGAGTCCAGGTCAGGGAGATTTATAATGATCATACCTGGAAGGTTGATAACGAGTAGCCAGGGAAGATATTTTTTAAAAGTATTTTGTTATAATTTCATGAGGCAACCAATAAATTTCTGAAAGAAAAATCATTGGATAATTAGCAAGTTATAGTGTTACTTCAAAATATTTTGATTCAACTGACCAAAAAATTCAGGTTATGTTCTTGAAAGACAAAGATTTGCTTTAGAGATCCAAATATAGATCCCTCTGTCTTCTAATTTAGAAATGTGCTCTATAAATGATTATTGAATTGGACAATGACAATTAAGTCTTATGCCCTGGTCTATAACTAAATTAAGGTACCAGAATCCCCAAACTGACTTGACTGTGACAGTTGTCAAAGAAGAGATTTTCTTCTGCACCTAAGCTTCTATCTGTCTGTCTGTTTATCTATCTATCTATCTATCTATCTATCTATCTATCTATCTATCTATCTATCTATCTATAGTTATAGGGATGAGTTGGCTTCCTTGCCACCTTGCTAGGCTATGTAATCACATATATGGTGATGGGTTCATAATCCATGGAAACTTTATACGGTATGTTATCCACAAAAGATGTTGCTGATAACAGTAAATAGGACCTTTCAAAATTTACTAATTAGTCACCAAGTTAATGTTCAAATTGGACCTGCTCTTCCCTGTCATATACCTTGAGATGAAAGCCATGTCAGTTAGACATAGTATACATTTCCAGAATCTGATCAAATGCAGTAAGGAGTGGGGAAAATTATTCATAAAGTAAAAAATGCTATACAAACACAAAGTATTTATCAGCAGAGACAGTGTGGTCTAGAAATCATTGCCAAGAGTTTTGGAATTTAAAAAATGTATATCAAGGCATTCCATGGATTCTGGGAAGCACATGGCGATAAGTGGAGAGGAAATTCCCTTTTTGGGAAAGGTTATGCCTCTCTACCAAGTATTGTTACTTACCATCCTAAAGGCAGGCTTGAGGAACATATCCAAGTAAGATTGTGAGGGCCAGAAGTAGGATTTGAATTGAGTTCTCTCTTGTTCCAAAGCCTGAATACTCAATGCTATACTACAGAAGTGAGATCTTAGTTCTCAAAAACCCAACATCCTAACTCTTGGTTCCCATCTTGACACCACCACATCTCATTATAATACTGTCATGATGATCAAAGCCTGATGATGTGACTCAACAAGGATTTGTTAGACACCTATAGAATACCTTCTAGGTAGAAAAATTATAAATACAGGATATTGTCCCTGCCTTTTTATATCTAACTCATGATAGTAATAGGTAAAGAAACTCCATGCAATTAAGAAAAAAAGCAAAAACCTAATTTGTAATACTTTGCAATTTCTTTTTTCTCCCAGTTTCATTGAAGTGTAATTGATAAATATATACTATATTTAAAGTTTACATTATGATTTGATATATGTATACATTGTGAAAGGATTCCCATAATTGAGTTAATTAGTACATTTGTCACCTCACATATTTACTGTTTTTTTGGTGAGAGCACTTAAGTTCTACTTAGCAAATTTCAATTATACAATACAGTATTATCAGCTATAGTCACCGTGTTATACATTAGATCTACAGACCTTATTCATCTTATAACTGAAAGTTTGTACTCTTTGACCAGCCTCTCTCTATTTCCCCATCCCCTACTCCATGGCAATACCATTCTACTTTGTTTCTATGAGGTGTTTGTTTTTTTTTATTTGCATTTTTGGTTTTGTTTGTTTGTTTTTAGGTCCCACTTATAAGTGAAATCATGCTGTATTTGTCTTTCTCTGGTTTATTTCACTTACCATAATGCCCTCCAGGTTCATTCATGTTGTTGTAAAAGGCAGAATTTCTTTTTGAAGGCTGAGTAATATTCCATTATATATATTTCATATATATATATATCTATCTCACATTTTCTTTATCCGTTTATTCATTGACAGACCCTTAGGTTGTTTCCATATCTTGGCTATTGTAAATAGTGTTACAGTGAACATGGGGTACAGATCTCTCTTAGAGATAGGATTTTAGAATTTATTTCTTTTGGATATATATCTTGAAGTAGGATTGTTGGATCATATGGTAGTTCTATTTTTAATTTCTTGAGGAACTTATATACTGGTTTCCATAGTGGCTACACAACTTTGCATGCTCTTCAAAAGTGCACAGGGGTTACCTTTTCTGCACATCCTCACCAGCATTTGTTATTGCTTGTCTTTTTGATGATAGGCATTCTAACAGGTGTGAGATGATATCTCATTATGGTTTTGGTTTGCCTTCCTCTTATGATTAGTGATTTTGAGTTCCTTTTCATGTATCTGTTGGCCATTTTTCTTTGGAAAAATGTCTCTTCAGGTCTATTGCCATTTTTAATTGGGTTATTTATGTTTTGCTAATGAATTGTATGTGTTCCTTGTATATTTGGTTTGTTAACCCCTTATTGGATATATATTTTAATAGGTTGCCTTTTCATTTTGTTGATGGTTTCCTCAACTATGCAGAAGCTTTTTATTTTGATGTAGTGTCTCTAGTTTATTTGTGCTTTTGTTGACTTTGCTTTTGGTATCAAATTCAAAACATCATTGCCAAGAACAGTGTCATGGGATTTACTCCCTATGTTTTCTTCTAGGCATTTTATGATTTCAGGTATTATGCTCAAGTGTTTAACCCATTTTGACTTGATTTTCGTGTATGATGTGAGAGAGTAGTCCAGGTTCATTCTTTTGCATGTGGATATCTTGTTTTCACAACACCATTTATGGAAGAGACTAGCCTTTCCCTATTTTATATTCTTGGCTCCTTTGTTTAAAATTAATGGACCCTATGTGTGTGGATTTATTTCTGGGCTCTCTATTCTGTTCCATTGACTATGTGTCTGTTTTTATGCTAATACCATACTGTTTTGATTAATAGCTTTATAATATAGTTTTGAAATATAGCTTTGAAATCAGGGAGTATACTGCCTCCTGCTTTGTTCTTCTTTCTTCTTTGGCTATTTGTGGTCTTTTATGGTTCCATACAAATCTTAGGATTGTTTGTTCTATTTCTGTAAAAAACGCCATTGGAATTTTGATAGGAATTGCACTGAATTTGTACATCACTTTGGGTAGTGTGGACATTTAAACAATATTATTTTTTCCAACCATGAACACAATATCTTTCCATTTATTTGTCTTCCTTCATCAATGTTTTATAGTTTTCAGTGTACAGATCTTTTACCTCCTTGGTTAAATTTTTCCTAAGTGTTTTATTCATTTTGGAGTTATTGTAAGTGGGATTGTTTTTTTTAACTTTTCTTTTTGATAGTATATAAAATGGTATATAAAAATGCAACTGATTTTTATGTATTGATTTTTTTTAAGCATCTTTATTGGAGTGTAATTGCTTTACAATGGTGTGTTAGTGTCTGCTTTATAACAAAGTGAATCAGTTATACATATGCATATGTCCCCATATCTCTTCCTTCTTGCATCTCCCTTATATATTAATTTTGTATCCTGCAAATTTACTGAATTCTTTTATTAGTTCTAAAGTTCTAACAGTTTTTTGGTGGCATCTTGAGGGTTTTCTTATATATAATATCATGTCATCTGCAAACGGAGACATTTTACTTTTCATTCTGATTTGGTTACCTTCAATTTCTTTTTCTTGTCAAATTGCTCTGGCTAGGAGTTTCAATACTAGAGTTAATAAAAGTAGTGAAAGTAGGCATCATTGTATTATTTATGATCTTAAAGGAAAAGCTTTCAGCTTTTCACTATTGAGCATGATGTTAGCTGTGGGCTTGTCACGTATTGTCTGTATTATTTTGAAATACTTTTCATAACTTCTTGAAAGTTTTATCATGAAAGGGTGTTTGTTGAATTTTGTCAAATTCTTTTTCTGAATTTGTTGATATAATCATATGATTTCATCCTTCATTTTGTTAATGTGGTGTATATTGATTAAGCACTTTCTAGATTCTGTAGTGTGAATACTCCCATCACAGTAGAGTTCAAGCTATCAGCTGTTTATTGATTGGCTTAAAAAGTTCCTGAAAATTTAGCAATCAGCTCTTGTGAATCAGTATGAGACTGCTGATCAACTCCTGGAATCAGGCTTCCATTTAAAAAAAAAAAAAGTCATAGGCAAGGGATCTGGCTTGATTTGTGTGATTTGCTGTCACTTTAGACCAATCATCATAGATAGGTGTGTAGGTAACTACAGTTACCCATCTTGGGTCTTATGAACCCCCCTCTATTATTGGCTAAATATGTATCTTAGTCTGCCTGGGCTGCTATAACAACAGCAACATAAACAACCAACCAACCAAACAAACAAACAAAAAACATAGACTAGGTGGCTTAAATAACAGAAATTTATTTCTACAGGCTGAGGCCTGAAGGTTCAAGATTAGGGTACCAGCATCATTGGGTTCCAGCAAGGACCCTCTTCTGGCTTACAGACAGCTATCTTCTCACTGTATCCTCACCTAGTGGAGAGAGAGAGAGAGATCATTTCTCTCCTGTTACTTCTTATAGGGCCACTAATCCAATTCATGAGAGCTCCACCCTCATGACCTAATTACCTCCTCCAGGCCTCACTTCTAAACACCATCACATTGAGGATTAGACTTTAACATACGAATTTTGTTGGGACACAAAACATTCAGTCCATAGAAGTAGGCATTGAAAGTGGCAGCTGCACCAAACTCACATACCTGATATCAGTGAGAAACAGTCCCCTGAAAGTCCAAAAGAAGAGAAATATGGATTGGATAGGCGAAATCCATGATGCGATATAAAATCCTGGAGAGAAAGACAAGATATGCAAATACACAATTGTCAGGAATATTTGAGTACAAGCATAAGAATTGCATAGAAGAATTGAGGGAACTGGGATATTTCAATAATCCATGTTTTGGTATAGAAAGCAGAGGGATACATTGGAGAAATTACCTACCTGCATGAGTTAAATTTTTAAAAACCTTGAATATGCCTTGTTTTTTAAGATAAATTGTAGAAATGGACCCAGTGTTCTCTTTCTCACTAAAATAATATTGGGAGAACATTTAGAACAGAAACATTAAGTATATTGCTTGTTTAAGGACTGTGAAGGTTGTGAATATGAGTTTTTCAATTAGCACAAACACAGGTGTATTTTAAATACTTCAGTCCCCAGCAGTTCTGTCACTATAGCCTCTACCTTTGATGCTTTGTTTTGATCATTTTTTGGCTCCAAAAAGGATTTTCTTTTTTGTTCTATTATTCTATATTTTGCTTCTTTATGCAGGCTTGACTGCCATGTTGCAAAAACACATTTCCCAAGCTTTAACAAAAACAACAACAAACAGTGCTCAACACCTGCACATTTGGCCTCATTGAACAGTTTCTTTCCTTACAATTAACAATTAATCCAAAGAGAGTTGAGATGCTTGTTGCTTCCTCTATTCATCAAGGCGATTGTCAATTGAAAATGGGGGAAAATAATAAGTGAAGCTCACGTTCTTCAGAAGTTCTTAGGAAAAAAAAGGCAAGAAGAGAGGAAATTCTTTAGAAAGCATTTAGAATTTAGAACGCATTTTTAATTATACTGGTAGGGTATCTAGTGTTTTCATGTATATTATAAATCAAAGAATGAAAAGAACATTATTGAGCATTTTCTTTAATTTTTTTTGTGTGTCAGCTTGAGTTTGAACTGCTCTGAAAAACTTTGCTGGCACCCAAAGTAGAGAAAAAGCAAGAATGTTCCTTGCATTATTATTTATAAAAGAAAACAATTAGAAACAATTTAAATATACAAATATAGAGGATGTTTATATAAATTATGGTATATCCACAAAATAAAAATTAGGCAGACATTTAAAATGATATTTTTGGAAAAAATTAAAATATTACTCTCATTTTATATTAAATGAACAAAGCATTTGATAATTTGATGATTTTTGATGAATATATACTTCTGTGTAACATCTCTATTAAGATATATACAATATGTATATTATATGTACAATATATGAATGTTCATAATAGCTTTGTTCTTAATATCAAAAAACTGAAAACAATCCAAATGTTCCTTGGAATGTAAGTGGATAAACAAAATTGTGGTGGATAAACAAAAATAAAAAGAAGAAACTGACTATACATGAATAAATCTCAAAAATACTATTTTTGAGTGAATAAAAGCCAGACACAAAAATTATATACTCTGTGTTTCCATATATGAATTTCTAGAATAGGTAAAACTAATCTATGGTAACAAAAAGCAGATCAGTGGTAGCCTGAGGCATGGGTTAAGAGGTATTCACTGCAGAGGAGAACAAGGGACTCTTTTGGAGTGATATAAATGCTCTGTATCTTGATAGGGAAGTTGTTACATGGGAGTATATATTTGTCAAGAATTATCAAATTGTATACTTAAAACTTATTCATTTTAATCATGTAATAATATCCTAACCTTTAAGTTAGGATAAGTATAATAATGTCCTAACCTTTAAGCTGATTTAAAAACTAATATAATTCAATTATGTAAAACAAACAAAAAACTGCATAGGAAAATACTATGAAGAATATTAATATGTGTTAAAACATTTACATTCATTATCTGTAGGTATGGAATTAAGAGTAAATTTTTCTTTCTCCTACTTGACTGCATTGTTAAATCCCTATTGGAAGCATGTATTATATTTTTAATTTTATAAATCTGTATACAATGGTTATCTATTCTTCCGTCTATCTACCCATCTGTCCCCTGTCCTTCCATCCATCCACCATCTTTTACCTTCCTAAATTGTTACCATTATATAGAACTGCAGTAACAGGTAGATGGATGTATAATTTATAAAGTGTGCTTGCAATCTCCTAGCATTATAACAATTTTACTTTGAATGATTTAACTTGAGAGTGTCTTCTTGGTTTTGTTGGCATATCTGCCCCTGCCCCTTCCTGATTTGGGCAGTCACTCCAGAGAAAAGTAATAAAATAGTTGATATCTTTAAACAGAGTCAGGTTCATTGACTGTTTAGAATGCTTTGATCATTCATTTTGTCAGGATCAAAAAATAGGGACTATTAATTACCTAGTGTTCTATGCAGACCTGCTTGTATGACAAAGATTACTTGAATAGCAGCATTGACTGTTGTCTCTGGAATCCCAATGAAAACAGAGATGATTCTCCTGGGAGGCTATCATTCGAAACAACACAACATCAACTAAAATCACCAACAAAAATCATCTAAAAAGAGTGATAATATTAATAATAACATGGCTTGGTACTTAAATATTTATAAAACACTTTTACACAAAATAACCATTGTGATATAACAATCCTGTGAGATACATAGGAGAAGCATTATAGACCTATTTTTCAAATAAAGACACTGAGGCTTGGGAGAATCATCACACACTTAGAAGACAGAACTACCATGCAAGTCCAGGATTCCTGAAGTGTTACTTTCATTATTTGCCTCAATGAGTTTTAAAATGTCCCCTTTTTTTAATCTCCAGGTTATCATTCCTGGACGCTTCCTCTTCTAGATTGAAAGAAGGGAAAAAGGTTTTTTATTTTTCAGAGATTTGGTTGTAATTATTATTAACACTTTCCCTGTGTTGCTCCTAGTTTGAAGGTGGCGAAAATGAAATGCAGTCTATTACAGCTTACAAATATTTTTGGACCAGGTCCATCAAATTCACTAAAATCTGACGACTCAGGTACATAAAGACAATGAAATTGGTTTGACCTTGTTTTGATTCCACTGGCCAAAATGGCAGTATTCTAGATCCAACAGAAAATTGACTGTTTTGTGAGTGTGAATTATTGATAAAGGAGTAGGAATAGTGGGTAATGCAACTACACACATGAAGACAACTTCAATGAGGGTATATAAATCTAAGCATCTTCTGATTTGGAAAGAGAAATAAATTCTCATTCTTGGCTCTACAACGTAGTTTCTGTAATCAGTCAGTTTTAGGATACAGAGGGTTCCACAAAACTTTTGTTCCTCAGGAAAACACTTTTTATTGCCGAATAAATCAGTGCCCAAAAGACATATTTTATCAAAACATTTGTTTTATAGATTTCATGTTTACATATCCAGAAACATGATTACTTTTATTGGCATGAACGCTTCTTTACCATTTAGAAAACAAAAACAAAAATTTTATTTGAGCTCCTCACAAGAAAGCAATCGAGAGTACTTCAAAGAAGGTAAAATAGTGACTTCTACACTATTATATAGTCTAAAATGCTGTGACATATCAGTGCTATTAGCAGAGTGGAAACCTATCCCAACTCATCTAGGTTTATGATTTTAATTAGCTAACTTTGGTCTTTCCAAAAGTAATACAAATCAAAAGTGCCAAAATCACTTGATGAGAAGAGGAAACACTTTCTAAATCCTTAAAAAAAAAAAAAAAAAAAAAAAGCCAAGAGAAACTGTCTATGGACAATTGGCTTAATCTAAGAGTTCATCTTTTCCTACCTGAAGTTTCATTGAACAAATGTTCCTTTTTCTTATCTTTGTGAAATATGGTTTAAAAAACATCCAGAGGAAAATTTAAAATTTCATGAAGGTTGATGGTTTAGGATCCTTTTTTATATCTTCCAGAATGTTCTTCTTCAGGCAGATTATTCAGTAAGAATTTATGTTTGAAAATAATTATAAACCCTGAGAATTCATGTGCCTAAAAATAAGGAACTTGTTTGAGTAAAGTGTAGAACACGGTAGACTCCAGGGAGGAAGGAGTTCTGAAATAATTTTTTGTCCCCCAATTTTTAATTATATGTAGGGGAAAGTCCTGTCAATCACATTAACTCCTTCTGTTATTTTTAATTCCAAATTTTGTTAATGACCCAAGTATATTTTACTCGCTTAGGGTACAGCCACAGTTAAGTTTGTCTAATGTATACTTTCTTCTGTCTTCCTGCATTGTTGCCATAATGTAAAACCGGAGTAAAAGGAAAAAATGCAGACTCTGGAACAAGACAAGGACCTGGTTATCAGAATGGTGACTAAGGCCATAGCAAGACTAATAGAAAGTATGATAATGTCGAATTTGCTTATTCATTCATTTTTTTCATTCATTCATTCAACTGTACCTGGTACTTACGGTTATTAAAGTTAGAAAAAAAAGTTAGTACTTTTTAAGTAAAGTTAGTACTTACTACTATTTTGCAAATGAAAAGGTCTGACTTTGTTTAATTCTTAAAATTATTAGTTAGAAATCTGCTGTTTGGAGGTTGACAATGTCAGGGTCTCTCTATTGCTATTTTCAGGCCATTCTCTGGTACAATGGAATGTATTGGATGAACATCCAGTTAGCTGGGAAAATAGATCCATTTGTACCCCCCAACATGACATTCATCACCATCGTATTTTATCTTATTATGTATGGTACTGTTTAAACACAAGCAGAGAGCCTCCCCACCCAATACCCCCTTCTCCAAGTTAAAAAGAGCACCAAATAACTGTAAAAATGGGTTACTTTCATGCAAGCGAGCTGGATAAGTTCCTCAAATCCAAAGCCCATTTGTTGGGGGGTGGGGGGTAGTGGAGAATAGGACGTCCTGTTCAAGAAGTGTATGTTCTGATTGCTTCCTGGTATACCCTCATAGAACAGGTCTGTCCTCTCTTCCTACCCACATCTCTGTCCTTCCAAGAGAGAAAGTGTAGCTCAATTATTAAGAACTGGAGTCTGGAGTTAGAAAGGCCTGGGTTTCATTAATTCTCAGGCCCTGACACTTACTAATTGCATTAGTTTGGATATGTTATTTAATGTTCTTAGCTTTAATGCCCTTATATGTAAAATGGGAATAATAATAGTATTTGCCTTACAGTGTTACTGTGATTAAGCAATTAGCAAGGCATCTAGCATCAATATGCACAAAATGTTTATTATAAGTATTAAAATTTGTATAGCTAAGCACAAAATAATACAAAAATGAATTATAATATTTATTTACCTTTTATATCCTCAAAGGTAGATAAATATACATATATACCTGTGTATATATGTCTACATATGCACACGTACACGTATATGTATACTTTTTAAAATGAAAGTAACTTTATTGTTGCTTCTAATAAGCGGTCATTGCAGTGAAATTTAGATAATACAGAGAAAGTAATTTATATAGTGTCTGCACAGAGACTAGAGATAGATGAGAAAATAGTTCTAATCCTCACAGAGGAAACAGAGTGAGGCCTCTGGACTCTGCCTCCATTCTGTAGCAATCACTCCACAAATAAAAGGAGCCTCTGGGGACCTTCAGTGGGAGAACTGGACAAATATACACCAAAGAGTGCAGAGGCTATTTTATTGTAAGAAAGTGTAAGTGCTTTTTGAGTAACGTACATTTGGCCAGACCCCATTTTCTCATGATGACATAATCTTTCTCAGCATTGTTTGAGGATTATTGTTTTATGGCTCCATGGAATACTCTGCCAAGTCTATGGCATGTGGCTTAACAAGAAAGCTCCAAATTAAAGAACTGCCAAAGGGTCGTTTCCTAGGATCCTAGACAATACCAGAGCTTTTAAAACATTGTCATCAAAGATTTCACTAGCTAAAATTCAAGGAACTTGTTTTTCCCCAAAGTTTTCATGATACATCCTAATTTTTTCTCATGGACTTTTCTGTCTCTTCTTCAGTCATGAGTTTGCCCCTCCGCGTTGCCTACAGAAAAATCCACAAACTGTGGATTGTAGAAACTATTCACAAGAAGGCTGGGGAAAGGACTCACTCCTTTAATCATGTACCAAAAGTGGCTCCTGTAGATTGCAGAAGGAAAGGCTAGTCTCCCTGATCCTCTTCTACTGTCTACATGTACAGCCTGTGGTTTAACAGAGGGAGAACTCAGTGTCGTGACCCCTTCATTTTTCAATATGTGAAGATTTGTTATAGAGGAGTGGTGGGACTTATGTTGAAGTGGGAAAAAGCCTTCAAATGAGAGTGAAACCACAGCAGTGTATATTTTGCACATTCTAGATATTCAGTGAATATTTACTGAATAGACTAATGAATAATGAATCGTCCATAGAGTCTTGCCCCAGCTTTTCTCTTGAGTCCTAGGTTCCTTATCTGTATGGAGGTTAGACTGGATCAGAGTTATACAAAGTTTTGGGGGGCTGAGAAAGTTCTCTGCTCCTGTCCCACAAGTGACAGATGAAAAGGGGACAGTTGGTCAAGCCACTGTCCCCCACCAGGATGTATTTAAATCTGGCACCAAATACTCAATCTTTATAATACAGTGGTATTCATCTGGGTATCTGTATTCAGACAGGAGCCTAGCCAGTTGTTGGAAAGACAGTGATTATCAGTAATGAGGAAGAAGGAAGAAAGGAGAGAGAGGGCATGTTTTTTCTCCCCAGGGGAAATGTCTTTGAGGAGTCAGGCGATGTGTAGGGCCTTAGTCCAGAGTGTTGTGACTCAGCAAAGGGCTGAAGTCCTAGCGGGAAGCTGAGGCAGAAGGCCAGGCCATGTGGACCAGGCCCAGAATACAGAGGGAAGGAGAGGATTACCATTTGGTCAGGCCCCAGGTACCCAGCACTCACACCAGGAAAACCAGATTCTGAATTTGTGGCTAAACAGCTATTTTTGGACCCCTTCTGCTAGTAAAGCCAGGACTCCTCACATAATGCCTGCTTTGGTTCAGGAAGTAGGTGGGGTTTTCTGCAGGTGGAAAAGCACAGCTGAAAAGGGAGAGGGAAAATGGCTTTGACAGGCACAGAATGGCATCCTTTCTGTGGTGCTCATTTGAAGTGCTCTTTTAGTAAAGTCCATTTGAGGGCAGTTGCATGGCCAGAGAGTTGGCAGTGAAATGGAACGATGTTTTCTTCAGTCTGGGTAACAGCACAGGCTACACTGAGACTTGCAAAATCGTCTGCTAGGGATTTATGTCAATGTGTCTCCCTCCTTAAAAAAAAAAAAAAAAAAAAGGAAAAGAAAAATATAGAATGCAGAGGGTTTTTAAAAATAATATTATTTTATTTCTGACCCAAGACGTGCCCACAGTGTCTGGAAGGATGACCAAGTGGCAGGCAGTTACAGCAGATCATGTATTAGTTTAGTATAGTCTGAAATATAGCTGGATCCAGCTGGACAAAGTACAACAAATTAATAAACATCTAGGAATAAAATTAAATTTTAAACCTTAACATTGACTTCTATCATTGTACGTTAACATGGCTTTAAATCTCAACCACAATAAACAGCCCACAGTTTAGATGCAGCTGGGAAAATTTTTCCATCATGTAAGGACAACTGAGGTACAAGACTAGTCACCTTATGGTTTAGCTCAAATTTTAAGCATCTATATCCCGGGGCTTTGGGATATGTGTGGCAGATGAGGGCATCCCCAGTAAGGCTCTTGGGGACATTTCACAAGCTGGGAAGCTACTTTAATGGAGCCAATGAATACAGATATAAGGATGCCCTCAAGGTTTGTATTTTAGTTGATTCTGAACTGTGGCTGGAAGGTGTGCTTAATGGTGGAAACCTCAGATACTAAGGCTACCTTTGGGAGGGAAAGGGTTAAGGCAAGAGGGAGAAATGTGTCTGTATAGTCTTTTTCTAGTGCCCTCTAAGGTACTGGGGCATAGGTGGCCTAAGGCTAGGAGTATAGCATCCTGAGTCCAGAGTGGGGCTAAACAGGTACCCCTATTTTCTTTCTCTCTGTATCAGTCAGCTCAGGCTGACAAGGAACCACCATCTGGGTGGCTTCAACAACATACATTTATTTTCTTACAGTTCTGAAGGCTGGAAGTCCTAGGTCAAGGTGCTCTCAGATTTAGTTCCTGGTGAGAGCTCTCTTCCTGGCTTGCAGACAGCTGTCTTCTCGCTGTGTCCTCATGTGGCCTTTCCTCTCTGTGCATATGGAGAAGGACCTCAGGTGTCTCTTCCTCTTCTCATAAGGACACCAGTCCTCTCAGATTAGGGCTCTACCCTTATTACCTCTTTTAACCTTAATTTCCTCTTAAAGGCCCTGTCTTCAAAAACAGTCATGTTGGGTGTTAAGGGCTTCAACATACAGCTTTGGGGGGCACAATTCAGTCTATAACACTCTCTAAATGATTTTGTTTTTGCAGAGGTAGGTGAGAGATGACAGCTGTGGGAAACTATAACTTAATTCCAGTGGAATAAGTCCCCAAATGGAATTTGGAGGCAAAAAAATAGCAATGGCTTACGTGTACGTTTATGTTTTTCTCAAAGGACCATCATATAGATTTTTAAAATTTTATTTTTATGACAACCATGAGAGGTAAATTGGAAAAATATTATTGTTCCTGCTTGCCAAGCAAGAAACCTAGGGGGTTATAGGGAGGGTGTAAAGTGACTTACTTAAGTAAGTCTGAGAGCTCAGAGGAGCAGGGATCTCCATACAGACCCTGCCATATTATGTTCCATAGCCTTGTCTTCATCACTTGTCTTTCCTTTGCAAGCTGCCAATAAAACATTTGTCAGATATCCTGCAATGATGCAACAGGACAAATATCTATAGCAATCCCAGACACCAGCAGTTATTTAAAATAAGTCATATGAAGTCATGCCCCAAAAGGTTGAGGTTCTGTAAGTTATTTCATTCTTGGTGTAATTTCATTCTCAAAATATTTTCTGGGCATGGTTCCTGAAATAAATGGAAGAAAAATACCCTGGAGGAATATAAAAACTTTAGTGTGAGATCTATTGTATTCTTTTTCAGTAAAAATGAGAAAAGTTCAGATGGAAAGGGAAAAATTGAGTACCTGGGGTGAGGTGGGAAGGTTTTCCTTTTTTTTTCTTTGTTTTTTTTTTGGCCGCATGGCTTGCAGGATCTCAGTTCTCTGACCAGGGATCAAACCCGTGTCCTCAGCAGTGAAAGAGTGGAGTCCTAACTACTGGACCTCCAGGGAATTCCCAGGATGGTTTCTTATATAGAGTCTTTAGATGATTGGTATCCCACCAGGACTGATGCCAATAGGATATGGTTTGGAATATTCCCAAGGACAAGGTGCAACCTCTCTGGGATTTTATAGGAGATGCATCTGTGAAAACAGCTGCTTTCAGAGTTTTTTCCTAAGCTCAAATCAACGTCATTGGTCCGTCCTTCTTCCTCCCCTCCCCTTTCCTTCCTTGATCATTGAGCAGTAGTTGTAGATGAATGTATTGACTCCGGAAAAAAGAAAATGAGAGAGATAAACCAGTGGTTTTCTGGATGCTTGTGGCAAAGGGGTTTCTTCTAGTTGCCAGATCCTATGTCACAGCTCTACAGATTCTGCCCTGTAACAATGGATTGGAGTTTGCAATAGATTCCTCTTCCCTTTTGTTACCTATTAAGGGGTGATAGGGAGGGTGTAAAGTGACTTGCCTAAGTAAGTCTGAAAGCCCAGACTTACTTTTGTTTCTGCTTTTTCCTTCCTTACTTTTGTTTCTGCTTTGCTTTCTTTTTATTCTTTTACCCTTAATAAGAACATTTAGCAAACTGCCAGTTTAGGAATGATTTACCAACCCAAGCATGTGGAGTCCTGAAACATTATTACTTACAAGATTACTTTGGATCTGCAGGCTGAAAAGTGTGTGTTCAGCTCTATGTAATATGGATACATATCTGTGGATTTGTCCTAGGTGGAGAGATTCATGGGACGGAGACTTGGAGTGTACTGTAAATCCGTAGGTGTGAGTACTCGTCAAACAGCATTTACCAGACTTACAACATCCTTGGCAATTCCTGTTCACATAAATTGCTGCTCTACCTATAGGCCTGCTCAGAAATGGCCCACCTACATTACTTAGTTCAGTGCGATCTATAGTAAAACTCAGGGAAAAGGAGCTGAGTGAAAAATAAAAGCAGCTATGTGTTGAGCATCTGCTATGGGCCAGGTCCCTGGCTAGCTGTTGTATGTCTACTACCTCAATTCATGCTCATGTTCATTCTGTCAGGTCATTATTATCCCTGTTTCTCCAAATAGGAAACTGAAATTTAGATGAGCCAAATATGGTGCTCAAGGCTACCCAGTGGCAGAGCTGGGACTGGAACCAAGGACTCCTGAACACCAAAGCCTATCATTTTGATCCGATGTTATACTTTTGCCCCCAGAAGTGCTTCATCACCTTCCCAGTGTGGCATTTACTGGACTATGGTCATTCCACCAGGGGATCTTAACATTCCAATAGCATTGGTCAAGCAGTTTGTTCACACTAACTCCACCAACTGCCTTTGAAATACGTGTAACCTTTGTTCACCATTTCTGCAATGCAAATGAAGTAATTAATCTGTAAAAGGCTTTGAAAAGCAAATTGTAATTAAAATTTCAGACACCATGTAGTACAGTGGTGCCCTGTCATTCTTATTCCAGAGCATGTGATCAGTGGAAAATGGCTGTCCTGGAATTGTAGATAAACTGCTTCTGAGAGCAGAATTGAAGCCCATTATCAACTCTGAGAAAACTTGCTCTTCATTACCAGAAAGATTACAGATAGATTCTCTCTGTCCTACAACCTACATTTTAACATTTTAAAATAATTTGTTACACAAACACATAACAGTATTGATAGATTGAAAAAGAAAGGGAAGAAAATTACCCACAATCCTGGCACATTAAAAAAAAAAATCTATTTCCATTTTTCTCCATTCTCTTCCAGTCCTGGTCTGTAAATATAATTTTTACAATGTTAAAACCTATCAGAGGTATAATTTTGTATTCTACTCATGTTTTTTCAATAAACACTAGAGCAGAAGCTTTTTCCATGTTGTTTCAGAATCTTCAACTGCTGCAGCCATGAAATGGCAGTGCCTACTTCCAGCTGAGGCCATGCTGTGGGTAGAATCCAAGGAGGGCAAAATACATGGCTCTTGGGAGGAGCACTTGCTTCTTTTCTTTCCTATTATGTTTTGATGTATCCGTGGTGAGAAATGTGGTAATAGTTCCTTCATTTTAACTGCTGTGAAACGGTTCATAGTAGGAATATACCACAGCATACCCATGTTCAGGGATGAATCTAAACAGATGGGTAGGGACCGGTCTGCCAAGGGAAATGATTCAGTATGCACTATCTGGATTTAGAATCAGCTGCTGGAGTCTGAAAGCTTTGTACAAGGGTGTTGCTGTAGAGTTGAGGAGGGAAACAAAAGGAGCACCCAGTAAGCAATCCAGGTTGGAAGCCAAAGATGGATGCTGGGGAAAAAGGAAGTGTTTTATCCCAGTTAGAGCTGGGAAAAAGTTAACGCAGTGATTCCTTAGCCTTGAGATCCATGCAAATCGTTACAAGCTAGGGCAGTCATACGTTACTGGTTTTAGTTATATTTGAGTTTCCCAAGCTCACTGTACTCTTGTTTCTTATCAAAATACTTTTATTTTAAAATATTAAAAACATTCAAAAATATAAAAACAGTAAAACACACACCCATGTACTACTTACCACTCAGCCTCATCAAATTTTTAAATGCTGCTATTTTTGCTTGAGATATTTTTAAGGACTAAAACATTATAGATATAGTTGAATCCACCTGTGTGCTCCTCCCCAATACCATTTACCTCCCTCCCATCCAGAAATAATTTCTATTTGGAAGTTACTATCTTTCCCATCCATGTTTTAGAGCATAGCATACATGTATCTAAGCAATATATTACTTACAAATTTCATAACATATACAAAGAATATTATACAGTTTTTGTCCTTCTGCAACTTGCTTCTTTTGCTGTACTTTGTTTTGATATTTAATCTTGTATCTATGATTCATTAATTTTAACTGTCGTGTAGTATTCTACTATATAAATATACCGTAGTCTATTCATTTTTCTTTTGGACCGACAGTTATGTTCTTCTTAAGGTTTTCTATTCACCACAGTGTTATGGTTAATATTGCTGTGTATATTTCCTTGTGAAATTGTATGACCTAGCATTGCTATGTTGAAGCAATTTAATGACAAATTGCTCTCCTGCCTGTATTCCTTTACATCCTCATCAATTCTTGGCATTAGCAAACTTTTCAATCTTTGCTGATATGATTGATGTGAAATGGTTTTTCCTTTTGATTTATCAACATTTCCCTGTTTACTATTAAGGTTGAGCATCTTTTCATAAGTTTATTATTAATTCTGATTTCTTCTTCTGTGAAGTACCTGTTTATATCCTTTTTCTTCCTTTCCATTAGGTTGTTTGATGTTTTTATAATTATTAATGAGTTCTTAAATTGAATATTAATTTTTATCAATCATCTTCTTTTTGTCTGTGCCTTGTTTTTAAACTTATAGAGAGACTTTGAACAGAAATTCTGATGCCATCAATTTTAGCAGGTTTTTATTTTTTTATTGTGCCTGTGTTTTAATGATTTCAAGAAACTTTTTCTCTAACCTGAGATCAGTTAAAAAAAAGTTTTCTTTTGGGCTTCCCTGGTGGCGCAGTGGTTGAGAGTCCACCTGCCAATGCAGGGGACACAGGTTCGTGCCCCGGTCCGGGAAGGTCCCACATGCCGCGGAGCGGTTAGGCCCGTGAGCCACGGCCGCTGAGCCTGCGCATCCGGAGCCTGTGCTCTGCAACGGGAGAGGCCCGCGTACCGCAAAAAAAAAAAAAAAAGTTTTATTTTAATTTATTTTAAAAGTTTAAAGTGTTAGTTTTCACATACAGATCTCTGATCCACCTGGAACTCAATTTTATGTCAAGTGTGATATAGGTATCTGATCATATTTTAGCTTTTCATGTAGATAATCAATTTCACATTATCTATTACTCTCTGATCTGTGATGCCATCTCTGTCTTATATTAAGTTCCCCTGTCAGAGCTCTTTACTCTGTTCTACTGGTCCACTGTCTATTCATGTTCCAAGACCACATTGTCTTCATTAGTAGAGCCTTAATAAGGCTTAATATATGGCACAAAAAGTCTCCCCAACCTTGTTTCTCAAAATTATCTCAGCCTTTTCTGTTTGTTCTTGATCCTTTGTTCTTCCATATTAGTTTAGGGTCACGTGACTGTAAAGCATGCCTCTTTCCAATTCTCATACCTCCTACTTCTTTACTTTGTCTTACTGAATTGCCTAGGACCTCCTATGTGATATTGAATAAAATAATCAATAGTGAAAACCCTCATGTTGGGACTGCATGTAGAGTTTTAATATTGAGTAGAGGATTTGAGGTAGTTCTCTTGTAAATATTTATTAAAGAAATTCTCTTCTATTTTTAGCTTTTTAAGAGTTTTTTTTAAATCACGCGTGGATGTTGAATTGCATTGAATGTCATGTATTCATTTATTATGATAAATATATGAATATTTTCTTTTAAGTTCTATTATATTTTTGAAGTTGTATTATATTTTTGTAATTAGGAAAAATCTATGGTTGGTAGGGTAGTATTTAATACACTGCTACATTCTATTTGCTAATATTTTAATTAACTTTTTTGTTTATAACTGAGATTGGTCTCAGGTTTTTTGGTTTGTTTAATATTGTTTTTAAATTTTATTTTATTTTTGGTATACTGAATTATCTGGTTTTGTTATAAAGTTATACTAGTCCCATAAAACAAAACAGATAGATAGCTTTCCCTAATTTTCTATGTCTAATACAATTTTATAGGTTGGGGATTTTCTGTTGAAGGAAGATTTAGTAAGGCATTTACTAAAAACTTGTATTTATTTACTTATTTTATTACTATTATTATTTATTTTTTTGGCCACGCCATGTGGCATGTAGGATCTTAGTTCACTGACCACGGATTGAACCCATGCCCCCTACAGTGGAAGCACAGATTCTTAACCACTGGACCACCAGGGAAGTCCCCACTAAAAACTTTTGGAAGAAATTTTTAGCAGAGGAATGTATAATCAATTGGTACAGAAACGGTTTGGAGTAAATTTTTGATTACTGGTTTCAATTTTAATAATGATAATCGATATGTAGAATTTTTTTCTTGAGTGATTTTTGATAATATTTCTAGAAAGCAATTTCAGAAAATTATAGAAAATTCATCTTGGCTTTCAAGTTTGTTGGAATAAAATGTTTATAGTATTCTCTTTTGGTCACCTATGTTGTAACTATAGCTATTTCTATTTTTTTCAGCCCTAGGATTACTTACTTTTCTTTGTTTCTTGATCACTTGCTAGAACTTACCTCTGCTATATAAGAAATGTTTCAATGTCATATATATATCACATTGAGTCCATTTGCTGTTTTACCATGAGCACTATGGGTTATTACTAGATAGTTCATACTAAAAAAGAAATTATGGGGTCAAATTAATGAGCTTGTAATATGTTGATATTTAATATGAATCACCAGAAGGAGAGTTTTGTGTGTAATATTTCTCAAATGTTTTTGATGATGGAAAACATTGCTTTTTAGGTCTATGGAATGTAGCTAGCATTCCATGGAAACTTTGGGAAATTTTTGTCTTGGCTAAATTGCCTTATAAATGAAGAAACTCATCGTAGACTCAGAGAAATTACATGGTTTGATTAAGGCCACCATAATATATTGCTCCTTCACTGAAGCACTGGACTCACAAAAACAGATGTGAGTCAATGCAACATTCACAATTTAAGAAACTCATTATGAACTAGTATAGTTCTTATATGTTGTGTATCATTTTCTAAAATGTTGGGAAAGGGGATTCCCTGGTGATCCAGTGGTTAGGACGCCACGCTTTCACTGCTGAGGACAAGGGTTCAATCCCTGGTTGGGGAACTAAGATCCCACAAGCTGCGTGGCAAAAAATGCTTAAAATAAATAAATAAAATTTTGGGAAAAATCATTGTGAAAACTTAGATTTTTCAAAATATTGGATTGCATTCATTTGGATGAGAAGAAATTTATCATTTAAAATGGCCTTGGAATGACAACATTAACTCCACTTATTACTTATAAGAAGAGATTCTTAATAATTGGTGTGGTAAGTGCAGCCTCCCAGTTGTATTTGTCTTATCACTTATCACACAGCCCCCCAATCATTACCACTGTGAGTCACTGTTTCTAATAATGAGGTATCATATCACTAGTTTTTTTGAAACCAAGAAATATTGCAGATTATAGTTTTTGATTAAACAAGTATAATAGCCAAAATAGAATGTGCAATAATAATAAAAGACTCTCAGTACTGAGTCAAAAAACACTGTTATCTGTACATAATTGTATGTATTAAATTAATATTGAAAAATACCAAAATCTGCATGTTGTTAATAAAATCTATACAAGACTGCCCAAAATAAATGACTTGCTAAAAGACTAGCATACCATCTATTTAGAGACATAGTATAAAGAGATGTCCGATGAGAAAGTCCATTATAATGAGTAAAAATATGGGAGTATTTTATATAAAATTCAATATTTCTCTGCTGTTTCTGTAGAGAATTTGTGTAACAATGATGTCTAGTATTACAGTTCTCTTTGATCCTACTTCAGGATCCTCATACTTACTTCAAAAATTTCCATATCAAATAAGAGTATCATTACCCATCAACATCCATAAAGCTTTTGTACGTTCCTATATGAGAAATTCGAAAGAACATTAAAATTATTGTTCTCTTTGAAACACAATTCTAGCACTTCCAGTGCAGCCTTCATAGTATGGGTAACATAGACAATGCCAGCAAAACAGGAGACAGTCAGAAAAAGTTATTATCACAAGTAACCTATTTCAGCTAAGAATTTGAGATATCCTTGGAAAAGAGCCTTTACCCTTCTCACCTTTGGAACTAGTCCAGCATTCAGAAGGCCAACAGCCATTGAAAGAAAATCACTCAGAAAAGAGTAGGTGTGCTGTATTTAATATTTAGATATCAAAAATGATCATCTCCAAACCAAAATTGGCATACATAATCTGATAAATATAAATGAACTCAAGAGCCCACACGAAAAAAATTTGAAGCTGAAACCAACTTGAAAAAGCAAGTGCCTTTAAATACTCTGGTTAGAGTGTAGCTTTGTTACCGAGTTCTAGTCTTTTGTTCTTTTAGTTCTGAACTTTTAACCTACTCACTATCCTTTATTTAAATGGTGAGCACTTTAGTGAAGTGTCTTACTTTGAACAGCCTATAAAGTACTATGCAAACTTACATAAGGAAATGTATACATGTAAAGCTGAGGGTTAAGCTGGGGGCGATTTTGCAATATGTTCTAAGTGCCTTATGCCATCCTGTGGCTACTTAATGGAAACAGTCTTGTTCAGGGACATTTCCAAATATATACCAAATGAACTTACTGGACAACATTAAGTTAACAACATGGACACTATAAAGATCCATCTCTTCCAGAGTGATAATAGTTGAAAATACCAACATAGAAAAGTAGAGCAAGATAGTGTCTGGAGCTAATGGTTTTTTCACAATTGCTTAGCTTTTCATTTTTAATGTTTTAAAAAATTGAATTAAGGAAAGTAAGAATAAGAATAAACAATTTCCATCATCTTGAAATAAGTTAAAATTTTATTTATATATACTTCCAGTTTTTTTTAAAGAAATAAAGCATTACAAATACAATGAAAACTCATTCTAACTCCCTCTTCTCAACCTCCTAATCAGCACTGTTTTTCCCATGCCCTTTTTGGCCTCTTTTACTAAAAGCTGGAGGTTGGGGAATGGAGTGTGGGCAAGAGCTTCCTCTGATGGGTGGATTCTGAAAGACATTCTGTAAGGGTTGAGTTAGCCAAGGACTTGTTAAGAAAAGAGGTACAGGTGTGGAATTTGGAGGTACTGAAAGAGGAATAAGCCTTTTTACAAATGAAGCAGGTTTTCTTTTGCTTTCTTATTTTTATGTGTTATCATTCCCTAAGGCTCTAAGCCACGCATATGCTTCTTTAAATAAATCTCACAAGATAAAGGCCAAGTGCATCAAAATCACCAGGCATTGATGCCTGTCTGTAAAATATAATCACATGCTAATCATGGAGTATAGATTTGCTTTCTTCCCCGAGTCAAGATGCTCCCTGGCACCTGTGGAGGTGAGCCCCAGCATAAATGATCTGTTTTTGACAGTCTTTTTATACATGAAAGCTCATTGACAAGTCACCTAGGCACACAATTCAACAGTCCCAATTGCTATTTGTGTTGCCTGTGAAATTGTACCTCCAGAAGACCAAAAGGTGCTTCCTCTACCCCACCCAAGTTTGTTGCTGCCCTGAAAAGTCTAACTCTGCTGTCCATTATAATATCATTGACCATATATAGAAATTTTAATTAAAATTAAAAATTTGGTTCCTCAGTCACAATAGTTACATTTCAAGTGCTCAGTAGCTTTATGTGACCAGTGGCTACCATATTGTACAGCACAGATATGAAATATTTCCACCATTGCAGAAAATTCTATTGGACAGGGACTGTTCCAAGATGCAGTAGCTGGTGACATTATTCTCCACGTGATTAAGAGTCCTCTGCAGGCACAGTTCTACTTGAAGATGGGAAGATCAGGGTGATAATGATCCTTCTAGACTTTGGGGCCTTACATGGGTGAGAACAAGAAAAAGACTAGTTCTTTGCTGCTAAACATATCTGATTCTCTTCCACATAATCTGTCACTTACCTGAGATAAGAAATGTAGAGGACAGGCACAATATTTGGAACACAGGAGATGCTCAACAAGGGTTAGCTCTGTATCTACAGGGCCCAGGTAGGAGATTGATTCCACACCACTTATGGGAACCTGGAGAATTAAGATAAAGAATCATTAATAAGGTATAAATTTGTTAACCAAATAACCAAGATATCATGGAAATAGCAACTCCAGGAAGTAGTTTCTATCACTAGAATTGAGAGGACAGTGGTAGAGATTGGAATTGTAAATCTTAGAAACTTAGAGGAAGGGAATTTGATGGGAGACAGATGGAAAGCAGATTAGAGAGGACCAGAGTGGGGAGGAGAAAAAAGAGGGCAAGGACTGAGAAACATGGAAGGAGGCTGAAGGCTAACTAGGCTAAAACAACTAAAGGACTTTTAGAAATATAGATGTGTAATATTTAATTTTAAATGCTTACAGTTCTGGATATAAATCCTCATACTATTGGTAAGTTCGCTGTTAATGAGGCTTTCTGGATAGGGGTTTGTTTTGGTGAAGAGTAGAGAAGAGTCTGTTTGCATATGTGGATCAATAACAAGGATTTTTTTGCCCCCTCAATCCTTGACTTATATTTAATTTGGGGAGTATATTTTGGTGAGAAATGACACATGAGGCAAGGATGATGGAAAAGACTGGTGAGATGGTGGGAAGCTCTATGTGGTTTATTTATAGAACAGTAGTAGGAGCCCTCTGAAAGGAAGTCGACCTAAGGACAGGAGTCAAGTTAATCCACATATCCTCTCCTTGTCAGGGCCACATGTGATGTGTGTGTGTATGTGTGTATACGTGTGTACAAGGAAAGTGCCATTTTGAATAAAAATAATATAGCTATCATTTACCAAGTACCTAATACTGTATTTAATCTTCAGTACAGCTCAGTTACACATATGTATGTAGAATATATGAAATAAAATATATATCTCCAAGGTTACTCAGTTAGGAAATAGATTTGAACCAACCCAGGTATGTGTGATTCCAAAGAGACACCTGCATTACAGCACCTGCATGATGATGTCTGTCTCTTGGATTTGCACTCGCAGGCAGGAGTCAGAGCTAGTAAACTATGTGCTGTAGACAATAACATGATCCTATTTTCAACCCCAGCCTGGTGTGCCCTCTAATATTTAATTAACTTTTCCAATCCTTTCCCCTACCCATTGCAGAACAAAATCTTGCTTAAAAATAATAACAATATCAATCACTATGCTTAAAAATAGCGATGGTAACAAAAAAAAATGAATAAGCATGTCTTGTCCGTAGTCTATCGACTGCTGTAGTGTAGTCCTGACCCTCATCACCTTCCTGCCCTAAGCACCCCAGGTCATTTGATGCCGTGTTCTTGCAAACTCTTCTTCACTATGTCCTTGGAACAGTTCTGCTCTCCTACCTGGAGGTTTTTCCTCTTCCAGCTGACCATATGGTGGCTGTTTGGCTAGCCTGCTGCTGTCCGTCCTCTGCACATGGGCATTAACGCAGTGCTCTTGCAAAGGGACAGCATGGAGTCGTTTTATACTTCTCTTCCCATTTAGTGAGCATGTTATTATATACTATACTGTATTATATATATACACACACACACACGTATATAGTATGTATAGTTTGGTCTATACTGTAGACCAAAATATATAAAATATATGTACAGTGAGAAAATGTTGGCTCATTCATTTAAGAGGATTTTTATGTATAAGGGTTCTGTTGTAACTCAATTACATAAAATCCCTCCCCGCCCCCTATTCTATAATTCTGTATGGGGAAAAGTACTTCTGAAATGGAGGAAAAAAACGATGCATGTTTTTAAATAGGTACAGAGTTCTGAGCCTCGCAATAAGCATTACCATAATTCATAATCTCTCAGCAAACATTCATTAGGTATCTACTGTAATAATAATAAATCATTTATTAAATTTCTACTGTGAGACAGATGCTTTGCATTTTCTACTTCTAATCTTCAAAAAAACTCTATAGAGAAAGTAGCATTATTCCTGTTTTACAGATTAAGAAACTGATGCTTAAATAATTTACATAAATTATTTAACATAGTACCGTTAGCAAGGAGCTGGAACATGATTTGAACTGCTATCCGGTTGACTCCAAATATATATAATTTTCTTTCTACTCTGCCTGGCAGCTTTTCTCTGTGCCAGGCACTATGCAAGGTGTGTCACAAGATGAACATGCACCTGATGGGGAAGGTACACCACCAAAACCCCCACTGTTGTATTTTCCTGTTTGTTGATTTAGTTTGTTTCTACGTAGTACTTGAGAAAGTCAACTGGAAAAGACACAACTTGTGCCTTTGCCATCCTTCCCTCTCTGGAGGGATGAACCAAACAAACTACCAGAAGTGGTACGTTGGAAATACCAAATGAGATCAATTTCTTTTCCATTTTCAATCCTTAAGTTTTTGTTTTTAAATGGAATCCTGCCCACTGGGGATTTGCTAAATGCAATCTATAGCATAGAGGATAAGCTAATGAGAGTCTCAAAGAACGTAATAGACAGACCCACTCAGGAGGTCATTTTAGAGCAAGGGTTGTTTTCTTTTGGCCAGGAGTAAAGACTATTTGAGAGATGCAGCACAATCAGACCTAAGGCTGTAGGTAGAAAAGCAAAAGTAAGCCCTACCATGCATACAGTATATGATTCTAATTCATGGTCAGAACTTTGCAAGCCATATCCTATCCTTTGGTGGGTTGGAAGCAAGTGCATGGTTTAAAACTAATAAATATGTCCTTTGCTTCTCCACAATAGTTGTAAGTCATCCCTAATCTGACGATTTCACTCGAGAAGCTTTATTCTGAGTTAAAGAAAAGCTCTGGGTGACTGATGCCAGCCACCTTTGGACATGCTTTTTCTTGAGGATACTTCTTGTATTGACTTGCCAGTGACTTGCTGGGTGACCCTGAATAAGTCATTTCCCTTTTCTGTACCTCTCTGTATAATAGGAAATAATCATTCCTGATCTTTGAACAAAATTATACATATATTCTAGAATTTTAAAAATTAAATTAGTTTTTAAAATTAAGTATGTCTTTACAGTGTTCTGGGCACTGTGTAGGCATATTGCTCACATACTTTCTGTGATGCTCCACAGTCTCTGTGAGGGTCTTATTACCACTGTCTTCATTTTACAGATGCAGAAATTGAAGCTTAGAATAATCAGGTAACTTGTCACAACCCCCCCTGATTGTAAGTGGTCGAGTCAGAACCACTTTATGTACATTCATAGTTCATGTTCACATTATAAATTATCGAGATTCTGTGAGTAACAATATAAGCCTCTCATTAGATTGCAAACTATTCATGTTTGTATCTCCGAAGCATCTCACAGAATATTGGCACCTAGTAGGAACTCAGCAAGTTTTATTATTCATAAATATGAATGAAAGAACAGATAAGAAAGTTATTGTTACTGTTATCATTATTAGTATCTGTTTATTAATAATATAATAGGAAAGGCCACATTCCCTAGCAACCGTGGTGAATTATATATCATGATATATAAACATAGAGAATATTAATTAACTGTCACATTATTTTTCCAAAAATAAAGAGAAAAAGCACAGTAGGAGTCTACATGAGAGATAATAGCAGTGTCACACTCCAAGAAGATGTTATTGAATCTGCAACAGAGCAGTCCCAATATATATTAATGTTCTAAAACTTGATCACTCAGGATTAATTAAAACAATGAATCCTGTACTCCCATGGCATAAATGATAACTTTGCAGTATAATACTTTAGAACATTTTACAGAATATGAATTAGTGATATAAGAGGCTTACATACTTGTTATGCCTAAATTAGTTGTGAACCTTGTCCCATGACACTAAATTCTGGGAATTATTTATAAACTAAATTTCAAATACATTTTAAAGAAAAAAATTACCCAATGTTTAGGGCAGTTAGTAGAAGTACACACACACACACACACACACACACACACACAAGTTAATGGAAGGGCACATATGTGTGTGTATATATGTGCATGTGTGTTTATTTATACATATATAAAAGAAATTATATTTCACATATTTTTAAAATCATGAATCTGTTGCCTGGATCTACTCTATGTAGTTCAGAGGGGTGGGGGAGTAAAGAGACAGGAAAGCATAACTTCCATATTTAAGGTATCAGCAAAAATGTGTTTCTAACAAGGAAGTACGCCATCTGTGCACCTGAGGATCCCTGAGTCCACATGTGTACTATACACGTATATATCTGTCTGTTAGTCACTGTGTCTGAAAAAATTGAGTAGCCAGTGTTTCACTAAATTGAGTGGGGATATTTTGGATAATAAAAGTTAAAATAAAGGCTGTGTGGCATATGCAAAATTCATTTTGGGAATTCTGAGGTGCACCTCCAAAACAGGCAGTCACCTTCTACAGGTGGCTAAAACTGAGATGGACCATAAGTAATAAGACATCATGCAAAGTTCCAAGAGCACATACTCAAAAGGAAGCTGATTTTCACATAGGCAACTCTGTATGGTGGGTTCCAGAGCAAGGAGCAGAAGAGATTTATTTATTTATGGGCAGGCAGGCACTTTTGCTTCTAAGCTTTGATTGGTACCCTGGGCAGTAACTGATAGTGCTGCCCTAACAGGTTTTACTATTTGTAATAAATAAATAAATAAATAAAAATTTAAAATAATTCTTCAGTAGATACAGTTTTGAAGCTAGTTGGTTAAATCAATTCATTGTCCACTTTAGAATCATGTTGTTACTTATTTATCTCCTTTTTGGTTGCAAGAATAAAATTTTCCTGTCTTCCAGGGAAGGTACTGAATATTTTTTTAGCCACACAAACACTGGTGTTAAACCCTTTGCAAATGAGCCTTTGCTCCTGTGCATCAGAACCCAGCTTCTGAGAGTCAGTCAGTCAGTAACAGTCCCAGCTTTTGAGAGCCAATCAAGGGTAGCCTCAGCTTCTGAGAGCCCATTAGCAATACCTTCTCTCTAGGCTTCTGCATTAAGGACCAACAAACCTGTAACCAGGCACTTCTGAAAGCCTACCAATTCTGAACTCCACCCTTCCCAACACCCTATACTTGCTTGTTTTGATAAATTATGTTCTACAAGCATAGCCTCTCCTTCCCTAGCAAGCAACAAATTCAACTTCTTCTTTCAGGTACTCTGGTGGGGGTCTGCCTCTGCATTTGTTGACAAGTGACCTTCCTAATAAGGGGCTGCAGGGAAGAGAATATAGCTTTTTCCTCTTACCTGCCAAAATTTAGCCCTGACACAAGACTTGCCTCAACATTAAACTAACCCTAGAGCACAATGTGTGCATCTCAATTTACTGTGAACTACTCTGTGTTCCTTTTCTGTTTTCAAGAGTAAGATGCAGGTATTACTGGTGGTTTGGGAGATCATTTTGCTGGCACACAAATAAGCAAACAATTTGTGTGTGTATGTGCAATCTTTAACATGTATTTGAAAAATGTGAAACTAGCATATAAAGTTGGGTGTTTCAGGATTAGGATTGCTTAAGTCAAAGCTAACATAAGATATAAATTTAGAAACTGAATGAAGTTAAAGAAAAACATTGAATAAACAAAATTAAGATAGTTGATACAATATAAATAATGATATTGGTATACATATGTTTGAAGTTTTGGAAATATTTCTTCATATATTATAAGTTCTTTGAGGAAAGAAACTAGACTGGCCACTTTTGTCTAAAACAATGTCTATGTTTAGCACATAGAATATGCTCATTAAATATTTGTCAACTGAATGGGTAGAATTCCAGATAAGCCTCAGAGTAATCAAGAACAATCAAAACATGAACAATTGTAATATCAGATAGTGATGGCCAGAGGAGGTAAGGATAAGTATATAGCCCAGGATAGTGTCCTTCAAGAAGTCTTTCTTGAGGATGCATGCCTAGAATGACCTCATTCAGACTTCTCTGAAAACCCTTAGAATTTGTCATTACTCATTTGACATCTAAGCATATTCTCTTTTATATTAACCAAAAGAACTTAACAATTGTTTGGCATTTCAGTTCACAAAACAATTTCACATACATTATTGATTGTATTGTCTTAGCATCTCGATGAGACAGGCAGGGCATGCCTTCCTATTCTATGAGAAAACTGGGGCTCATGGAGGTTAAATGGTTCGCTCACCTTGAACAAATATTTATTAAGCACTTTTCCTGTGCAAAGGTCAAGTGACTGGAAATTCCACAGGAAACTCATTGGGCTTTTGGCCTTTCATTTTGCAGGGATGCTTAGATTTGCCTATGTCTAAATCCTGAATTTGCATTGTAACTGGTATGGCTATAATTTTTCTGATAAAATGTAAAAAGTAGTATAAAACTTTAATTCCATAGAACTACTTCAAATGTAGGGAAAAGGCTCTGTGTTTTAGGAAAAGAGTTTAATTAATAACAGGACCAATATCTTACCTCTTTATGTAGTTAATACTTTTCCTTCTATTCCTAATTTGTTTGAGTATTATTTCAGGAATTGTTGAATTTTATCAGATACTTTTTCTGTTTGTATGTTTAAATACTGTTTCTTGCTTTAATTTGTTGATACAGTGAATTATATTGATGGATTTCCTGATTTATGGCCATGATTAAAATCCTGGAACAGACATTTTTAGTCAGTCTAGCTTTGGCTTTCAACACTATCTACATTCTATTTGATTATGTCTCATTTGCTGCGGAGCACAGGCTGCGGAGCACAGGCTCCGGACGCGCAGGCTCAGTGGCCATGGCTCACGGGCCCAGCCGCTCCGCAGCATGTGGGATCCTCCCGGTCTGGGGCACGAACCCGTGGCCCCTGCATCAGCAGGCGGACTCTCAACCACTGCGCCACCAGGGAAGCCCTCATTTATAATTTTTATACTTAAATTCTTTAGTGAGATTGGTCTGTGGATTTGCTTTTTGATACTATTTGTTACAAGTTTTACAATTTATGATGTTGTAAAATGAATTGAGCAGTCTACCATCTTTATCTAAGAACTGTAAAATACAAGGTAAACTCTTTGGGGACAAGGACCTTGCCTTTTTTTTAAAAACTTTTTTATTTTTATTTATTTATTTAATCTATTTATGTATTTATTTATTTACTTATCTTTGGCTGCGTTGGGTCTTCGTTGCTGCGCATGGGCTTTCTCTAGTTGTGGCAAGCTGGAGCTACTCTTCGTTGCAGTGCGTGGGCTTCTCATTGCGGTGGCTTCTCTTGTTGTGGAGCATGGGCTCTAGGCACGTGGGCTTCAGTAGTTGTGGCATGTGGGCTCAGTAGTTGTGGCACAGGGGCTTAGTTGCTCCGTGGCACGTGGGACCTTCCTGGCCCAGGGATTGAACCCACGTCCCCTGCATTGGCAGGTGGATCCTTAACCACTGCGCCACCAGGGAAGCCCAAGCTTGCTTTATTTAATGTTGCATTCTAGAGCCTAAAACAGTGACTGGCCTACTAAATGCTAGATAAATGTTTGTCTAAGGTACAAAGGAAGAAAGGCACAAAGAATGGGATGGAAAAATGCAAGGGTCTGTTTTTTTTAAAACCTTGGTGAAAATCAACTATAATGTTCCCAGTTGCTATTTTTGATAGAAAATATTTATGCTTTTTCATCCTGTCCTATATTGCCTCATCTACTCAAGTTTTCTGATACTTCTTCATTTAACTGAGTTATTTATATTACCCATTTTCTCTAGGTTTATAAATTTGTTGCCATAGAGTTGCATGTAATATTTCTTACATTCTTTGGATTTATTCTGTTTCTAGATGTGGTTATATTCTTATCCATTACCTTGTAGATTTTTGTCCTTTTTCTCTCTTTCCTCCTTAATTTGGAATGAAAAATATTTATTTCTTTGGGGCTTGTCAAAAAACTAGCTTTTGTATTTATCTCTTTTTTAAATTTTGTTTTGTTTTCTAGTCCATTACTGTCAGATTGCATTAAATTAATTCTCTTTCTCTACTCTGTTTTGGTAGGTTTGTTGTTTCACTTTTTTTTTTAATCCAAAACTTCTAACAGTTTACAGTCACCATGAAGATTTTCACCTTTTTTTTTTTAACATCTTTATTGGAGTATAATTACTTTACATTGTTGTGTTAGTTTCTGTGGAATAACAAAGTGAATCAGCTATACATGTACATATGTTCCCATATTCCCTCCCTCTTGCATCTCCCTCCCACCCTCCCTATCCCACCCCTCTAGGTGGTCACAAAGCACCAAGCTGATATCCCTGTGCTATGCAGCTGCTTCCCACTAGCTATCTATTTTACATTTGGTAGTGT
>NC_041222.1:50696999-50699218 GCF_002837175.3 Physeter macrocephalus
TTTCCTTCATTTCTTTTTCATTTATTTCTGATCTGATCTTTATGATTTCTTTCCTTCTGCTAACTTTGGGGTTTTTTTGTTCTTCTTTCTCTAATTGCTTTAGGTGTAAAGTTAGGTTGTTCATCTGAGATGTTTCTTGTTTCTTGAGGTAAGATTGTAAAGGTATAAACTTCCCTCTTAAAACTGCTTTTGCTGCATCCCATAGGTTTTGGGTTGTCACGTTTTCATTGTCATTTGTTTGTAGGTATTTTTTTATTTTCTCTTTGATTTCTTCAGCGATCTCTTGGTCCTTTAGTAGTGTATTGTTTAACCTCCATGTGTTTGTATTTTTTACCCTGGAGCTACTCTTCGTTGCAGTGCGTGGGCTTCTCATTGCGGTGGCTTCTCTTGTTGTGGAGCATGGGCTCTAGGCACGTGGGCTTCAGTAGTTGTGGCATGTGGGCTCAGTAGTTGTGGCACAGGGGCTTAGTTGCTCCGTGGCACGTGGGACCTTCCTGGCCCAGGGATTGAACCCACGTCCCCTGCATTGGCAGGTGGATCCTTAACCACTGCGCCACCAGGGAAGCCCAAGCTTGCTTTATTTAATGTTGCATTCTAGAGCCTAAAACAGTGACTGGCCTACTAAATGCTAGATAAATGTTTGTCTAAGGTACAAAGGAAGAAAGGCACAAAGAATGGGATGGAAAAATGCAAGGGTCTGTTTTTTTTAAAACCTTGGTGAAAATCAACTATAATGTTCCCAGTTGCTATTTTTGATAGAAAATATTTATGCTTTTTCATCCTGTCCTATATTGCCTCATCTACTCAAGTTTTCTGATACTTCTTCATTTAACTGAGTTATTTATATTACCCATTTTCTCTAGGTTTATAAATTTGTTGCCATAGAGTTGCATGTAATATTTCTTACATTCTTTGGATTTATTCTGTTTCTAGATGTGGTTATATTCTTATCCATTACCTTGTAGATTTTTGTCCTTTTTCTCTCTTTCCTCCTTAATTTGGAATGAAAAATATTTATTTCTTTGGGGCTTGTCAAAAAACTAGCTTTTGTATTTATCTCTTTTTTAAATTTTGTTTTGTTTTCTAGTCCATTACTGTCAGATTGCATTAAATTAATTCTCTTTCTCTACTCTGTTTTGGTAGGTTTGTTGTTTCACTTTTTTTTTTAATCCAAAACTTCTAACAGTTTACAGTCACCATGAAGATTTTCACCTTTTTTTTTTTAACATCTTTATTGGAGTATAATTACTTTACATTGTTGTGTTAGTTTCTGTGGAATAACAAAGTGAATCAGCTATACATGTACATATGTTCCCATATTCCCTCCCTCTTGCATCTCCCTCCCACCCTCCCTATCCCACCCCTCTAGGTGGTCACAAAGCACCAAGCTGATATCCCTGTGCTATGCAGCTGCTTCCCACTAGCTATCTATTTTACATTTGGTAGTGTATATATGTCATGCCATTCTCTCACTTCTTTGCAGCTTACCCTTCCCCCTCCCTGTGTCCTCAAGTGCATTCTCTACATCTGTGTCTTAATTCCTGTCCTGCTCCTAGAACCTTTTTTTTTTAGATTCCATATATATGTGTTAGCATACAGTATTTGTTTTTCTCTTTCTGACTTACTTCACTCTGTATGACAGATTCTAGGTCCATCCACTTCACTACAAATAACTCAATTTCGTTTCTTTTTATGGCTGAGTAATATCCCATTGTATATATGTGCCACATCTTCTTTATCCATTCATCTGTTGATGGACATTTAGGTTCCTTACATGTCCTGGCTATTGTAAATAGTGCTGCAATGAACAATGTGGTGCATGACTCTTTTTGACTTATAGTTTTCTCTGGGTATATGCCCAGTAGTGGGATCACTGGGTCATATGGTAGTTCTATTTTTAGTTTTTTAAAGAACCTCCATACTGTTCTCCATAGTGGCTGTATCAATTTACATTCCACCAAAAGTGCAACAGGGTTCCCTTTTCTCCACACCCTCTCCAGCATTTATTGTTTGTAGATTTTTTGATGACAGCCATTCTGACTGGTGTGAGGTGATACCACACTGTAGTTTTGATTTGAATTTCTCTAATCATTAGTGATGTTGAGCATCCTTTCATGTGTTTTTGGCAACCTGTATATCTTCTTTGGAGAAATGTCTGTTTAGGTCTTCTGCCCATTTTTGGATTGGATTTTTTTTTTTTTTTTTTGTTATTGAGCTGC
>NC_041222.1:50699556-50706103 GCF_002837175.3 Physeter macrocephalus
AGTGGGTCAAAAAGGATCTTGCTGTGATTTATGTCATAGAGTGTTCTGCCTATTTTCCTCTAAGAGTTTTATAGTTTCTGGCCTTACATGTAGGTCTTTAATCCATTTTTAGTTTATTTTTGTGTATGGTGTTAAGGAGTGTTCTAATTTCATTCTTTTACATGTAGCTGTCCAGTTTTCCCAGCACCACTTATTGAAGAGACTGTCTTTTCTCCATTGTATATTCTTGCATCCTTTATGAAAGATAAGGTGACCATATGTGCGTGAGTTTATCTCTGGGCTTTCTATCCTGTCCCATTGATCTATATTTCTGTTTTTGTACCAGTACCATACTGTGTTGATTACTGCAGCTTTGTAGTATAGTCTGACGTCAGGAAGCCTGATTTCTCCAGCTCCGTTTTTCTTTCGCAAGATTGCTTTGTCTATTCGGAGTCTTTTGTGTTTCCAAACAAATTGTGAAGTTTTTTGTTCTAGTTCAGTGAAAAATGCCAGTGGTAGTTTGATAGGGATTGCATTGAATCTGTAGATTGCTTTGGGTAGTGTAGTCATTTTTACAATTTTGATTCTTCCAATCCAAGAACATGGTATATCTCTCCATCTGTTTGTATCATCTTTAAAGTCTTTCATCAGTGTCTTATAATTTTCTGCATACAGGTCTTTTGTCTCCTTTGGTAGGTTTATTCCTAGGTATTTTATTCTTTTTGTTGCATTGGTAAATAGGAGTGTTTCCTTAATTTCTCTTTCAGATTTTTAATCATTAGTGTATAGGAATGCAAGAGATTTCTGTGTATTAATGATGTATCCTGCTACTTTACCAGATTCAATGATCAATTCTAGTAGTTTTCTTGTTTTTTTTTCAGTACGCGGGCCTCTCACTGTTGTGGCCTCTCCCGTTGTGGAGCACAGGCTCTGGACGTGCAGGCTCAGCGGCCATGGCTCACGGGCCTAGCTGCTCCGTGGCAAGTGGGATCTTCCCGGACCAGGGCACGAACCCGTGTCCCCTGCATCGGCAGGCGGACTCTCAACCCCTGCGCCACCAGGGAAGCCCAACTCTAGTAGTTTTCTGGTAGCATCTTTAGGATTCTTCATGTATAGTATCATGTCATCTGCAGACAGTGACAGTTTTACTTTTTCTTTTCCAATTTGGATTCCTTTTATTTCTTTTTCTTCTCTGATTGCTGTAGCTAAAACTTCCAAAACTGTGTTGAATAATAGTGGTGATAGTGGGCAAACTTGTCTTTTTCCTGATCTTAGTGGAAAAGTTTTCAGTTTTTCACCATTGAGAATGATGTTGGTTGTGGATTTGTCATATATAGCCTTTATTATGATGAGGTAAGATCCCTCTATGCCTGCTTTCTGGAGGGTTTTTATCAAAAACGGGTGTTGAATTTTGTCGAAAGCTTTTTCTGCATCTATTGAGATAATCATATGGTTTTTCTCCTTCAGTTTGTTAATATGGTGTATCACATTGATTGATTTGTGTATATAGAAGAATCATACCCAAAGCTCTTCCAAAGAAATCAGGTTCCGAGGGGCCAACTGGGTTACTGACCATGGAGCACTTTTAGAGGAATACTTATTAATAACAATATTAACCATCAATTTGTGGCATGTTTCACATAAAATAATAAAATAATGCCATTTGCAGCAACAAGGATGGACCTAAATACGATCATACTAGGTGAAGTAAACCAGACAAAGACAAATAACATATGCTATCACTTATATGTGGAACCTTTTTTAAAAAAAGGATACAAATGAACTTATTTACAAAACAGAAACAGACTCACAGACTTTGAAAACAAACTTATGGTTACTAAAGGGGAAATGTGAGGGGGGAGGGATAAATTAGGAGTTTGGGATTAACATATACTACTGTATGTAAAATAGATAATCAGCAAGGACCTACTGTACAACACAGGGAACTCTACTCAATATTCTGTATTAACCCATAATATTATGGGAAAAGAATCCGAAAAAGAATGGATATATGTATATGTATAACTGAATCACTTAGCTGTATACCTGAAACTAACACAACATTGTAAATCAACTATACTCCAGTATAAAATAGAAATTAAAATTTTTTTTAATGTGGTATGTTTTCTTAGAAGAATCATGCAGGAAATAATGGATCCTGGCTGAAAGGAGGATTTTGAAGAGACCTGAGTTAGAGAATCTCCAGGAGGGTACAAGAGTGATCAAAATTTCTCACCTAATTGTTACTTCTCCTTTTTCATTTCTAATTCTATTGATTTGAGTCTTCTCCCTTTTTTTCTTGATGAGTCTGGCTAATGGTTTATCAATTTTGTTTATCTTCTTAAAGAACCAACTTTTAGTTTTATTAATCTTTCCTATCATTTCCTTCATTTCTTTTTCATTTATTTCTGATCTGATCTTTATGATTTCTTTCCTTCTGCTAACTTTGGGGTTTTTTTGTTCTTCTTTCTCTAATTGCTTTAGGTGTAAAGTTAGGTTGTTCATCTGAGATGTTTCTTGTTTCTTGAGGTAAGATTGTAAAGGTATAAACTTCCCTCTTAAAACTGCTTTTGCTGCATCCCATAGGTTTTGGGTTGTCACGTTTTCATTAAACGGGTGTTGAATTTTGTCGAAAGCTTTTTCTGCATCTATTGAGATAATCATATGGTTTTTCTCCTTCAGTTTGTTAATATGGTGTATCACATTGATTGATTTGTGTATATAGAAGAATCCTTGCATTCCTGGGGTAAACCCCACTTGATCATGGTGTATGATCCTTTTAATGTGCTGTTGGATTCTGTTTGCTAGTACCTTGTTGAGGATGTTTTTCATCTGTATTCATCAGTGATATTGGCCTGTAGTTTTCTTTCTTTGTGACGTCTTTGTCTGGTTTTGGTATCAGGGTGACGGTGGCCTCATAGAATGAGTTTGGGAGTGTTCCTCCCTCTGCTATATTTTGGAAGAGTTTGAGAAGGATAGATGTTAGCTCTTCTCTAGGTGTTTGATAGAATTCGCCGGTGAAGCCATCTGGTCCTGTGCTTTTGTTTGTTAGAAGATTTTTAATCACATTCTTAATTTCAGTGCTTCTGATTCATTGACATTTTGGATGATCTGTCCATTGGTGAAAGTGAGGTGTTAAAGTCCCCTAATATTATTTTTTTTACTATCGATTTCCCCTTTTATGGCTGTTAGCATTTGACTTAGGTATTGAGGTGCTTCTATGTTGGATGCATAAATATTTACAGTTGTTATATCTTCTTCTTGGTTTGATCCTTTGATCATTATGTAGTGTCTTGTTTGTCTCTGGAAATAGTCTTTATTTTAAAATCTGAGTTGCCTGTAGTAGTCTGTTAGGATGCTTTGTATTTCTGCAGTGTCTGTTGTAATTTCTCCTTTTTCATTTATAATTCTATTGATTTGAGTCTTCTCCTTTTTTTTTTTTTGATGAGTCTGGCTAATGGTTTATCAATTTTGTTTATCTTCTCAAAGAACCAGCTTTTAGTTTTATTGAGCTTTGCTATTGTTTGCTTCTTTTCTTTTTCATTTATATCTGATCTGATCTTTATGATATCTTTCCTTCTGCTAACTTTGGGCTTTTTTGTTCTTCTTTCTCTAATTGCTTTAGGTGTAAGGTTAGGTTGTTTATTTGAGATGTTTCTTGTTTCTTGAGGTAGGGTTGTATTGCTATAAACTTCCCTCTCAGAACCACTTTTGTTGCATGCCATAGACTTTTGGTCGTCGTGTTTTCATTGTCATTTGTTTCTAGGTATTTTTTGATTTCCTGTTTGATTTCTTCAATGATCTCTTGGTTATTTAGTAGTGTATTAGCCTCCATGTGTTTGTATTTTTTACACACCTATGTGTCCCTAGGTCTGAAGTAGGTCTCTTGTAGATAGCATATATACGGGTCTTGTTTTTGTATCCATTCAGCCAGTCTGTGTCTTTTGTTTGGAGCATTTAATCCATTTACATTTAAGGTAATTATTGATATGTATGTTCCTATTACCATTTTCTTAATTGTTTTGGGTTTGTTATTGTAGGTCTTTCCCTCTTCTTGAGTTTCCTGCTGAGAGAAGTTCCTTTAGCATTTGTTGTAGAGCTGGTTTGGTGGTGCTGAATTCTCTTAGCTTTTGCTTGTCTGTAAAGGTTTTAATTTCTCTGTCGAATCTTAATGAGATCCTTGCTGGGTAGAGTAATCTTGGTTGTAGATTTTTCCCTTTCATCATTTTAAATATGTCCTGCCATACCCTTCTGGCTTGCACAATTTTTGCTGAAAGATCAGCTGTTAACCTTATGGGGATTTCTTTGTATGTTATTTGTTGCTTTTCCCTTTCTGCTTTTAATATTTTTTTTAATATTTTTTCTTTGTATTTAATTTTTTATTGTTTGATTAATATGTGTCTTGGCATGTTCCTCCTTGTATTTATCCTGTATGGGACTCTCTATGCTTCCTGGACTTGATTGACTGTTTCCTTTCCCATATTAGGGAAGTTTTCAACTATTATCTCTTCAAGTATTTTCTCAGTCTCTTTCTTTTTCTCTTCTTCCTCTGGGACCTCTCTAATTTAAATGTTGGTGTGTTTAATGTTGTCCCAGAGGTCTCTGAGACTGTTCTCAATTGTTTTCATTCTTTTTTCTTTATTCTGCTCTGCGGTAGTTATTTCCACTGTTTTATCTTCCAGGTGACTTTTCCGTTCTTCTCCCTCTGTTATTCTGCTATTGATTCCTTCTAGAGAATGTTTAATTCCATTTATTTTGTTGTTCATCATTATTTGTTTGCTCTTTAGTTCTTCTAGGTCCTTGTTTAAATGTTTCTGGTATTTTCTCCATTCTGTTTCCAAGATATTGGATCATCTTTACTGTCATTACTCTGAATTCTTTTTCAGGGAGAATGCCTATTTCCTCTTCATTTGTTTGGTCTGGTGTGTTTTTACCTTGCTCCTTCATCTGATACATATTTCTCTGTCTTCCCATTTGGCTTAACTTACTGTGCTTGGGGTCTCCTTTTCACAGGCTCCAGATTTTTTAGTTCCCATTGTTTTTGGTGTCTGTCCCCAGTGGGTAAGGTTGCTTCAGTGGGTTGTATAGGCTTCCTGGTGGAGGGGACTGGTGCCTTTGTTCTGGTGGATGAGGCTGGATCTTGTCCTTCTGTTGGGCAGGCCCACATCTGATGGTGTATTTGGGGGTGTCTGTGAACTTATTATGATTTTAGGCAGCCTCTCTGCTAATGGGTGGGGTTGTGTTCCTTTCTTGCTAGTTGTTTGGCATAGGATGTGCAGCACTGGAGGTTGCTGGTCATGGTCATTGATTGGAGCTGGGTCTTAGTGTTGGAATGGAGATCTCTGGGAGAGCTCTCACTGTTTGATATTATGTGGGGCCAGGAGGTCTCTGGCGGACCAATATCCTGAACTTGGCTCTCTCACCTCAGAAGCTCAGGCCTGACACCAGCTGGAGCACCAAGACCCTGTCAGCCACACGGCTGCTAGCTAGTGTTGCAGGGTCTCCAGCAGAGGCGAGGGGGTGGCTGTAGTTCACCGTGTGGACAAGAACATTGGCAGCAGAAGTTCTGGGAAGTACTGCTTGGTGTGAGCCCTCCCAGAATCCACCATTAGCCCCACTGAAGAGCCGCGCAGGCCTGTTTCACGTTTTTTAAGATGAAAGTTAACTTCCCTTCATTTCATTCTTACTTAATATGAAGGCATTTAAAGTCATCGCTTTTGTCATGAATATTGCTTTTGTTGTTTCCCAGCAACTAAAAAAACTTTCAAAAAGTTTTTAGTACAAAGTGTTTTTTACTTTCATTCTTTCCAGATAGATGTAATTGAACTTTTACTTCCCTCTTAAACCAAAGGTTATATAAAAAAATGATTCATTATTTCAAATAGGATAAGATATTACAATTAAGCATTTTTTCTTATTTTATTATGTTATTTTCTGTGTGGTCTTTATGATAGAAAAATTTTATTGAAATCTTATTCATATCCAAATATGTGATTCATTTTTATATATTTCTACTGAATGTAACAAAAGTATTCTCTATTCCCAAAATAGAAGATTCAATAAGCCTATTAAATAAAATTGATTGAATATATTATTAATTTCTCTATGTTCTTATTAATGTTTCCTCTGCTAGATCTGAGTTTGAAAAATAGAAATAAACTACCATCATTTATCTTTTAATCAATTCTCCTAGAATTGCTATAGGTTTTGTTTTATTTCTTTAACTTTAGTGTTGTTTCTTATTTACAGGGTTATGATTGTTTTTCTTGCCTCATAAATTATACCTTTTAATATTATGTAATTTCTCTCCTTTTTTTTTTTTTCTATTTAGGGATTTTAAACTTAGTCTTACTTTGATATTGCCCCTTCTACTTTGTTTTTTTTTGTTTTGTTTTGTTTTTGCAGTACGCGGGCCTCTCACTGTTGTGGCCTCTCCCGTTGGCGGAGCACAGGCTCTGGACATGCAGGCTCAGCGGCCACTGCTCATGGGCCCAGCCGCTCCGCGGCACGTGGGATCTTCCCGAACCGGGGCACGAACCCGTGTCCCCTGCATCGGCAGGCAGACTCT
>NC_041222.1:50706223-50730930 GCF_002837175.3 Physeter macrocephalus
GGTACGCAAGCCTCTCACTGCTGTGGCCTCTCCCGTTGCGGAGCACAGGCTCAGCGGCCACGGCTCACGGGCCTAGCCGCTCTGCGGCATGTGGGATCTTCCCGGACCAGGGCACGAACCCACGTCCTCTGCATCGGCAGGCGGACTCTCAACCACTGCGCCACCAGGGAAACCCCATCACTTCATTTTTAACTGTGTTTGTGATAAATAGTAGATAGCTTGGATTTGATTTCTTACTCCAGTCTAATATTCTGTAGTCTTTATTGGAAGAATTAAGTCTTTTATGTTTGCATCATGATATAGTTGATTTTATACATACAATTGATACTTTATTACTTTATGTTTTCTTTTTTTTCTTTTTCCTTATGTTTGTATGGTTTTATTAACTATTAATTGCTTCTTTCCCCTTTTTACCTAAGGAGTTCTACTATAATTTTAACTTTCATTAATGGTTACCTTATTTGTCCTCCTACTCATATTTATATGCATATTTATTTTAAACTATATGAAAACAAGGTCATAATTCCCTATTAAGGTTCTTTATTCCTCTACTGCTTCTCTTTCTCCTCCCAATAAGGCAAGACCCCTAGAATATTTTCATTTGCTCACTAACTTCCCCCTCAACTGCACATCATATGAGACTTCTGGAATGCTGTTCTTTTACTCTTCTTTCTCCATCCGAACTCCTTCTAAAACAGTTTAATACTTAGAATTTCATACAATTATCAGAATTTTCCACGCATTTTGCCTGTTTTATTTTACAAATTCTTGTTTATCCCTTAGTGTAAAAATTTCCAGATAGGCCATTATTATTCAATTATATTTAATTATAAATCTGTTATGAAATTCTTTGCTCAGCAGATTTACCTCTTCTTCCATTCCAGCTATCATGAGGCTCAGATTTATTATTCTCTGGTTTGAGTCTTTTCTTAAGTGTTTCCTCAGATGGAGTATATGAGTGAAAAAAATCTCTTTGAATAACATTCTTATAGACTGTTGGGGAATAATGTCTTACCACATATCCAGTCCTTTATTTGAAAGCATCTGTAGATATTATCCCACCACCTCAAGGTTTTGGAATTGTACAAATTCATTACCAATCTAATTCTTTTTGTTGTTGTTGTTGTAAGTTACTTGTTTCTATCTGGCTGCATTAAATATTTATTTGTCTTCATCACTGGAGTTCAGTTATTTGATAAGGACACACCTAGGTGTAGGCACTATCTCCTAATTGATGAGCTTTTTAAATCTGCTGGCCCAGGTCTTCTTCAGCTCACAGAAAATTTCATCAGTCATTTGTTTAATTTTTGTCTCCGTTTGCATCTTTTTCTTATTCTAGAGCTCCTATTTTTCTCATGAATCCCTTTTCCAAAATGTGTATATTTTCCCTCATTTTCTATATAGGTTTTCTCTTTTTTTCCCTCTATGATTTAATATAGTCTTCAACCTGATTTCCTAAGACACCAGCTTAAACATCTATAGTACTACTAACTTTCTCTTTCACTTCATCTATTCAATTTTTAAATTAAAAAAAAAATCGTGGTTTTAGTGCCAGGAACTGTGCTGGGTGCTATATTTGGATTTCTGTACATGTTCTTTTACTTCTTTTAAATATAATTTTAAAAGAAGCATCTCTATTTCTTTGGTAGTCTATTCTGATTTTTATTTATTCTGCTCTCTGGCTTATTTGCCCTTTTAATGGGATGCCATTTTTCTGTGTCTGCTAATCAGGACAGCTTCCATGGGAGTGCTTCAGAGAGTAAATGGAGGGAACATCCATCTCTGCACTATGGCTCGCTGAACATACAGCAGACTGTCCATCTCTACTCTCTCAGTGAGTGAAGACAGAGCATCTTTGCTCTGTGATCTCTTTGTGTTCTCTGAATCTCAGAGATAGAGATGAGTAAACCCAAATGTTCACCTCCTCTGTAGATTCTTAGGGTCAGGGAGACCCTGAAGTCCAGGAGAGCTGAAATGGATTTTCTCCTTAGGGAGGGCTGCTTTCAGATCCTTTCCTTGGGCTTTTGTACTGAGCCCTAGAGTACTGACGCAAAGGGCAGTAGGATAACAGGTCTTGGCTCATCCCTGACTATTGGCCCACAAGAAGAGGCTGAGTTGGAGTTGGAGCACTGAATGGAAGTGTGTGGAATGTCTCAAGCCACCATTTTCCCAGAGTTCTCTTTAATTTTGTCTTTTTTGGGCAGTATTTTTTAAAGCTCATCGTCTCGAACATATTACTAGTCCTGCCTTTTCTACTAGTTAATAGCACAAGTTTGTGCTGTTTGGGCCTCTGAGACTCCATCACTGAAATAACCAGGCCTCTTCCCTGAGTCTAAGATGTCCTCCCTCTTCCAGCGTGCCAGTTGGCTCAGTTGTGTAACTGCCATATAGTCAAGTGAGAATTGCCATTCCCTGTATCAGCTCTGAGTAAGAAAATTATTTTGGAGTAAAACTTGGCAAAACAAGATCTTGAGCTGCCAACAAATTATTCTGCAAGATTTCAAAACATTAAGTTTTCGCATTCACTCTCAAAGTCAAGCCAATTTTGCTTAAAGGAACACTATTGTTTGAGCTGAAAAAAATCCAAATCTAAATTGTGGTTATGCATCTGGCATTTCTAATATAAGTATGAAAGCAATAGATTTGCCTGTTTTTTGCTAAATCACACAGACTGCAAAAAGTATATACACATATGGAATTGCTTTTCATATTCAAAAAGTTAAACTCAAATTGTAACTGCAAAGACTTGTTTGTTAGAAGTATGAGGAGAAAATGCCTAAGAATTTTTAGAATGCATTATTCTTTTGTAGAGATAGCTTTTCCCTTTGTTTTTCATTGTTCCTTTTAGGTTATATTTAACTGTAGACAGTTATTGAAGAAGCCACAAACCTAAGTACCAGGTGCACCCTCTTAATGCCTCATATGGAGCATTTTAGTAATCCCTTTGACTCCAGTATGCTTTCTCTGCCTGTAGTGTCCTTCCTGTCTCCTTCCTGTTCCTATAATTCCAAGGTATAATGGCCTTTCAATTTCTAGCATTGACTCTTTTGATTCTAGTGGCGATAAATGTGGGATTGGAGAATTTAAACTTAGGAACAATGGCCTCAAATACAGAATTATAGATGACTCCATCATATGTGTAGCCTTTTACCCTTCTATACTAGATTATAAGCAGCTTGAGGGTGGGATCTTTGGCACTGTCATCTTTGATCTTTTAAAGGAATAGGACCAGTCCCTTACATGATGAATGTTCATTAGCTTGCATCAAAAGTACTTGAGTCCCTAAATATTTTTTCTGTTTACTCACTTATCCTTAAGTATATATTTGAGAGCCCATGAACTAAGGGTAAATTCCCCCAAATCCACTAAAGTTAATTAGACTAAGCCCTATTTCCATGATGTCCAATCAGAAGAGTTAATAATAGAATCCACAGTTTGTGGTAGGTAGAAGCTGCTCTTCCTCAAATGCAGTTTAAAAATGCTTACCATCACATCCACTACTACTTCGTTACTGAACGTTCACACACAGACATTAAATTTTATCTACTAAAAAGTGGGAAACTATACTAAAGGCAAAGAATAAAGCCAAATTGTATGATGATTTTCCTTGACCTGGAATGGACAAAAGCATTTCTTGATTTTAAAGTTTGTGTTTTTTTTTACCTTTTGTTGTCCTAGACTGTAGTTTAAGTGATTGATAGATTGGAATCAATTGTATGCACTCTAACTATCCCTGCTATTGCTTCTGTGCAATTGTGCTGGAGTGGTAAATGAAGGATTAGAGAACAACTCTGGGGACAGTGAAAATACACATCAATCTGTTGCTGCTGCAGGGTAATATGGATGATGTAAAGCCTGGGTAGCCAAAGATCATAGGACATTGTTCTTCCAGAGGGAAACGTCATTGTGAGGAGAACTAACAATAACAACAACTATTTTGTTCTCATTTGTGGCTGTCCAACTGTCTTTCACTCCTTCTCCTACACACACACACATACACACTAACACACACACAGCAAAATATGTGATCTAAGAATTATAATAAGCTGTTGATTATCAAATTGCTATAAAATGACAGTATATACCATTTCATAATGGCCAGCATAGGTTAGGTCTGGCAAGAAAAGCTCTTGTTCTTAATTCTAGGCAGTTGACATTTTGCAAAATCCCCTGCCTCTTTCATTTCTGCTGTTTGCTGTTACAGAAGAGAAGAGTTCCTCCCAGTCTTTTCCCTATGCATCTCACATCAGTTATGGAGGATTCATTGGGTCTGTTACCAGCAGCAATGTTACGCAAATTAGTGACTGAGAACTCTGGAAAAAGGAATTTTCTAGGGATTTGCAGAAGTGGGAGTTGTATTTGTTTGCTTCGTTTTTTACTGTTGTTCCTCTTGAGGAGAAAAAAAACCAGCAGCCCTTGGAAAAGATTGGGAGCCAGAGGCCTCCTTCTCTTCTCTCCTTCCTTCTGCTGATTTTGGACTATTTGGTAGATCAGATCTGAGATTGTGAAGGAGGCAGGAGAACACGCCTGTTGTTTCAGCTATTGAGGAAACAAAACACAAAGCTGAATCTTCCGGAGGGACCCAAGAATCTGGAGCGTGGGTCCCGTTGAGCTAAGGTAGAGAAAAGGAGAGAAAACCTATGGGACAAGACACTTCCTTGCCTTTTGAGCATCATAAATTAGGAGGACATTTATTTTGTTTTTTGTTTGTTTTATTGCATAGGTATATGTGTGTATGTGCTCTTGGGTTCAGCTTCCACATATCATCTGCAGACGTAATATTTCTTAAGTTGTTTTCTAAATACCAAGGCTGTAAAATCTGGTTAAAAGCGTGAGTTTGGGAGTCAAAAGACCTGGGTTTGAATTTCAATTCTGCCACTTACTGTCTGGATGACCATCCATTCTAGAGCCACAGAGAACTGACTTCAGTCCTGGCTCTGCCACTTACTAGTTGTGTGACCCTAAGCAAGCTGCTTAAAACTTCCTAAGTATCAATTTCCTCATCTGTAAAATGGAGATAACAGTAGCACCTAATAGTAGGGCTGTGGTAAAGATTTAATTAAATAACACATGTATACTTAGAGAACTTTCAGAACTGAGGCTTATATACAATAAATGGTCAGTAAACATTAACATTCTATGAGTTTAATCATGCATGCATGCCTGGGGAGAAAATTTGCCATCTAGTACTTTATTTACTCTGAGTGACACTTGGTAGTTACTATGTCACGTGAAGTGTGATACCTCTTTTCTCCATGCCTCATAGCACACACATGAACGTTCTCTCTCCCTCTCCCTCCCCCCGTCTCTCTTTCTTTCTTTCTCTCTCTCTCTCTCACACACACACATACACACGCCGCGCATGTGCACACACGCACATAAGGAATTTGAACCTTTATAGCTACAGATACATGGATTATACCTATAAGTAACAGGCCGTGGTCGTGATTTCAGTCATTGAACATAGGGTGAATGAAAACTGTTCCCTAGAACTTTAACCTAGAGTAATGAACATTGCCCTTAGAAGACCTCCCTCAGCAAACATTTGTGCCTAAAGAAGTCAAATAGTACTCTTCTTATTTTCTGTCAAATTTTAGCAGCCTACTGCCCAAACAAACACTAATTAATAGATTCATTTGAACCCCCTCCTTGAGATTCTTGAAATCCCAGCTTTATGTTAATTTACCCATGTCTGAAAAAGGAAGAAAAGAGTAAATTCTTGATGACTTCTTTTTCCTCAGTTGCTCTGGAAAATCATTAAGTTAGGATGTAATTGCTATTGGTGACACCTCTGCTCAAGCTATAATGAAGTACATCTGTACATATGTGAAACCCCAGGAGGAAAGAACCCTCAGACAACGCTGGAGCTTTGGTCAGGCCTTGCCAGGAAACCACACAATCCTCATGGACCACTGAGAATAGGTGCAGACTTTCACAGATGCAACTGCTCCAGAATGGTGACTTTCTATGTAGTTCATACAATCCATTTCAGCCCCCTTCTCCCTGACTCCTTTTATTCCCTAAAGGGGAATATGCTTGTAAAAGTCAGAAGTGTCCAAACAAGAGAGGGAAGACATGATAGCATGGAGAGGAGACAGAGGATCAGGGGAGAGGAGAGAAAAAGAAGAGAAAACCATATTTCAGTGGTTTATAACCGCTTTCTCATAAATATTTCAGCAAGTGCAAAGTCTCTGATTAATTTTTACAGTTCCCATTCATTTCTTGCTAATACAGCTAACAGCAGATGCTCATTGAAGCATATTTTGGCCTGGCATATGACCCCTGCTCCTTTGTTAGTATCTGATATATGAGGACAATGGCACCAAGCATAGAAGTTCTTGGCTAGCAACTTTATCACCCAAAATAATGTCCACCTTTTCTGCAACTGTGGTTGCAAGAGATCATGTCCCACACACATTTCCCTTCAAGGAGAGACTAGCTGCCCAGCTGTGGGCAGTATGGTCAGCCAATAGCCTCCAGCTGGCAGCTCCTTCAGGGTGGACCTCAGCTGCAAAGAGCCTCTTCACCCGAGGTCACAGCCCACACAGTGACTGAGTGTGTGTGTGTGTGTGTGTGTGTGTGTGTGTGTGTGTGTGTGGGGGGGGTCTCCAGCTGGCAGCTCCTTCAGGGTGGACCTCAGCTGCAAAGAGCCTCTTCACCCGAGGTCACAGCCCACACAGTGACTGAGTGTGTGTGTGTGTGTGTGTGTGTGTGTGTGTGTGTGTGTGTTGGGGGTGTATAAAGATACAGCCATTTTGGCCCATAATGCATAAGACTGTCTCTACCAAGCAATATTTGTATAAAGATACAGCCATTTTGGCCCATAATGCATAAGACTGTCTCTACCAAGCAATATTTACTCCAGACGTCCCCTACCCCCACTCTGGCTTAGGTTGGCTCAAGCTTTTTGGACCTACGTGAGAGTTTGCAATCTTTCTCTTCCCAAATGTGCTTCTTCCTCCTAACTTTCGTAGATGTTGATCCCTAATAAACACCTCGCACCCCAAAATGTCTCAGCATCTTTTTCTGGAGATTCCAAGCTGCAACTAGACATGGTTGTGTTTTCTCACTGGAGCACTGTTTTTTGTGTTCTTTTATCCAGAATCTAAGGAGCCCTTAGGACTCTAAGGTACAGAGTTTGAGGCCACCACTGCACTAAGATCAGAAGTAGAAGTAGTATGGAATCTCCAACCATTTCGTTAGCAAGCAAGGTTAATGTAGAGATGGCAGTGTGAGTCCATACAGGCTTAAGTGAGGGCTGTTCATTTATCAACCTACTGAGGACTCACCTTAGTATATGGAGTTGGGAATATAAATACTGTATAAACCAGGCAACCCCTGACTTCAAGAGGAGCATAGTCTAGGTGAGCATAAGAGACCAGACACTGGTCTTTTTTCTCTGGAAAAAAAAGTGAAAAACATATAGGATTGAAGGAAATACAGTAGACAGGGTAAAGAGAGGGAGACATAGTGGAGAATGGATGGCAGAGGAGAAAGAGAAATTAACATCAGCTTAGCCTCCAAAGACATCAGATAATTCATCAGAGGAGAAATTTTTTTTTCTGACTCAATCTTCATATTAGTGTTTTGAGACTAGGTTCTATTTCTAATGAAAGTCATTAAATATTGCATATAAAAGTGGGGAAAATGTGGAAAATAGGGAGGAAGAAACCTCTTCAGTATCCTTAAAGAGTCTGTGAGTAACTTTCCATCTAATTCAGAGCACCATTTTCCTGTGTCTCCTCGTTTGCTGTGTTTTTTTAGGTTCCCCTCCCTTTTTTTTTAAACCTTACTCAGCATGGATTCCATACTTCCACCCAAATGCATTAGCATTCCTTCTGTTGGGGAGAACCAGCCGTTTGCATTTCATCTGTTTGGTCCAGGCAGGTGGGAGCAGTGTGGCCAAACCAGTACAGTCAGAGACTTGGATGAAATCTAGTTTACTGCTGGGACCCTTGTATTATATCACAGTGAATGCTGGCCAATGTCAGCTAAGAATACATACATATTAAGTGCAGACATGAGGACATATCAGAGGAGAAGAATCAGCAAAACTATAGTACTAAGGAATGTTCAGGTTAGTGAACTGATTCAAAATAATTTAAAAATAAGTCAGGTTTGAAGGAAAATAGCTTTAGTAGTAAATATAGGGAAAAATAGACAAAGGAGGCTAGGAAAGATTAAGAAGTTAGACAAGAGGATAAACAGATTGGGAAAATGTTAAGAATTATTAACAAATAAAAAGGTAGGAAAAATAAGACAGGATAACAGAAAAACTTTTATTGCTAAAGACTTTAATTTTTAGTGCACTTCAACCTACTATCTTACTTTTTTCTTACAATATACTATGAAAACAGTAGAGAAGTAATTTTTGTGTTCATTTTTAATGAGGATACTGAGGTTTAGAGAGGATAAAAAGTTCATTTTTATACATTGAACCTCTAGTTAGAGAAAAGGCTGAGATCTGTGTCCCATTCTTTTGAGTCTGAGCCTAAGATCTCTTCTACCCATTAGACCTTGATGAATGTCGTCTAGGACTGAGGAGGGTGAATACTGAGCTGCCAGGACCCCCATTCTTTTTACAACCCATAGAAAACTTGAAAGAAAATAAAGAACTTTGTCCTTAGAAACAAGCCATCTGTTACAGAGCAGAGCAAAACAGCCAGGCACTTGTGAGCCTCACATAAATTCTGCCAGAGTCTGGCTGGGCAGCCTCTTTTGCAAGCTGTTTAATCTCTAATTCCTGTGAATCAGGAACAATATCAACTGGTTGATGATGAGTTTGGAGACGTCTAGGGCAAAGTAAATGCAACAACAAACTCCAACTTAGTGCTAGCCAAGACCAGCTCTCCGCATTCTTTCTCTTTTGGGGGCAGATCCTTGAAGGTTTACCATTAGCATGATGCATGTATTACCAAGAACAGTATTCATGCCATTTAGTTTTTTTTTTTTAATTAGTAAGAATAAGAATGATCATTCTCACCTCGAAAGAAACATACAGTAAAATCAGAGCTTGTTTTTATTTTTGTTTGCCCAACATTTTATCAATCCCTTATAATGCACCTCAGCAATATCAAGGAGTAATAATGCCTTTCTTTTATTTCTTTCTCTTTGTTTTTAACTCTTCTTAGTCTCATCCAAGTTATAAAAATGCTGTTTTGAAATTATTAGAAGACATGATAAATTGTTTTCGAAAGTTTTGCATTTTGCCAAAATAATAGAAGAACTCAAAGATGGGCATTTTGTGTTAAACATATGTGATCTGTTTTGATGGAGTACAATGCAAAATTGCACCTGTGGATTTCCAAGGATGGTTCTGCCTCAGGGACTTTGCAATTGCTATTCCTTCTTCCTAAACATCTTTACTGTAGATATTTATCTCTTGCTCCCTCACTTCCTTCAAGTTTTTACTCAAATCACATGTCTTAGTTAAGTCTCTCCTAACTACCCTAAGATTCTAACCTTCCCTAGCATTCTCTACTCCCTTTTTATACTTAATTTTTTCTCATAGAAATCATTGAATTCTAACAAACTCTATAATTTACTTATAAGCTAGTGGTGGTAGCCTAGAGGGATTGAGAACATGAACAGACACTGGAGCTAGTCTACCTGCATTCAAGTTATGGCTCCACCTCTTACTAGCACTGAAATCTTGAGCAAATTGCTAACTATTATCTATAAAACAGGTATGGTAATAAAGCTAACTCATCATGCTACTGTGGGGATTAGATCAATGACTAGAGATAATAAGCACCACATAAATGTTAGTAATTAAACATTTTTTTTCCTGAAATTAGAATGTATATTCCATGAAAGTGGCTGACTTTCTCTCTTTTTTTTTTACTAACGTATCCTCAGCAAACAGATTAGTTTCTGGCTCATAGTAAGTGCTCAATAAATATTTATTGAAGAACTGAAGGAACAATGGAAAAATGCATGGAAATGGAGCTGGTCCTTTTTGTGTACAGGGATGAGAATCTATAGTTAAACCATATTTGGCTGCACACAAAAGCGTTAAACTTAGTTTTAATTTCTCACCTATCCTTGCATTTTAAATTTAAAACCCCCTCAATGTTTCTAAGGTAGAGAATTGACATATTAAACTTTTCCCTTTTTATCCAGATGTTCTGGTATCCAGGTTTGTGAGACCAAAAAAAAAAAAAACAAAAAAAAAGAATAGAAAAGAAAGAAAGAAAAAGAAGAGAAAAGTTATACTAGGTGAAATTGCACAATATGTAATTCCCATAATTTCCTCAAGGGCAGAAACTCCTTTTTTATGTCTGTATATCTGGGAAAATTATTCAGCAATAGGAGCACAGCTCCACCAGGGAAGGGAAGGGTATAAGGATTGCCGGAGGAGGAGCAGGATGAGAAAGTCCAGGACGGAAGAGTCAGGCATTCAAGGTGGAAGTTAAGCAAGGGGAATAAGACAGGTACCCAGTGCATATAACTGGTATTGCAAGATAATATTTTGGTATATTTACCAATATGTTTCTCCTTCTCAGGGCTCTTCCTATGATATATTACAAAAGAAAAAAAGAGTCAAAGCTCAGCTTTTAAGTGTCAAAATAAACTTTTTTAAAAATGTGGTAGAGAGTGGTGTGAGAGAAAAAGAGATATGAGTTTCAAAAGCCTTGGTTTTTCTTTTCAAAATCCACAGCCCCGAGGAATACTGGGCATAACATTTATGCACTAAGCAGTAGATGGGGGAAAAATACAAAGCTGGCAAGAGCTAGTTTTTCCCACCTCATCTCTCCTCTGCCTCCAGCAAGGTTAAATTTCTTTAGGCTGGATGAGAGAGTTAAACCAGAGGAAAGCAAGGTTTTAGACACATGAGGACAGGTCCTGTGCCTCTGTTTTTCCATCGTATTGAAACTTTAGAAACCCAAATAAGTCTGGGAGGACTGATGGTAGGATAGGTCAGTGCCTTATTTCTAACTGGACTTGGAAGAGGCAGCCGGCTTTGGCTGTTTCCTCTGTGCCATGCAGAGGAGTAGAGACGGCCAGAAAGATTCTGGTTCACTATAAGGTAACCTTATGAAATTCCTGTGTCCTGAGCATGGTGTTAGGATCCTCAGAACTTTCACCACATGCCTGAGAGTGGTATAAATTCAGCCCAAAGAGCAGTGGTCTATAAGGCCTTGTAGTCTGAAGAGGGAAGTGTATTAACAGTGTCTTTTATTTTATGTATTATGATACTTTAATACCAGGGTCCTTGTGGATCCTGGAGGGACTGTCCCTCCCAGGTTTAGCCAATTCCTAGAGATAGTAAGCAACTTGCTAGTCCAGATAGCCAGTTTTTCAAGTGCAGACCAACCAATCCAGAGCCCACGCCCCCAACCACCTTCCTTTTTAAACTCTTACACTCTACGCTACTATCCACTTACCCTAATCACCCCACGGCCAGGTACCAGACAACTAGGGAGGGTTCCTTGTCCCAGAGCCAGCTGAAATTATTCAAACCAGCCAATCCTAAGCCTGCTTAACCTGCTTCACTCATTTCTTCCTACAGAAACCACAGTAAAATCTCTCGTCCGTGGTTTTCGCCTCTCCCTCAGCCTCCTGGAGACCCTAGTGCTTCCTCATGTGACCCCCATGGCACGTGGTGTGCCTCTTCCTTTTGGAATCTGTGAGTAAACAAACTATCTTTACAATGGCAGTTACATCCTGATCTGTTGGCCTGACCATAGCGAAATAATTATAAAACCTATATTAAAACAGGAAATTCATTGAGATCAATAAGCAGAAACCAGAAGGAATGTTAAGGCCAGTGGACGGATCAAGACAAGGGACCTGTTACTTTCTCCCCGATACATGGCACTACAGGAGCCTTCCTAAACAGAGACACAACCTGGGAATGGAGGGAAACATCCTGATTTGATGGAGGAAGCTCTAAAATCAATGAGATAATCCTGAATGTATTATGAATAAGCTGAGATGAATCTGAATTGGCTGTGGTTTAGTTTTTACCACCTACCAGAAAGCAAACCTGAAACAGAAATTAATTTAAGTTATAGAAAAGTAAAGGAAGTTATAAATCATGTACCTTTGAGCTTATAGACTACAATTTGGATACTGGGATGGACAGAAGAAGGACTTGATATAGAAATAAAGAAAAAACAGAGTTCATCCAACTAGAGCAGAGGTTGGCAAACTTTATACCCCATGGGCCAAGCCCAACATGTTTCTGTAAATAAAGTTTTGTTGGAACAGAGCTGCATCCATTCATATACATATTATTTATGGTTGATTTCTAGCTACAAAGGCAGAGTTGAATAGCTGTGATAGAGACTCTGTGTCTAATAAAGACTCAAATATGTACTATCTGGCCCTTGACAAAGAAAATTTGCCCTGAACTAGAGTACAGTCTCAACAAAGTCTAAATTAGTCTTGTGATTGTGGTCCACTGACATGCAGTTGTTTAAATTTCTCCTATTAGGAATAAGCTTGGCCTCAAAATCTAGGGTGGTTGGCCCAGTTGCAGAGGTTATGAGAAATACGAGAAATAGGCACATGAAATAGGTGGCACATTATTACAGTTGCCCTCAGAGCACCTCATGTAATCCTTTTCATCTGTTGGGTGTCTATTTATACTTGATGATTTGATTTTATATCTGGAAAGTGTATGTTCTGAGTTATCCTTGGAGTTATAACTTACATACAGATAACTGAGAGTTATACCACTCTCAGTTATCTGTATGTAAGTGGTTATAGTAGCTGGTAATCTTATCCGCTGAATTCCAGTTCTCCAAAGATGAAAGGACAGACCAGGAAATCAGGTGGAGTAGGTTTTAGTTTTGGTTTTGTCACACTTTCTGAGTGACGTTGTTCAAGTCCCCTAAACCAGTGTTTTCACTGGAGAGGAGGTGATAATTTGTTCCTCCATCCCAGGGGACGTTTGGCTGTATATCGGGAGACATTTTTGGTTTTCACCACTGCAGGGAGGCTAGTACTATAAGCAGGATTTAGGCAGACGGTACTATAGGTGGATAGAGACCAAAGATGCTGCTAAGCATCCTACAGAGCACAGGATAGCCCCAGACAAATGAAGTCTTATCCTAAGTCAGGACCTCAAAGTGACAGTAGCACTCCTATACTCACTGAAGCACTATTCACCATAGCCAGGATATGGAAACTACTTAAATGTCTATTGATGGATGAATGGATTACAATATATGGTATATGCATAGAATACTATTCAGCCTTAAAAAAGAAGGAAATCCTTCAATATGCAACACATGGATGAAACTTGACGACATGATGCTAAGTGAAATAAGCCAGTCATACAAAGACAAATACTGCATGATTCGCTTATATGAATTATCTAAACTAGTCAAACTCACAGAAGCAAAGAATAGAATGGTGGTTTCCAGGAGCTAGGGGAAGGGGGGAAATGGAGAGTTGCTAATTAACGGGTATTAAATTTAAGTTATGCAAGATGAAAAAGTTCTAGAGATCTGTTGTACAACACTGTGCCTATAAATAACAATACCATATTGTACACTTTAAAATATGCTAAGAAGGTAGATCTCATGTTAACTCTTCTAATAACCACAGTGAAATAAAAACATTATCTAGCCTACAATGTCAACAGTGCTAAGGCTGACAAAACCTGATTTAGATATTTTTGGAGTTCAATTTCCCCCATCTACATATGTGTCCCACCTCACACCAGTTTTTCTAAGATAAAATGAGATAATGATGTTAAAGTGTCCATAATAATAAATAACAAATATATGCTATTCTCATTATTAATTGTAAATAATAATTTACTCTAATAATATTCATTGTCAAACACTAAGTATCCCTGCTAACATGGTAAATAGGCCACAACTTGCTCTATTACCAGGTTATTCCATTTTACTGGAGATAGTCCTAATAGCTCATACCAAAATTGACCTGTGTTCTCACAGCTCAGGGAACATGACTCCATTTTAGCATTTACCACATTGTATTATTTATGTATCTTCTTATATATACTATTTTTCTCCTTGAGAATCTGGATTGTACCTCACTTCCCGTGGTGCTAGCCTGAAATCAATGCTCAATAAATAGTAGGAGTAGGTTATTTGAAATGTCCAGTTATGAATGGATGTCAGTTGTTGAAACCATCATATCACTTAGGAATGCTCTCAGCTGCAAGTCACTGCAAACTTGACTTACATTGTCCCCAGGGAAGGGAGGGGTTGGATGTAGATTGTCGCAGACCCAACAGTGTGAGACTTGAGATGTCAGCACTAACATCTCTCAGTTCTTTGGCCTTTTCATTTTAGCTCTAGGTATCACTGACCATGCTCAAGGTAGAAAGTAGAGGAAGTGAGGGGCATTGCTTAGGCTGCATCTATCCTTTAATTTCAGTAAACAATAACTTTCCTAGAAGCTTCCCTGATTGAATTTTGCATATATGTCATGATCTGGAAGTGGCTTACATACAAAGCCCTCTCTGCAAAAAAGGCTGGGAAAGTATGTGCATTTCCACTCTCTATATTGGAATGTTCAAGGGAGAAGGCGGCTGACAATGGTTTTGGAGGCCATACACACTAGATTCCTTAGGTAGTAAGGGCATAGTAGTCATTTTAAAATAAACATGCTATTCATGGAGCTGGGAATTAAGAAGGAGTGTTAGATATTTAAACTACTAATAGATCTGAGAGATAATACTGGTATCAGTTAAAGAGGAAAGCTCCAATTTTATATTCCCATTAAATACAAAACGAGTCCCAAAAGGTTTACTGTAAAGCATATCAAATACCAAGAGTGCAGAAATGTTCAATTTTACTTTTTTCAAAAGTATCAATGTATTTATAATCTGTTACTTTAAATAAAATCATTAATAAAGAGGAAGTAGCAAATCTTTGTCCTTTCGGGGGATTCTAATATATAATCCCTTCTCCCATTTGGAGGTAACAGCCCACGGATATAGCATTGAAGGGGATGGTGTCTTTCCTCCATTGTAGAACCTGAACAGGAAAGATGCTCCGTCTCTCTATGGCTTCATAGCATGGCACAGCAGCCACAAGACCTTGTCTCTGCCAGCTGGACCTTCTTGCCTGGGGCCTTGAGTTCCTTAATGAAAAGAGGGGTAGGAATTATTCCTGGTAGCTGTGAGAGTGACCAGGAGCAGTGGGGATCTGCAGCAGTGAAAGGCTTTTCTTGCCAGAGAGATCCTGTTAAAATATCTTTGATGTATTTGTTGTGTTCTTTCCAAAAAAAAAAAAAAGAAAGAAAGAAAAAATTCCTTTTTTTGTTTAAAATGTCCAAAATCAGCTGTAGGTTTGCAAACAAGACCCTTGACTGATAGCATAACTGTTGGTAAATAAGCATATTTCTGCTTACAAAGTTAAGGTCAAATAGAGTTTATGAAGTTGTATGACAAAAATAGGTTTGCATCTTTTTTTTTTTTTTTTTGCGGTACGCGGGCCTCTCACTGTCGCGGCCTCTCCCGTTGCGGAGCACAGGCTCCGGACGCGCAGGCTCAGAGGCCATGGCTCACGGGCCCAGCCGCTCCGCAGCATGTGGGATCTTCCCGGACCGGGGCACGAACCCATGTGCCCTGCATCGGCAGGTGGACTCTCAACCACTGCGCCACCAGGGAAGCCCTACATCATTTTTTTTTCTACTTGCAAACTAAAGGTAAGATTGAGAAGTAGACAAAAGACCCCAGATAGAAGAATGGAAATATAAATAGTCTCCAATCTGGCATTTTGGAATTTGAGGCTTGTATAGTGTGAACAAAACAAACTCCTGCTGCTTCCACAAATTCTTTGAACAATTTCCCCCTTAATTCCTTATCCAGCAGTGGGTTTGTCTATTAACCATTTTCATGTACAAAATGTATTTCCTTGGTTCCTTTCATTAAATTTGTCCTTTGTTATTACCAGTTGAGAAATTGAGAACAGACTCTCCCGTCCAACCATAGCAAATACATAAAACCAAAAAGAGTAGCTTTGATAAAACTAGTATAGATGGAGCTAGGACTTCAAGAATCAGAGCTAACACACACAGTGATGATGGAAACATCTTATCCACATCTGATTTGCTCACATATAGTTATTTAGATAGCAAATAACACATTCCTGGATAGGGAACCTCCAATTTGATTTCAATCTCATAGTCCACGTAAATATGAAATGACTGCCAGCCCCGCAGACATAAATCTCTACTATCTGATTTTCATCACAGTCTCTGCATTGGGAAAAATGTGAGTGAAAAGGCATTTTCTCCTACCTTGTTTAGTACACAATTACATGGTTTAAAGAAGATAAGAATTTCAAATTGTTAGAATAACATTACTCAAATGATTCTGTGAGAAACTAAAACATTCCTATTTCCGTAAACGTAGGCATAGAAAAAAAAATAGTAGGAAAGAAAAATGTTAATTGTTTCATGTTCTTTAATTTTGGGCTTAATGACCACAGGCTGTGTGCCACTAGTAAAATACTCATTTGGAGAAAAAGACTGTTGCATGACATATTTCCGATTAAGGACAATTTACACTAATTCTAAGAAAACTCTTACATACTGAGCATGCCATACACTAAGCAATCCACTTAGAAACCAAATGAACATGTATGAGCCATGTGGGTGAGTTATGATTGCCCTGGGTGTCCTAGTTTTACTTTTCCTTGTCCTTGTAGGATTAAATAATTGTTGCGACATAGCTAATTGACAAACGGCTATAGCAGTCCAATCTGGCGTCTGGTTTCAAAGAAATTCTATTGCTGTGAAAATACTCAGCCATCTGAGTAACAGGAAGTGTCCATAGGGGCGTTTGCTAACTCATTCATCACCCCCAAGACGCTGATCTCTGCTAACCCGTTTGCCTCACACTAGCACCTGTTTATGTCCTTGGCCCCAGGATAGAAGGCTTGTCACTTAGCCAGTTGCTCCATGCCAGATTTTCAGTCACCTCTTCTCTTTTCTCTGCTGTAAATTCATCTGTTTCTTAAACCTTCCCAGAACACATCCAATCCATTCAACATCGTTCCCTGGGAATATCTTTGCTTATGGCAGCAGTGGGTGGAGGAAAGGTCTTGCTACTATTTTATGAATGTATCGTAATGCTTTCTTTTCCAATGGATGGGAAATTCCTTAAGGACAGGGCCCATCTCTTCTTCCTTCTTCACTTCCCACGATGACACAACAGGGATATAGAGAATATAGCCTATTAGGGAAAAGTTGTTTTCCTAAGACAATCATTCCTACTTTCTATTTCTAGGTGCCCAAAGTCTTAGCCAGGTTGCTCCCTGCTATTCAATGAGAAGTATTCCCTCCATCTCTCTGCCTATTTCCTCCCATATTAGAAGAATTTACAACTTTGACAGGCATTTGGGACTATTCACTCTTGGAGGTTTCCAACTGTTAGCAGAGAGGGAGCTGTTTCTTCAAACTAATTCTTATCTGTAATCCTGATAAAGCACTAAACACAAATTCCAGTTGTTCTTTAATTGTGTGTTTATATGTTTAACAGCCACAAGGGCTGGGCCCATGTTTTTTGTTTACCTTTGCGTCTCAAACATTAGCCTAGAAACTAGTGTGTTGTAGACACTGTATATTCATATATTCAGCAAATACAGTGAGCATCCACTAAGTGCCAGCACTTGTCAAGGTGTTGGGAAGACAGAAGTGCACAAAAGATGCACATATTCCCGACTTCTTGGGCTTAGATTGTGACTCATAAAAGAGTAAGAGCTAAGACTAAGCAATGCTTACTCTGTTCTTGATACTTTTTTAGGAACATTACGTATATTTTTGACATTTAATCTTCATACTAACCTATAAGTGAGGTACTATTAAATATCCCCAGTTTTCAGATGTGGCAACTGAGATGCTTTGTTGAATAAATAATACATATATAACAAATATGTTATAATATATTTTATTATACCATAATATATAGCACATATTTATTAAGTGATGTAACATACATATACATAAACGCATACTGTAACATATAACATAAAGCATATGCTATACATAATACACATATATATTTATGCATGTGTAAATATGCACATATATGCATATATAAAAACAAATACATATGTACACATATACATATATAACATTGATAAAGATGTTGCCGCTCTAGTTTAAATGTTTGGTGGCTAAATCCTGCTGGGCTGTCCCTTCATCCTCGCCCACCTTCCCCACATCTCCTGAGGCACCTCCTCGGAGCTCAGTTTGAAAACCACTCATCTAGCCTTAGCTTTTCATTTTATATGTGGAGATGCTGAGATTCAGATAGGGAAAGTGACTTATTTAAGGTCTCACAACTAATTAATGGCTGAGCCAAGGCTCTAGCTCCAATTTTCAGATGAAAAAATTGAAGCTCAGGGATGTTGTCACTTACTAAAGAGCTCACAGGCAGTAAGTGGTGAAACTACAATTAAATTATGATTTGCCTCATTCTTTCCTGTGTTTATTTCTCTAAGCTCCTGACACACTGGCCTCAACTTTCCTCTATAGATGTATTCTGGATATCCTGCAGTCCAAGACTCTCTGGTCTCAGTTTGTTATCCCCAAAATAGACTGGCAACCTGCTCTCACACACTCTTCCTTTTTATTTTGTTAACTTCTTTTCTTGCCCAGAATGTGCTTTCCTCCTTCTCCACGTGCCAAACTCCTAGTCATTCTGCAAGAACCAGCACAAGTATCACTTTCTTTTGAAGCCTTTTCAATGCTCCATACCCTGAGCCCATTACCTCTTCCATGTGTTCAAGGCCAGCTTCATGGATGTACAGTCCAAGGGACCTGCGCTTGGTTTAATGCCTTTTGAAATTCTTAAGAATTTATGAACAGGAACCCTGCATTTTCTTTTCTTTTTTCTATTTTTAATAGTATTTATTGTTTTCTTTCTAATTTTATAAGCAATACATTTTCATAACAGACAACTAGAAATGCATAAAAACATAAAGTAAAAAATAACATTCACCCAATAATCCCCCCGCAGAGATAACCCATTAGCATTTTGACGCATTTCCTCCCAGTGTCTCCATATTTTTTTTATAGCTGAAGTATAATTTTCCTACACCACTATGTTAGTTCCAGGCACACAAAATAGTGATTTGATAATTCTATACATTACAAAATGATCACCATGATAAGTCTAGTTACCATCTGTCACCATTCAAAGATATTACAATATAATTGCCTATATTCACCATGCTATACATTTCATCCCCCTAACTCATTTATTTTGTAACTAGAAGTTTGTAGCTCTTAATCTCCCTCGCCTATTTCACCTATCCTCCTACTGCCCCCTCCACTCTGGCAGCCACCTATTTATTCTCTGTATCTATGAGGCTGTTTCTGTTTAGTTATGTTTGTTCATTTGTTTTGTTTTTTAGATTCTACATGTAAGTGAAATCATACAGTATTTGAAATAACTTCCTCGGAGTTATTTCACTTAGCATATACCCTCTAGGTCCATCTGTGTTGTTTCAAATGGTAAGATTTCGTTCTTTTTTTTGGTCAGCTAATATTTATTGTGTGTGTGTGTGTGTGTGTGTGTGTGTGTGTGTACACACCACATCTTCTTTATCCATTCATCTATTGATGGACACTTAGGTTGCTTCTATATTTTTCTATCTTGGCTATTTAAATAATGCTGCAATGAACATAGGGGTGAATATATCTTTTCAAAGTAGTGTTTTTGTTTTCTTAGGAAAAATTCCCAGAAGTGGAATTGCTGGATTGAGTGGTAGTTCTCTTTAAATTTTTGAGGAATCTCCACACTGTTTTCCATAGTGGTTGCACCAATTTACATTTCCACCAACAATGCACAAGGGTTCCCTTTTCTCCACATCCTCACCAACACTTGTTATTTGTAGTCTTTTTGATAATAATGGCCATTCTAACAGGTGTGAGGTGATAGCTCATTGTGGTTTTGATTTGCATTTCTCTGATGATTAGCAATGTTGCACATCTTTTCATATGTCTGTTGGCCATATCTGTGTCTTCTTTGGAAGAATGTCTATTCAGGTCCTCCTCAGTTTTTACTTGGGTGGTTTGTGTTTTTGATGTTGTTATATGAGTTCTTTGCATATTTTAGACATTAACCCTTTATCAGATATACCATTTGCAAATATCTTCTCCCATTCAGTAGGTGATCTTTTTGTTTTGTTGATATTTCCTTTGCTGTGCAAAAGCTTTTTAGTTTGATGTAGTACCATTGGTTTATTTTAGCTTTTGTTTGTTTGAAAAGACATAACCAAAAAAATTTTGCTAAGGCCAATGTCAAAGACCATACTGTCTATATTTTCTTCCAGGAGTTTTATGTTTTCCAGTCTTACATTTAAGTCCTTGATCCATTTTGAGTTTATTTTTGTGTGTGGTGTGAGAAAGTAGTCCAGTTTGATTCTTTTGCATGTAGCTGTCCAGTTTTCCCAACATCATTTATTGAAGAGGCTGTCTTTTCCCCACTGTATATTCTTGACTCCTTTGTCGTAGATTGATTGACCTTGTAAGTGTGGGCTTATTTCTGGACTCCCTATCCTATTCTGTTCTAATAAAAATGTGTCTTTTTTATTCCATATTGTTTTGATTACTGTAGCTTTGTAGTACAGCTTGAAATCAGGGAGTTTTTTGATAGGAATGTCGTTGACTTTTTAGATTTTCTCAAGTAGTGTGGACATTTTCACAGTATTAATTCTTCCAATCTATGAGCATGGTATATTTTTTCCACTTGTTTTTGTTGTCTTCATTTTCTTTCATCAGTGTCTTAGAGATTTTCCAGGACAAGTCTTTTACCTCCTTGGTTAGATTTATTCCTAGGTATTTTATTATTTTTTATTTAATTGTAAGTGGGATTATTTTCTTAATTTCTCCTTCTGCTAGTTCATTGTTAGTATATAGAAATGCAATAGATTTCTGTATATTAACTTTTTATCCTGCAACTTTACTGAATTCATTGATGAGTTCTAATAGTTTTTTGGTAGTATCTTTGGGATTTTCTATATATAGTACCATGTCATCGGCAAACAGTGACAGTTTTACTTCTTCCTTTCCAATTTTGATTTCTTTTATTTCCTTTTCTTGCTTGACTGATTGCTGTGGCTAAGGGCCCTGCATTTTCATTTTGCACTGGACCCTGAAACTTATGTAACCACTCTTGCATGTGTTTATTCTGTGATATGTTATGTAGATGACTATTATAGTAGGTAACACATTGAGAAATAATTTGTCTCTTCTGATGGATTATGAGCTCCTTGAAGCCAGGGACTTGTCTCATTCATCACTGTATCTTCAGTACTAATGTACCAGTGATGAAGTCCAAGGCTCAGTAACGCCCTCCTCCCCATTCCATAATACTCTCCTAACTGGGAGAAAGTGTTTAACTTCTAGGGAAGTGCTTGGCCTCTAGGCAATATGAATATCCACTCCAGGACGTGGATCCTTACCTTCCCAATGTTGAAACTATTAGCACTCATATTCCAGAAACACATAGAAGGCATGTACCTATTTCTCCTGCTTTGATTAGTTTCCAAAATACATATACTGAGGAGAATAGGAAACATTTTAGTTGCATAGATGAGGTGAGAATGTTATGAAGCAAAAGGAACTGACTTGTTCCACTAGGTGGGGATTTGGTTCAGGGATAGGATTGTGATATGATTATAGCGACTTTTTTTTTTTTAATTTATTTTATTTATTTATTTTTGGCTGTGTTGGGTCTTCGTTGCCACGCATGGGCTTTCTCTAGCTACGGCAAGTGGGGGCTACTCTTCATTGCGCTGTGTGGGCTTCTCATTGCGGTGTCTTCTCTCGTTGCAGGGCACAGGCTCTAGGTGCGCAGGCTTCAGTAGTTGTGGCACGTAGGCTCAGTAGTTGTGGCTCACGGGCTTAGTTGCTCCATGACATGTGGGATCTTCCTGGACCAGGGCTTGAACCCATGTCCCTTGCATCGGCAGGCAGATTCTTAACCACTGCGCCACCAGGGAAGCACATATGGACTTCTTTAACCAGTGATATTCCTGAAGATTATGACTGACCAAAAGTTAAAGTGACTACACAAGGCAGACTTTACTAAATAAGTCCCCTTTGCTATATAATTAGCAAATCAATATCTGGTCATTTTTTTTCCATTGTTTAGTACATAGAGCTTTCACATTTCATTTAGAAATAGAAAGAGGGACTGAAAGAGGTAAACTAGTGTTAGAGGAAGAAACAGGTTAGAAGGCAGAGATATGATCACAGTGCTATTATCACCTTGGCTTTATTAGTAATCCCAGGCAAGAAAGAGGAGTCCAGATTGAGTAACAGAGATGACAGCAAGGTCAGCCTGATAGAGGATGCAGTGCTTAGTAAGCTTCAAGGATCATGTTAGCTGAGCATCTACACCTCAGTGTGATGAGTACTACACAGAGATTCTGCTTTCAGTGTCATGCCCGATTCATTGAACAGTTGTTCCAGGCCTTGTACTAGGGGCTGAGAACAAAGAAATAAGGAAAACACAGGCTTGGTCCTCAAAAAGCAGTAGTGTATGTAGGTGGTTAAGAGCTGAGAGGCTGGGGCCAAACTACTGGGCTCCAAACTTGGCTTGGCCACTTTCTGGCTGAGAAATCTTAGGCTAGTTACTTAATCACTCTGTGCCTGTTTCCTCATCTGTATGATTAAATAGTTCTATTGCTTACTAAAAAAATTTCCTGTGAGCATTAATGTGAGTTAATACATGAAAGTGACTTAGAGTAAAATGCTAACAACATATAAACAATACATAAATATTCTTAGACAGGTATACTCTGGTAGGGAAGACATATGTTACAAGAGGACTTTAACGTGAGGGGGTTGAAGCCAAATTCCTGAAGTCTGGAGTGACACACTATGAATGGCAAATTAAACACCAAACTCAAGTTTAGCAGCGATGGTTGTGCATCACATAATTATGACACAAAATGGATACCTTAATAGACTTAACCTCTGGAAGCTTTCAAATCACATATGGTGTGGTTTTTAGCAGAGGGCCCAGTTGCTACCTTTCCCATTGTGTGTGCACTTGGCAGTAGGGAGGGATTTCTCTTACTCTTATATCACCTTGTGACATTTTCTATTTCAGTAAATATCAACAGATACCAAAGGTCTGAAACAGAAAAAGGAGGGAATTGTCATTACTAAATTTCTTCACTGGCTCTCTAATGTCTTACAGCATATGTAGCTACACTGTGGCAAGAACCATGTCCTAGAAACAATTTAAGTCTGCATATTACTAGTGAGAGAGGTCACCCTGGCTGGGCCAGTTTCCTCCAAAGGATGAGGAATGTGGACAGCCGACAGAGTGCCATGGCCCAGCCATGAAATGTTTCTGTTGTTTATGAGTTAATCTGAACTGTTCACGAATGAAAATGCTATTGGTCCTCTGAGTCTAGTTTTTCTTTCTCATCTCTTCTTTCCTTTTCAAGACAGCCAGCTTTCCAGTGAAATTCACATCCTAGATAAGACCCTTGCTGCACAGGCAAGATAGCAGACATCAAGGCTCACAGACGATGTAAGTTATGACCAAATCAAAACCACTTCTCTGTGTCCTGTCTGACAGAGATATGACATTTATATGAATATTTGGCTAAGTTTCCCAATTAGTGATTGATGAACTAGAGCTCATCTTCTTAGTGAGGTGATGTAATTTTTCCTCTTTGGATGATATGTATATTGTAAATCTTTTAGAGGGCAGGAATGCTACATTCTCGCCATGTAATACTATCTCAAAGTGGGCCTATAGTGAGAGGAAGTTTTTTTTTTTTTTTAATAGAATCTGAGAAATAGTGCATTTCATATAAAAATAGTGCATTTCATATAACATTTTAAAACAGATTGAGTGGGACACTGCCAGATAACTAGTTACTGCAGGAGTGGGAAGTGATTAACTTTGCGGGCCCTTTCAAGTCCCCAAGGTTCCTTGCATTGAGGTGTGGCTATATCATGGTAAATATAGTAACAGGGAGCCCTGGACTCTCAGGTCATAAATGCTTTGCAAATAATTAGATACTCTTTCTCTGTAGAGCCTCACAATTTCCTTAAATGGATTTCATTTAATTTTTTTCCTAAAATAAAGTATTTCTATTTGAAGTCAACTTCAAAACTCAAAGGCTTTCATTTTGTCCACCTTAAACCCATCTTTTTTTTTTTTAACATCTTTATTGGAGTATAACTGTTTTACAATGGTGTGTTAGTATCTGCTTTACAACAAAGTGAATCAGTTATACATATATATATGTTCCCATATCTCTTCCCTCTTGCGTCTCCCTCCCTCCCACCCTCCCTATCCCACCCCTCTAGGTGGTCACAAACCACCTAGCTGATCTCCTTGTGACATGCGGCTGCTTCCCACTAGCTATCCACCCTACATTTGGTAGTGTATATATGTCCATGCCACTCTCTCACTTCGTCACAGCTTACCCTTCCCCCTCCCCATATCCTAAGGTCCATGCTCTAGTAGGTCTGTGTTTTATTCCCGTCCTACCCGTGGTCTCTTCATGACATTTTTTTTTTCTTAGACTCCATATATATGGGTTAGCATACGGTATTTGTTTTTCTCCTTCTGACTTACTTCACTCTGTATGACAGACTCCAGGTCTATCCACCTCATTACAAATAACTCAGTTTCATTTCTTTATATGGCTGAGTAATATTCCTTTGTATATATGTGCCACATCTTCTTTATCCATTCATCTGTTGATGGACACTTAGGTTGCTTCCATGCCCTGGCTATC
>NC_041222.1:50731132-50731641 GCF_002837175.3 Physeter macrocephalus
GGCCATTCTGACTAGTGTGAGGTGATACCTCATTGTAGTTTTGATTTGCATTTCTCTAATGATTAGTGATATTGAGCATTCTTTCATGTGTTGTTGGCTATCTGTATATCTTCTTTGGAGAAATGTCTATTTAGGTCTTCTGCCCATTTTTGGATTGGGTTGTTTGCTTCTTTGATATTGAGCTGCATGAGCTGCTTGTAAATATTGGAGAATAATCCTTTGTTAGTTGCTTCATTTGCAGCTATTTTCTCCCATTCTGAGGGTTGTCTTTTGGTCTTGTTTATGGTATCCTTTGCTGTGCAAAAGCTTTTAAGTTTCATTAGGTCCCATAAGTTTATTAGGTCCCATTTGTTTATTAGGTCCCATTTTGTTTTTATTTCCATTTCTCTAGGAGGTGGGTCAAAAAGGATCTTTCTGTGATTTATGTCATAGAGTGTTCTGCCTATGTTTTCCTCTAAGAGTTTGATAGTGTCTGGCCTTACATGTAGGTCTTTAATCCATTTTGAGTT
>NC_041222.1:50733211-50734119 GCF_002837175.3 Physeter macrocephalus
TTGATTTCCTCCTTGATTTCTTCAGTGATCTCTTGGTTATTAAGTAATGTATTGTTTAGCCTCCATGTGTTTGTATTTTTTACAGATCTCTTCCTGTAATTGATATCTAGTCTCATAGCATTGTGGTTGGAAAAGATACTTGATACGATTTCAATTTTCTTAAATTTACCAAGGCTAGATTTGTCACCCAAGATATGATCTATCCTGTAGAATGTTCCATGAGCAGTTGAGAAGAATGTGTATTCTATTGTTTGTGGATGGAATGTCCTATAAATATCAATTAAGTCCATCTGTGTAATGTATCATTTAAAGCTTGTGTTTCCTTATTTATTTTCATTTTGGATGATCTGTCCATTGGTGAAAGTGGGGTGTAAAGGTCCCCTACTATGATTGTGTTACTGTCGATTTCCCCTTTTATGGCTGTTAGTATTTGCCTTATGTATTGAGGTGCTCCTATGTTGGGTGCATAAATATTTACAATTGTTACTTCTTCTTCATGGATCGATCCCTTGATCATTATGTAGTGTCCTTCTTTGTCTCTTGTAATAGTTTTTATTTTAAAATCTATTTTGTCTGATATGAGAATTGCTACTCCAGCTTTCTTCTGATTTCCATTTGCATGGAATATCATTTTCCATCCCCTCACTTTCAGTCTGTATGTGTCCCTAGGTTTGAGGTGGGTCTCTTGTAGACAGCATATATATGGGTCTTGTTTTTGTATCCATTCAGCCAGTCTGTGTCTTTTGGTGGGAGCATTTAATCCATTTACATTTAAGGTTATTATCGATATGTATGTTCCTATTACCATTTATTTAATTGTTTCAGGTTTGTTCTTGTAGGTCTTTTCCTTCTCTTGTGTTTCTTGCCTAGAGAAGTTCCTTTAGCATTTGTTGTAAAGCTGGTTTGGT
>NC_041222.1:50734187-50755278 GCF_002837175.3 Physeter macrocephalus
TCTTGGTTGTAGGTTTTTCTCCTTCATCACTTTAAATGTGTCCTGCCACTCCCTTCTGGCTTGCAGAGTTTCTGCTGAAAGATCCGATGTTAACCTTATGGGGATTCCCTTGTGTGTTATTTGTTGTTTTTCCCTTGCTGCTTTTAATATGTTTTCTTTGTATTTAATTTTTGATAGTTTGATTAATATGTGTCTTGGCATGTTTCTCCTTGGATTTATCCTATATGGGACCCTCTGTGCTTCCTGGACTTTATTGACTATTTCCTTTCCCATATTAGGGACGTTTTCAACTATAATCTCTTCAAATATTTTCTCAGTCCCTTTCTTTTTCTCTTCTTCTTCTGGGACCCCTATAATTTGAATGTTGGTGCGTTTAATGTTGTCCCAGAGGTCTCTGAGACTGTCCTCAGTTCTTTTCATTCTTTTTTCTTTATTCTGCTCTGCAGTAGTTATTTCCACTATTTTATCTTCCAGGTCACTTATCCGTCCTTCTGCCTCAGTTATTCTGCTACTGAGCCCATCTAGAGTATTTTTCATTTCATTTATTGTGTTGCTCATCGTTGCTTGCTTCCTCTTTATTTCTTCTAGGTCCTTGTTAACTGTTTCTTGCAATTTGTCTATTCTATTTCCAAGATTTTGAATCATCTTTACTATCATTATTCTGAATTCTTTTTCAGGTAGACCTGTGTGTTTTTCTGTCTTTTCATTTTGCTTACTGTGTTTGGGATCTCCCTTTTGCAGGCTGTATGTTCATAGTTCCTGTTGTTTTTGTTGTCTGTCCCCATTGGCTAAGGTTGGTTCAGTGGGTTGAGTAGGTTTCCTGGATGGCGGGACTAGTGCCTGTGTTCTGGTGGATGAGGCTGGATCTTGTCTTTCTGGTGGGCAGGTCCACGTCTGGTGGTGTGTTTTGGGATGTCGGTAGCCTTATTACGATTTTAGGCAGCCTCTCGGCTGATGGATGGGGCTGTAGTCCTGTCTTGCTATTTGTTGGGCATAGGGTGTCCAGCACTGTAGGTTGCTGGTCGTTGAGTGAAGCTGGGTCTTGGTGTTGAGATGAGATCTCTGCGAGATTTTCGCCGTTTGATATTACGTGGGCCTGGGAGGTCTCTTGTGGACCAGTGTCCTGAAGTTGGTTCTCCCACCTAAGAGACACAGCCCTGACACCTGGCTGGAGCACCAAGAGCCTTTAATCCACACGGCTCAGAATAAAAGGGAGAAAAAATAGAAAGGAAAGAAAGAAAGCAAGGAAGGAAGGAAAAAAGGAAGAAATGAAGGAAGGAAGGAAGGAAGCAAGAAAGGAAGCAAGGGAGGAAGGGAGGAAGAAGGAAGGAAGGAAGAGAGGAAGTGAGGAAGGAAGGGAGGGAGGAAGGAAGGAAGGAGGGAAGGAAGAAAGGAAGAAAGAAAGGAAGAAAGAAAGAAGATAAAATAAAGTAGGATAAAATAAAGTACAGATGCAGGGCACTTCAAGCTGATTGTGGAGCTTTAATCTGCTGCTTCTGAGGCTGCTGGGAGAGACCTCCCCCTCTCCTCTTTGTTCGCACAGCTCCTGGGGTTCAGCTTTGGACTTGGCCCTGCCTCTGCGCGTAGGTCGTCCGAGGGCGTCTGCTCTTCGCTCAGACAGCACGGGGTTAAAGGAGCCGCTTATTCGGGGGCTCTGGCTCACTCAGGCCGGGGGGAGGGAGGGGCACGGATGCGGGGCGAGCCTGCGGCGGCAGAGGCCAGCGTGACGCTGCACCAGCCCGAGGCATGCCGCGCGTTCTCCCGGGGAAGCTGTGCCTGGATCCCGGGACCCTGGCAGTGGCGGGCTGCACAGGCTCCCGGGAGGGGAGGTGTGGAGAGTGACCTGTGCTCGCACACAGGGTTCTTAGTGGCGGCAGCAGCGGCCCTAGCGTCCCACGCCTGTCTCTGGTGTCCGCGCCGACAGCCGTGGCTCGCGCCCGTTTCTGGAGCTCCTTTACGCGGCGCACTTAATCCCCTCTCCTCTTGCACCAGGAAACAAAAGAGGCAAGAAAGAGTCTCTTGTCTCTTCGGCACCTCCGCGCCCGTCTCTGGAGCTCCTTTAAGCGGCGCGCTTAAACCCCTCTCCTCGCGCCCCAGGAAGCAAAGAGGGAAGAAAACGTCTCCTGCCTCTTCAGCAGCTCCAGACTTCTCCCGGACTCCCTCCCGGCTAGCCGTGGTGCACTAGCCCCTTCAGGCTGTGTTCACGCCGCCAACCCCAGCTTCCGACCGAAGTCCGAGCCTCAGCTCCCAGCCCCTGCCCTTCCGGGCGGGTGAGCAGACAAGCCTCTCGGGCTGGTGAGTGCTGGTCGGCCCCGATCCTCTGCGCGAATCTCTCCGCTTTGCCCTCCGCACCCCTGTGGCTGCGCTCTCCTCCGCAGCTCCGAAGCTCCCCCCCGCAGCTCCGAAGCTCCCCGCGTCCGCCACCCGGAATCTCCGCCTGCGAAGGGACTTCTAGTGTGGGGGAACCTTTCCTCCTTCACAGCTCCCTCCCACTGGTGCAGGTCCCGTCCCTATTCTTTTGTCTCTGTTTATTCTTTTTTCTTTTGCCCTACCCAGGTACGTGGGGGTGTTTCTTGCCTTTCGGGAGGTCTGAGGTCTTCTGCCAGCTTTCAGTGGGTGTTCCACGTGTAGATGTATAGGAGCAGTTCCACGTGTAGATGTATTTCTGATGTATCTGTGGGGAGGAAGGTGATCTCCACGTCCTACTCTTCTGCCATCTTCTCTCCGGATCTCAGGTCTGTCCTTAAACCCATTTTAATGGGTCAGAATTCTAAGGAGAGAGGCACTATTTGGAAAAAAATTTCTTAAATTTCTTTAACAAGAGATGGATCCAGTTTTCACTTAACTCTGAAAAAAAAAGGCATTATCTGTTTCCCTTGATTAAATATTTCTTTAATTCAAGTCTTAAAAACAGCATTTATATTGCTGGGCTTGCAAACATTTTCTAGATTGTCTTAGTACCGTTTATATATATTATTCCACTGTTTGTGCAGCCACAGAAGTAATATGATTTTCCTTTGGGCTTTCTCCCTACTTTAGCTTCAGCCAGAAATGAAGTGCTAATCCCACATTTTGGGCAGACATCTTGCCTGCTCCTAAAATCCTCAGCCACCATCCTGTATTATCAGAGAGGTTTTAAAATGTGTCTCTACAGGCACAGGCTACAGAGTGGAAAATGGACTGTGAAAAATCCAGGAATATCAAGAACTGTTTTCCTCTCCATATTTGAAAGTACATCTCTTTTAAGCAGAGATGAGGAAGCACCCTTTTCTCAACTCTCTACCAGCATTATACCACATTATGCCTAAATCTTGGTGGAACATTTGTCTGCCACTACCTGAAAGTAATATCTTCAACAACAACAACAACAACAAAACACCACAATGTGTGTGTTTTCAGCAAAATATAGCTGCTCTACTTCATGTTGCTTTGGGTCAAAGGCATCTTCCCTGTACCACCCTCCTCCCCTTCCTCACTGAGTTCACATATTTGGATTTTCAAATGTAAGGGAGAATTTCTACATAATCAAAAGTGAAGCTCAAGTCTTAGAAATAACCTAAGACCACCCAAATGATAACAAACAGAGGCTATTAATTCAGAACTCTCTGAAGCAGTCAGCTGCCACCATTTGTGTTTGACAATGACTCAATGGCAGGCAAGGGAGTGGGAAAGCTTCTAGTGAAAAAGGAGGTTTCAGGTATGCTCTGATTGGAGTTTGTTGGTATGCAAAACTGGAGGCAGCTAACGAGAAGTGGGTATCTTATGTGGTTGATTGGGGAGCATATTTGACTTTCTTTGGTTGATCCTGAGATGTAGGGATGGGGTCGGAGAGGGAAAGCAAACTTGGCAGTCCTTGACCAAGTCCTTATTATTCTGGGCCAGTTGCTGCAGACGTTGTGGGTTGACTTCCTGGGCTTCTTATTTGGGTCAGAGCTTATGTCATACATGATTTGGCCATTGTCTATCTGTGTATTCACTCTCTCAGTCTAGATAAAGGACTCACCTGACAGTGAAGGTGTAGAGCTGTGCTGTCCAGTACAGTAGCCTCTAGTTTTGTATGGCTATTGTGCATTTGAAATGTAGCTAATTTGAAATGAGATGTGCTGTAAATGTACAATGCACACTGAATTTCAGAGCCTCCTTATGAAAAAGAAAGAGAGAAAAATAACAGTGATATTTTAATATTGAGCATGTGTTAAATGATAATATTGGGGATATATTAGGTTGAATGAAATATATTACTAAGATTAATTTCACCTCTTTCCTTTTTTTTATAGTGCTCAGGAGAAAAATTTTTAATTTCATATGTGGGTCACATTTGTGGCTTCCATTGTAGTCCTCTTGGACAGCACTGGAATAGAGGGTTGACACATTAAAGTCTCAGGAGTGAGGGTGATGTTTTCCCTGAGAAATCCTTTACAAATGCTCACATAGTATACATTTTCCATAACCAGGACAAAGTAGTTTGTAGTGAGAAGACCCTTTTTGGACTCAGGAGCTAAGGAGAAAAGACTCACCTGTTCAAAATCTTACTATTTAAAAATTTCATAGGATTGGCTCTACATATCTTTGGGGAGAGGCTGCATTTTAGTTTAGGAAATCCTTTTAAGGTACCTTTAGATTATATAAATATCAAATAATAGAAGAAGGGGATTGAATGGAGGAATCCCTAACTGGTATTAAAAATTGAAAGAGTTGCTTTCCTGAATTGATGAAATTATTGTGGGGTTAAGATTTTTCTCTTTTCTAGAGAGATAAGCTTGCAACCAAACATGAGAAGAGGAGCCTGGGACTCAGGAAAGAGTTAGCTGAGCACAGTATATTTCTGAGGATGAGGGTGGCCTAGAAGTAGAATGTGGCTGTCATCTGAAAGCTAAGGGGGAAGCTGGCTCTAGGAGACCCCTTATGGTGGAATTTGAGGAGAAGTAATGTCTAACAACCAATTTTAAGATCTTCTCCCTTTCTGTCTTGGATCTTCTTTTTTTTTTTTTTTTTTATTCTCAAGTCTGTGACAAAGTCAGACGTTGGAGTTGGTTAGGCTCTTCCTCAGGGAAATAGAAGGAAGGACTGCATCCATATTTTGGATGGGTGAAGAACATGTATCAAATCCTCCACTTTCATCCTCCTCCTTTGTAATGTTGTTTGTTTAGAAACAAGCATTTAAAAGAAGACATCCCATTTTAATACTGTAAGACTATTACCCACTATTGTCTTCTGTGAATCTTTCTTCTATTGGCTCAAGAATGAAAAACTGTAGCAAGTCTCCAAGGGTTCATACTGTTGAAAGGGTTCCTGTAGATTAAAAATAGCGTGGCAGTTTATCTTGGGTTGCTGGGTATTGGTTTACTTTTCTCACAAAAACAGGCTTTAATTACAGAGCAAAGAATAAACTGGACTTGCTTGCTCCTCGGAAAGACTGACATTTTAGTCTTACCCACAAAATTCTTGTTGATGTTGATGTAAGAGAAAGAGAAGAGTCAGAATACAAAGGAACTTCATGTTACCAGCAGTTGGGAAAGCATCTTTTGTCTTCCCAACTTAGCGGTTTTGATGGAGGTCAGTGCGAGCGAATAAATATCAAACACAACATTGTCATTTTCACAATCTCTTTTGTGCCTATACTTTAGAAGACACCCACAGTGAGACAACTGAAGTGTTTTTTTGTTTGTTTGTTTTGAGCTGCTGGAAGAAAAAGAAACGAAAACTGCCCAAATCCCAAATTCATGCTTAGGAAAAGATATTATTTACAATAATTATACTGCATTTTCCACACATGTTGAAAGACAGATGATGATTTAATATTCAAAAGGGAGAGGGAAAAACCTCATTAGGAATAATTGGTAACACATAAACCCCTCTGTGAATGCAGTTTGGGTTTAATTAAAATGCATATGCAGTGATATATTTCAAAAGAAGAGAAAGTACTGGATATTCAGGACGAAAGGTGTCAGGGATTCTTTTCCCACCCCAGTGAGGGGCTTCATAACATACCTGAGAAATATTCCTTGCATGTAGGTAAACATCTGCTATTAACTAGATAAAGAAGGTAGACAGCAAAAGATACCATGTAAATAGAAAGAGATCCATCTGAAAATTCTTAGGTATACAGGTAAAGAGATAACATTAGGAGCGACCATCAGAGGGGCAGTGCAAATGGACAGATTTTGGTGAAGAAATACACATAGCTAGAAATATTTTCTGATTTATATTACGAATGTCAGCCTTTCAGGTTATTGGCTAGTGCTCTTACTTTTTTTCTGTATTGTCACAGCTAATCCCAGTAAGATGGAGTGAAAAGAGAGAGAGACAGAGACAGGGAGAGAATATCTTTCATTGATTCCAAAGAATACAGAAGCATGAAATTTTATTTAAATATTACTTTCCAAAATGAGAAGAAAATTAAATCAAACAGGATATTTAAGAAAATAAAAAGGCAATGTGAAAAATCTCTGAAGTCCACACGATTTCTTAGCATTCCTCAAGAGAGTGTGATATTGGTAGGGAGATAAGAGGACTCCAAAACAAGAATTCACTCACAGTCAGCTTAAGCTGCTTCTTGGCACCCTTAAATCCTCATCATTCTCAAGTGTGCAGAAGGAATGCTTTAAATAACTCGTGAAAATGGCAAAGTAGAATTTCAGATTTCAAAACATTTCAGTGAGAAGCAACCCAAAGGAACAACTCAAAATCATCATTCTCTAGCAGTATTTCCCCTGAGACCTGTGGCAGTATGGTAGGATACAACCCAAGGCAAATGGGACACATGTACTCCTGCTTTTTAAAGACTGCACCAATTATTACTTCCTTTTTAAATTGTGAAACTAAGTCAAGTGTCCTATTATAGACTGGTAAAACAAAACTCTGAAGATAAATAAACTTATTTTTATAAATAGTAGGACAGTAACAATGTTTACAAGATATCCAATGGTAAGACCCATTTTAATGACAAATTTGTATAGGAAACTTGGTAGTGCTAGAATTATGTTAACTAATCATTAATCTATAAGACATTATAGTTATTCAGTATGCACTTCAGAGACATTATTTATAGGCAGGTTAAAAAATGAAACAAATTGTTGAGATAACATGTTCACTGCTTTAGGGTAATTTGAGAAAATGGCTGTAATCCAAAGTAGTATTGATTATCTAACTTTTCCTAGGTCAGCTGATCTCAGAAAGTGTGACTCCCAGATTCTGTCTGTCATTACAACAGAATTAAGTGGATGAACCTGAGCCTCCATTTCAAGTGGGAAATCCATGAGGGAAAGTCAGAACTAACTCATTCTGCGAAAGTAAGTTGAATTTTCACTGTCTGGAATAGAGCCATGGGTCTGAATTCACAGATGCTGTGGTACTGTTATGATTACTCAACTCCCTAGGTTATAGTGGCTCAAATTCCGCCACTGACATTTTAACCTGTGTCCCAACTGTTTTATTTGTCATTTTGCCACCTGTGCACTCAGACCAAAATAGGCGGGATGGCTAGAAGCCATAATATTGATGGCTGAGGTCAAAAAAGTCATGAAATTCTACTGGGCTGCCAGTGGAAAGAGTTCCTATCTCTGAATTCATCTCAAGGCAATCACTATCTTCTCAATGAAGAGTTTTAACTATACCCTTAAAATATACACTTTCCTACAATAGACTTATTTTTTGCTGCCAGTCACTGTTTTAACAAATGCGGTCTCTTTTAATCTGTAAGCAGCATTAATCACCTGAGAAGACACATTTGCTGTAATTCCTTGAACTTTGTATATTTAAGCTTGTGACCTAATCAATGGATTATAGATGCTTAGATAAGATACCTGATCAGATTAGAGCAAAACAGTTTCTCTCTGATTCAACACTATATAATTCGTATCATCATTTTTTAAATAATATATGGTGAATGGAGAAAAATATAAAGGGAAATAAGATTGGGAAGGCCTTATTTTGACTTGTATCTTGAATCTTCTGTATGATGTTTTGGAATATATAAACCTCTAATAAGAAAAAGGATCTTGGAGTCTGATCAAAATATGAAAACATTTATGGTTTCTTATATAAGACTAACTAGCAAAGTTGGCTCAGTTGCAACACATACAGTAGGAATAAGGTAAGTGAAATTCATCCTCTACACTATCTTAAGGGTGTATAACAAAATCCAGCAACAGAGAACATCTTGGTAGCGATAAACATTATAACTGCTCCCTGTTAAATTTACTTTTTTTCCCCAGAAAAAATAGAAAGGTATTTTGTAAAAGAGGAAATTTTATGATGAAGGTCTTCTATTACTTTGGGCGGTCTTGAGCAAAGCACTTTACCTCACTGGACCTCAACTTCCATATCTATAAAGCAAAAGAAATTGTCCAGTTTGTCTCTGAGTTTCCTTTTAGCATGGAGAGCCCTTGATTCCAAGCTGTTGATTCCAAATTTCCAATATAGTATCATACTGCAGAGAAAACAATAAGCACATGTAAGATATTAAAATAATACTAATGCTTTATCTCCTTGTGACTTAACCATTGTCTCTGACAGTGGATACATGGCATTCTGCATGTGTATCATAGATACTTCTAATTGCTACTTCCTGTGACAGAAAATGGAATCTCTTAAGGCTGTCTTTAAATTCAATTATTTATCCTTGGTAAATAAAACAGAGGTTGGTATAGGTGGTTATTCTTTGTCAGAAGTAGGTATCAAATCTATCTTTTGGTAAAAAGTCAATGGTCTAGGAACTGGTTCTGCATCCATAGGCTAAACTAAGAAATGGTTTTGTTTCAGTGACACTTAGTATCCTGAATTAAAACTTAAATTACTTTGTATTTGGAATACTTATCAACATACTAACTGCATATAAAATCATGCTGAGAATGTGCAAAGATTTCAGCCAAGACTAATTTCTATTTCGTTGCATGATTTTTTTCCTTTTTGTTGAAATTCTGTGAAGATTCTTAATTGGCTCTACCTCCTATAGCACAGTTAGCATGTGTTCATGGGGTTAGAAGGGATACCATCCCTAGCCCTCCCCTTCAAAGCTAGTAAATATCAGAGCCAAAATGAAGTTAGCTAAGGTTTGAGTGGTAAAGGGACTGACTGAGATAATCAGTTTGTGTTTGTTGAAAGAAGCAAGTCTAGCATAATTCTCTGAATGGTATACTGGCTAGAAAATAAGTAGCTAGCTTTCTAGAAATTGTAAGCAGGGCTGCATTTGCAAAGGCTGTAATGGGAAAGGGAATGAATAGATTTTTTAATGACACTTTTAATGACCAGTTTTGCACAGTTCCATAACCCCCGTACCATGAACTTAAGCCAAGGAAGACTGATATTTCTACCTTAAGCAAGCTCTATCACTTTGCTGTATAGCAGAAATTAACACAACATTGTAAATCAACTATACTTCAATTTTTAAAAATTGATTAAAAATAAAAAGCTCTACATATTGGCAAAACTCTTCTTGGAACCATGAAATCTTTTTGCCCCTTTTGAAAAAGGAAAGAAAAAAGCAACCTACTAGCTGTACTCTAGGAGAATAAATCATGATCTGATTATATAGTTTAGATGGCAAATTAATTTGTGAATTTTCCAACATTTTTAAAAGCACATGTGTTGAAGTGCTGAACTCCTGTCCCTGGTGAAGCTTTTAGCGCCTTTTTGAGACACACAGATGCAGAGAGAAAATATGTATAATAATGAGAATCATTTTCATGATATTTAGTGATATTTGTTCTCAGAATTCTATTAATTTAAGAGAATGACTTGCAACTGTTACTACATTAAGAAACTTGGCAAGCACTAGGGTATAATTATTTCTGCTATAGTACTGACACACACAAAAGAAAGAAAACCATTCATGGAATGTGTGTATGCATTTATGGCTATTCTTATTTATGTTATTGTGCTTTACAGTTCCCAGAAATTTGCCTCCTTTCTTCCTCCATGATGGAGAAGGAAGTATACCCACATGGCATTGCATTTCTGACAATTAGTATTCTCCTGAAGAACTAGCCTAAATAGGAGATGCTAATTCCTAGGAAAGCTGATAATGAATTCTTAGCACCTACCTTATGGATATCCCAAAGATGTAGCTTTTCCTTGGCAGTATTCACCAGTGTTTGCTTGGTGGCTAAGCAGGACAATTCTTCACTGTGTGAGACTGTCCTAAGCTGCTTCCCATCTCTCACTCCAGACCTACTAAATGCTAAGAGTCACTGTGGCTCCATACCTAAACACTTCTTATAAATCTCCATTTGAAGATCACTGCAAATAGATGAAACTTTAAGAATGACCCTCAGGTTATCCTGGGGTGGTCTGGGGAAGGGCTGCTATACTAAGCTTTCTCTTTTTCAATGGAAGCATAGTTAATTTACAATACTGTGTAAGTTTCAGCATATTGTGTACAGCATAGTGATTCAGTATTTTTGCAGATTATGTTCCATTATAGGTTATCACAAGATAATAGATATAATTCCCTGTGCTATACAGTATATCCTTGTTGTTTATCTATTTTATATATAGTAGTTTGTATCTTTTAATCCCATATCCCTAATTTGTCCCTCCCACCTTCCCTCTCCCCTTTGGTAACCACAAATTTGTTTTCTGTATCTGTGAGTTTGTTTCTGTTTTGCATGTATTATATTCATTTGTATTATTTTTCAGATTCCACATATAAGTGATATCATATAGTATTTGTCTTTCTTTGTCTAACTTATTTCACTAAGCATAATATTCTCTAGGTACATCCATACCACTGCAAATGGCAATATTTCATTCTTTTTTATGGCTGAGTAATATTCCATTATCTCTAATAATTACGTAGAAGGTGGAAAACTCAGAATGCCTCCTCTCCCTAGGGCCTTATGCAATATGCCTTATATTTTTAAAAGTAATTGCTCTTTGCCTGGTGGGTTATGACTAAGTTAAAGAAAAGCAAAACAATAGCACTATCTTTACTGACCCTGCTGGCTGAATCATCTTACCTTGCTACCTCCAAAGGACTTCCCTAGGAAGAGTAAGATTGAAGAGTTATTCCCAGAATATCTATTCATCAGGACACAGATATATGTTGTCCTGAGGACAAAGAAAGGCTAATGTGATGACTCTACTTCCCAAGGTGTTTTTAGAAATTGAGTCAGCAAGCCAGAAGTTAACTAAGGGACACATGGAGACAGGGATCAGTTTAAGCTCAGCTCAGCTCAGCAAACTGAATTGACAACTAGCAAAAATTTAGGTTTTCCAAAAAAGTCTGGGATTTAGTTAATAATAATGTACCAGTGTCAGTTTCTTATAGTGCTAGTGGTGTGTATAAATCAGTACATTGTTATTTCTGTGAGATACTGTTTCAGTTTGGTGTTCTACATGTTATATTTTTGGCAAATATATTATAGTTATATAAGGCGTTAACAATGGGGCAGGTTGGATGAGGCGTAGACCAGGACTCTGTGCTATATTTGGAACCTTTGTATAAATCTAAATTTGATCTAAAATAAAAGAAATTATTTTAAAAAATACTCTCTAAACTTATTCCTTTTACTCACAGTGCCTCATCCCTTCCTCTTCTCACTCGTCCCCCAGTCTCCATCCTGCTCCCCAGTTTCCCCTTCTCTCTAGAATTCCAGCTTTACGTGTTTTCCATCTTGGATTGCTGCAGAGGTCTCAAAACCCAACGTCGATTCCCTTCTGAGGGTCTGTTTCTCCTGCATACTGCGGTTCTACCCCTCTTCTCTTTCTTGTTTGCTTGCCTTTTTGTATTCTCTTGTTTATTGTTTATAAATTGTATAAATAAATTGTATAGGTTTTTATAGTTTCCAAAGCAGCTTCCCATGTACTCTGTCATTTGATCCTCATAACATCCCAGTGAGTTAGTCATAATTATTAACAAATGGAAATGAAAATAATGTAGGTCCAGAGAGGCTAAATGATGTAAGTGATTGGCCCAAAATCATCCATCATCAGCAGCAGAGTTGGGACTTAAATTCAGAAATCTTGACTCCTTCAATTATATCACATTACCTAGAAGATAACTAATGATTTTATTTCTGCTTCTACATTTTCCCACTACTTTTTGAAGTTTGGGAGAATTTTGCAAGGAAAAAAATGACTCAGATAATCTAACATTTTTTTTAAAGGCAGACTGCCCATGCAGCACCTCAGTTGGATGTGTCTGGAGCCTTGAAAGTTTGACCACCCTACATTTCTTATACAAATGGACCTTGAGGGCTTGTTTGGAGGTTCCAGCAGCAGAGCTCAGCTATTCACATACGCTTGACTGAAAAATGGTCCTCCTCTATCGGGGAAGGTCATTCTCCTCAACTGAGTGCACACCTTCAGGTGGAACACACATGGAGTGGTGAGGGAGAAAGAGGACATTCATCTAGTCAGCCAGATCAGCCAGATCAGCACTGGTGCTCCGTGGGGTGACACGTGTTGCAGCCAGGTTACTCTCATATTCAGTAGTCTCTTGATATGATGTACAACACAATGACAGGTAGACAAAAATCTTAAATTACTAAAGTTAAAATAAACTTAATCCACTTGAATGCCAAAGTGAGGTCAGATTCTCTCACTGAATGCAATACTCATAAAAGAATAGAATTGGGAAGGCTGTTATCATCATCTAGTTGACCACACACCTCGCAGATAAGGAAACTTGTGGCAGAGAAAATGATATGAATTCACTGAACTATTTTAAACTTTTCTTGGGCACACAGAAAGACTGACTTGCCAGCCCACCTTGAACATACTTGGTACTGAATTCTGTCCAATGGGATGTAGGCCGAAATGATGTACATCACTTCCAGGCCTGACATGGAATGTCTTGCACAATCTTTTACTCTCTCTTTCATCCCAGTCTGTGCAGCTGGAAGGGAAGGGCTCCTCCATTTCAGAAAACATTGGAAGTGAATGAGAAACCAGCTCTTATTGCATTAAGCCTTTGGGATCATGGGGGTTAGCATAGCCTAGCTTATCTTAATAAATAAACTGAAGTCCCTAGCTACTGAGTAACTTGCTTAGGCTTACTCAGACAGTAAACTATTTGCTACTGCTGGTGATATTCTCTATAAATATTTGTCTGTGTCACCATAAACCTAGCCCTAGAAAGATTCCTTTTTTTTCCCTTGATCTAACTGGGGATGAAATCACTCCATTCAAATTTTCAGGAATCCATTGTTACATATATATGTATGTTAATGCATAGGAAAAAGCTTATAAATAGTGGTGGGGAAAGAAATGAGATAGAACTGAGGGAAAAGGATGAGGGAGGCAAAGGAAATAGAGATGCTTTAACATTACCAACGGTATTATTTAAATATTTTTATAATAAAATGTATTCGTGTACTACAGTACTTTTAAAATTTACAAACAGAGGAATTAAACAACTCCCAGGTCAGCAGACTACTTATGCAACTGCTCTGCTCAGTCTTTCAATATCTGTTGAAATCCTACCAACCCTTTAAGGCTTATTCAAATGCTTTCCCCTCTTTGGATGCTTTTCCTAATCCTTTCCAGAGGGAATGATATTTCCTTCCTCTGAACACCTAAAGAACTCAGTGGTTGCTTATTCACACGGTGCCTTTGTCTTTGTCTTGTATTTTAGTTTCATGGGCACAAATTCTATTTTCTTTATTAGCTGAAACTTTTCTCAAAAGTAGGGACTAGCCTGTTCTTCATGTAACTTGTCAGAAAAATTACACCAAGATAAAAATCAGGGGATTCTGGGAATGACATAGTGAGTAGCTTGGCAAATCCTCTCTCCAAAAAGCAGTGATAAACTGGAAAAGATTGCAAAAGACAACTCTTTCAGGACTCTAGGAATATACCATATTTAGAAGCATTATTCAAGAAAAGCTACTGAAGCTCAGATAAGAATAGTGGGAATCTGTGATGTTATAACCTGGAGGCACTATCTCTAGCTCTACAGCCATGATAGTTTTATCAGGATTGACAAATCCATGTTTCCAGCAGCTTGACTGCTAGAGAAGGCTGACATCAATTGGACCTAAGTGTGGCAAACACCAAGCCCCAGAAACAGCCCAAGTGCCCATTAGATAAATAGACGAATATGAGGAAGTATATCCACGTACATAATGGAATACTTTCACTGTTAAAACGGAATGATCTATTGACACATGTAGCAACATGGCTGGACCTCAAAATAATTATGTTAAGTTAAAAAAAGACAGGCAAAAGAAAAAAAATTCTGTGATTTCATTTACATAAAATTCTGGGAAATGCAAACTGATCTATCGTGACAGAAAGCAGTTCAGTAGAGATGGGAGTGGAGAAGGGGAATGGAGTGATTCCAAGGGACATGAGGCAACTTATGTTCACTATTTTGTGATGGTTTCACAGGTGTATATATTTGCCAAAACAAGAAATTGTGCGCTTGAAATATGTACAATTTGTTGTATGTCAAGTATACCTTTATAACAGGTGTTTTAAAAATTGCCTTATCCCCCATATTATTGAGTTGCATTGATCCTTCCCCACATTTATGTCATGTATAGCCTGTAACCCCATTCACCTTTGAAATAAAGTTTTAAGCCCCTAAGGGTATGTAAAATCTAGAAGAAACACAGATTTAGAGGAAATAGAATCACTGCACTTAAGAAATAGTGTTTCCATGATTTATACCTGTAAAAATGGAGTGTTAGAACTAGAGCTGAAACATCTAGTCTAGCCTTTCATAATATACTTGAAGAAACTGCACACATGCAGAGAGAAAGGGACCTGGCTGAGGTCAATTGTCAGCCAAGTGAGGACTTAAAGACATGCTTCTTTGCTGTAAGATAATGGAAAACACAGGAATTTAATGTTGACTTTATCATTAGGAGAACCACATGACACGAATGACTATAAAAATATCAATTCCTCAACTCTGATTGGCTTCCAAAAAATGCAAGCCAAGCCAAACCTGTATTTTGAGATGTTATCTTTCACTTAAACATTCTTTCCTTTTTTCATTCTGATTGTTTTCATATAGTTTAAATTTTTGCAGAAGGTTCTTTGAATCTCTGACAGGCAAAACCAGCTGTGTTTGCTAGTGAGGGTGGAGACAGAAACAATATTTACTAGCAAAACCTAAATCAGACTTGAGGGGGAAAAAAACGTCAATTGGCAGCAATGGAAAGAAGAGTATTGGTAATCTAGAACAGTTTTTTAACCTAACACTGACTTTACACTGAGCTGAGGAGGTCTGAATTCAACACTACAAGAGGGGAGGGGCCATTGCATGTATATTTTTAAAGGAGGGCTAAAAAGAGGCACACGGAGGAAGGCCTCCCCTTGCTCTGAAACTGAGGCATCAATAATGGTGTTGTCTTTTCTTCCATGGCACAGTGGGAAGGGCATAAGCACTGAAGTCAGACAAAACTGAACTCAGCTCCTAAGTCCTCCACTTGTGGATAATTTTCTCTCTATTTCATGGTTTCCTTGTCTGTAAAATGGAGGTAATGTAGTGTCTACTTTATAGTGGAATTGCTATATAGTTTAGAAATAATATACGTAAGTTCCATTTTACAGTGCCAGACTAAACATAAGTGATATGTGGGCACTCACTAAGTAATAACTGTTACTATTTATTATTTTTAAATTTAGCACATAACCAAGAGAAAAAGATACTGCTGGGAGGAGGAATATACCAACTGCATTTGGCAATTCTTTTTAATCACATGGGAGCTGCTGATATTTGCCCCTCAGCTTCCAGCTGTTTCCTTCTGTTATACCTGATGCAATATAAGAAAATTTCTCTGCAGGTTTCTTCAGAGGCAGCCAGCACTTAGGTTGAGAATCTTTTCTTTAGTTGGGTGAGAAATGGTTTTCTTCCTTTCATGCCTAGAAGGACACACTGCTCTCTCAAACAACAGGGAAGAATTTAACTGACTTTCAGACCTTGATTAACTCATTTAATTAATTTTTCCTTCATAAATTAATGATAAGTTTTACACAGGTATAGTTATTCCCTCAATTGTGTTTCCCTAGCCCTTTATAAATAGTTTTGTCATGGCAATTATTACAATGTGTTATGGATATTAGCTTATGCTGCTACTAGTATATGAATCCACAGCTGAATTTTCAGTTTCTCAAGGACTGGGAATATTTTTTTCCTTTGTATGTTCACAGCATATAATTGTGACTGCACATAGTTGAAATTCTATAAATGTTTGTGGAGTGGAATATCAGAAATCTCATACTAGATCAAATCAGTTTATTTCTCCTTAACAGTATTAGAAGTATCTAAAATTTCCCAATTTTTATGTCTAAAATACTATGACAGACATAGAGCTCCAATGGCTTCCCTTAATTAAATAAAGCGGATTTTGGAAAATGATTTACTGAGTTTGATTTTAAGCTTGAAAGAGTATATTTGTTTCTTTGAGGAAGTATAAGCAAAGATGTGTTAGGATGACAGAAATGATAGAATACTACACAGTTAAATAGTATGTCAGATGTGTGTATGTGGAGGGGGTACAAATCCCCAAAAGTTAGTTTGAGGAAACTGAAGAACTGCCAATAATAATGAATCTGTCACTTGCAAATCACATATTATTGCCAAATAGAGCCAGGCTCTATTCATATGCAACTTTGTCAAGCATGTATTTGATTACATAGCAACCCATCTGAGGATCTCACAAAAATGAGTTGTGTGTATTTTAATGAAATGTGTCTTCTTAAGGGTTCCTTTCAACTGGAACTTCATAAAACAAAAGAAGTTTAGCTAAAGAAGGCCTGAATCTACCCACTGGGGTCCTGTAATAAATTAATAGTTAACTTTGTGTAACTAGTTTAGTGAGGAGTCTGAATTTGTTAGGTACACAGGAATAAAATGATTTTATTCTGCTAATAAGAGCTACTAACTGTATTCAGTCAAAGCCTCCTTTCCAGCTGGTGGAAGATTCCCTTAACAACCTCTCATCCAATTCTTTTTCTTTTTGTGTTTCTTTCAATTAGTAGAGGACCCTCATTTTATATCTTTAAGACTCTGTTGTGTTCATTTTAATACATCATTAAAAGACATATGCAATTGGGACTCTTCTCTTTCTCTTCCTCATCTCCATCTCCTCATCAGCACAAGCTAAATGCAAGCCTCAGTGTCTTGTTGCATGGGTGAGATTCTGGGCTCCCCTTCACCTTTCTCTCCCCTGCATGGTCTGCTTGGGGTAGGAGTGCAGAATGAGGGACTTAGAAGGCAGTGCTTCCTTCAGTATGACTCCCAGTGTCAGATACTATTGGAAAACTACTCCTCCAATATAAAGGTTGAAGAAGCTAAAATCTTTCCTACATCTCTTGCAGCTGCAATGTCAAAGTGATCCAATTTTGGCTAATGAGATAAAAGTGTGCTGTGGAGCTTCTAAGAACACTTTTATTTTCTTGATAAAAGTAACAGACTTTGATTCTTTCTCACCCCCAGACTTTTTCCTTCCTTAAATGTAGACTGGATGCCTGGGGTTGAGACAGCCATCTTGCAGCCATGGGGGAAAGGCTGAGAGAATTTCAGAATTGTTACAGTACAGAATCAAGGCCAGCAGCAACTTCCCATCTGATGATATCTTATTATATGAGAAAAATAAATCTCTATTTGTTAAGGCCACTGAAAAGTAGGCTTTGCATTACTTGCAGCCAAACACATTACTAACAAGTACACTGCCCTGGGTTATGTTGCATTTACTTCCTTGATTGGCCATAACTCTGACCTAGCTGTCCCACACGGGTTTTGGATAGAAAGAGTGGCATTGCCAATTAGACCTGCACTTTCCTTTCTGAGTATTTTAGCAATGCCCCTGGGTATTGGTGGCCCCTTGAGATGTTTGTCCATATCTGCCAGCCAATTTCCAGCTGGCAGCATCATGCCTCGTTCCTCTATTGTCTATGCTATTCTCTATGATGTTTCCCACATCTTATGCACTTTCAGCAACCTCCCTACCCTAGAGCCTGCAGGCACTGGAGAATCCCATTTTCTATACCTCTGGAGCACATAGAATGGAGAATATCAATCCTGGCCCACTCTACACCATCTCTCCCATGTTCTGATGGAAAACAGGTGATAAACAAGATCCAAAAGCTAAGTAGACGTTCAGGCTGCTGGATAAACCTGAGTGTTCCTGCACTTACATGAGTGATTTTCCTGGGGCCTTCCTCACACTTTTCCATCCCCCACAGGGAAGTTAGGGAAAGGAATATCCTTTCTTCATGAACATTACACTGCCCTCTCCTTACATGCCCAGGACCTCCACATCTCTCACTCAGCCCTCTTCTTCCATCTACCAGAGTAGGAAGGAAGGCAAGATGAGATGGGCAGCAGTGGCATTTTTGGTGAACTGGCATCTATCAACAAACCCTGTCAGGAGGGGGCTGGCCACATAAAAAGGATGGTTTCTAAAGTTATAATGTGCCCAACTTAGTAGTTTCTGTTTCAGCTGTGTGCCTTAGTCTCCAATTCTGAAACTCAGTACCTTATACCATCATAACTATTCACAGTATATTATATATTTTTTGCACTTGGATCCTGGATAATTCTCTGCTTCTACTTCCAATACTTCTTCAGATTGTACTGCATTTTCCTTATATCAGATATGACCTGCTAGATGTCCAGTTTGCAAGATGGTGTAGTAGAAGGACGTGCTCTCACTCCCTCTTGCAAGGGAACAATCATTGACAGGAAGACACTGGAATTCAACAAAAAAGATACCCCACATCAAAAGACAAAGGCGAAGCCACAATGAGATGGTAGGAGGGGTGCAATCACAATAAAATCAAATCCAGTAACTGCTGGGTGGGTGCCTCACAAACTGGAGAACACTTACACCACAGAAGTCCACCCATTGGAGTGAAGGTTCTGAGCCCCACATCAGGCTTCCCAACCTGGGGGTCCAAAAACTGGAGGAGGAATTCCTAGAGAATCAGACTTTGAAGTCTAGTGAGATTTGATTGCAGGACTTCGACGGGACTGGGGGAAACAGAGACTCCACTCTTGGAGGGCACACACAAAATAGTGTGTGCATAGGGACGCAGGGGAAGGAGCAGTGACCCCATAGGAGATTGAACCAGATTTACCTGCTAGTGATGGAGGGTCTCCTGCAGAGGTGGGGGATGGCTGTGTCTCACCGTGAGGACAAGGACACTGGCAACAGAAGTTCTGGAAAGTACTCCTTGGCATGAGCCCTCCCAGAGTACACCATTAGCTCCACCAAGGAGCCCGGGTAGGCTCCAGTGTTGGGTCACCTCAGGCCAAACAACCAACAAGGAGGGAACCCAGCCCCACGCATCAGCAGACAAGTGGATTAAAGTTTTATTGAGCTCTGCCCATCAGAGCAACAGTCAGCTATACCCACCACCAGTCCCTCCCATCAGGAAACTTTCACAAGCCTCTTAGATAGCCTTATCCACCAGAGGGCAGACAGCAGAAGCAAGAAGAACTACAGTCCTGCAGCCTGTAGAACAAAAACCACATTCACAGAAAGAAAGACAAGATGAAAAGGCAGAGGACTCTACCAGATGAAGGAACAAGATAAAACCCCAGAAAAACAACTAAATGAAGTGGAGATAGGCAACCTTCCAGAAAAAGAATTCAGAATAATGATAGAGAAGATGATCCAGGACCTTGGAAAAAGACAGGATAAAACCAAGGAGAAACATGCCAAGACACATAGTAATCAAATTGGCAACAATTAAAGACAAAGAAAACATATTAAAAGCAGCTAGGGGAAAATGACAAATAACATACAAGGGAACTCCCATAAAGTTAACAGCTGATTTCTCAGCAGAAGCTCTACAAGCCACAAGGGAGTGGCATGATATACTTCAAGTGATGAAAGGGAAGAACCTACAACCAAGATTACTCACCTGGCAAGGATCTCGTTCAGACTCGACAGAGAAATCAAAAGCTTTACAGGCAAGTAAAAGCTAAGAGAATTCAGCACCAACAAACCAGCTCTACAACAAATGCTAAAGGAACTTCTCTAAGTGGGAAGCACAAAAAAAGAAAAGGACCTACAAGAACAAACCCAAAACAATTAAGAAAATGGTCATAGGAGCATACATATCAATAATTACCTTAAACATGAATGGATTAAATGCTCCAACCAAAAGACACAGGCTTGCTGAATGGATACAAGAACAAGGCCCATATATATGCTGTCTAAAAGGGACCCACTTCAGACCTAGAGACACATACAGACTGAAAGTGAGGGGATGGAAAAAGATATTCCATGCAAATGGAAATCAAAAGAAAATTGGAGTAGTTATATCAGATAAAATAGACTTTAAAATACAGAATGTTAAAAGAGACAAGGAAGGACACTACATAATGATCAAGGGATCAATCCAAGAAGATATAACAATTATAAATATATATGCACCAACATAGTAGCACCTCAATACATTAGGCAACTGCTGACAGCTATAAAAGAGGAAATCGACAGTAACACAATAATAGTGGGGGACATTAACACGTCACTTACAACAACGGACAGACCATCCAAAATGAAAATAAATTAAGAAACAGAAGCTTTAAATGACACAAGAGACCAGATAGGTTTAATTGATATTTATAGGAGATTCCATCGAAATTCAGCAGATTACACTTTCTTCTCAAGTGCGCACGGAACATTCTCCAGGATAGATCACATCCTGGGTCACAAATCAAGCCTCAATAAATTTAAGACAATTGAAATCATATCAAGCATCTTTTGTGGCCACAACGCTATGAGGTTAGAAATGAATTACAGGGAAAAATATGTAAAAAAACACAAAACACAAGGAGGCTAAACAATATGTTACTAAATAACCAAGAAATCACTGAAGAAATCAAAGAGGAAATCAAAAAATACCTAGAGACAAATGACAATGAAAACACGACGATCCAAAACCTATGGGCTGCAGCAAAAGCAGTTCTAAGAGGGACGTTTATAGCAATACAAACCTACCTCAAGAAACAAGAAAAATATCAAATAAACAATCTAGCCTTACACCTAAAGGAACTACAGAAAGAAGAACACACAAAACTCAAAGTTAGTAGAAGGAAAGAAATCATAAAGATCAGAGCAGAAATAAATGAAATAGAAACAAAGAAAACAACAGCAAAGATCAATAAAACTAAAAGCTGGTTCTTTGA
>NC_041222.1:50755575-50761648 GCF_002837175.3 Physeter macrocephalus
CAGACAAAGATACTACAAAAAAAGAAAATTACAGACCAATATCACTGATGAATATAGATGCAAAAATCCTCAACAAAATACTAGCAAACAGAATCCAACAACACATTAAAAGGATCATACACCATGATCAAGTGGGATTTATCCCAGGGATGCAAGGATTCTTCAATATATGCAAATCAATCAATGTGATACACCATATTAACAAATTGAAGAATAAAAACTATATGATCATCTCAATAGATGCAGAAAACGTTTTTGACAAAATTCAACACCTATTTATGAAAAAAACTCTCCAGAACCTGGGCACAGAGGGAACCTACCTCAACATAATAAATGCCATATACAACAAACCCACAGGAAAAAATCATTCCCAATGGTGAAAAACTGAAACCATTTCCTGTAAGATCTGGAACAAGACAAGGATGTCCACTCTTGCCAGTATTATTCAACATGGTTTTGGAAGCCCTAGCCATGTCAATCAGAGAAGAAACAGAAATAAAAGGAATACAGATTGGAAAAGAAGAAGTAAAACTGTCACTGTTTGCAGATGACATAATACTATACATAGCGAATCCTAAAGATGCCAGCAGAAAACTACTAGAGGTAATCAATGAATTTGGTAATCTATCAAACATTTAGAGAAGATCTAACACCCATCCTTCTCAAACTCTTCCAAAAAATTACAGAGGAAGGAACACTCTCAAACTCATTCTGTGAGGCCACCATCACCCTGATACCAAAACCAGACAAAGATACTACAAAAAAAGAAAATTACAGACCAATATCTCTCATAAATACAGATGCAAAAATCCTCAAGAAAATACTAGCAAACAGAATCCAAGAACACATTAAATGGATCATACACCATGATCAAGTGGGATTTATCCCAGGGATGCAAGGATTCTTCAATATATGCAAATCAATCAATGTGATACACCATATTAACAAATTGAAGAATAAAAACTATATGATCATCTCAATAGATGCAGAAAACGTTTTTGACAAAATTCAACACCTATTTATGAAAAAAACTCTCCAGAACCTGGGCACAGAGGGAACCTACCTCAACATAATAAATGCCATATACAACAAACCCACAGGAAAAAATCATTCCCAATGGTGAAAAACTGAAACCATTTCCTGTAAGATCTGGAACAAGACAAGGATGTCCACTCTTGCCAGTATTATTCAACATGGTTTTGGAAGCCCTAGCCATGTCAATCAGAGAAGAAACAGAAATAAAAGGAATACAGATTGGAAAAGAAGAAGTAAAACTGTCACTGTTTGCAGATGACATAATACTATACATAGCGAATCCTAAAGATGCCAGCAGAAAACTACTAGAGGTAATCAATGAATTTGGTAAATTTGCTGGATACAAAATTAATGCACAGAAATCTCTTGCCTTCCTATACACTAATGATGAAAAATCTGCAAGGGAAGTTAAGGAAACACTCCTATTTACCATTGCAACAAAAAGAATAACATACCTAGGAATCAACCTACCTAGAGAGACAAAAGACCTGTATGCAGAAAATTGTAAGACACTGATGAAAGAAATTAAACACGATACAAACAGATGGAGAGATATACCATGTTTTGGATTGGAAGAATCAATATTGTGAAAATGACTATACTACCCAAAGCGATCTACATATTCAATGCAATCCCTATCAAATTGCCCAAGGCATTTTTTAGAGAACTGGAACAAAAAATCTTAAAATTTGTACTGAGACACAAAAGACCCTTAGTAGCCAACACAGTCTTGAGGGGAAAAAAAGAGCTGGAAGAATCAGAGTCCCTGACTTCAGACTGTATATTACAAAGCTACAGTAAGGAAGACAATATGGTACTGGCACAAGAACAGAAATATAGATTAATGGAACAGGATAGAAAGCCCAGAGATAAACCCATGCACCTATTGTCAACTAATCTATGACAAAGGAGGTAAGGATATACAATGGAGAAAAGACAGTCTCTTCAATAAGGGGTGCTGGGAGAACTGGACAGCTACATGTCAAAGAATGAAATTAGAACACTCCCTAACACCATACACAAAAATAAACTCAAAACGGATTCAAGACCTAAATGTAAGACCGGACACTATAAAACTCTGAGAGGAAAACATAGGAAAAACACACTTTGACATAAATCACAGCAAGATCTTTTTTGATCCACGTCCTAGAGTAATGGAAATAAAAACAAAAATAAACAAATGGGACCTAATGAAACTTCAAAGCTTTTGCAAATCAAAGGAAACTATAAACAAGATGAAAACCCTCAGAATGGGAGAAAATATTTACAAACTAATCAATGAACAAAGGATTAATCTCCAAAATATATAAATAGCTCATGCAGCTCAATATTAAAAAAACAAACAACCCAATCCAGAAATGGGCAGAATACCTATGTGACATTTCTCCAAAGAAGACATACAGATGGCCAAGAATACAGCCACTCTGGAGAACAGTATGGAGGTTCTTTAAAAAATTAAAAATAGAATTACCGTATGACCCAGCAATCCCACTACTGGGCATATACCCAGAGAAAACCATATTTCAAAAAGACAAATGCACCCCAATGTTCATTGCAGCACTATTTACAATAGCCAGGTCATGGAAGCAACCTAAATGACCATCAGCAGACGAAAGGATAAAGAACATGTGGTTCATCTATACAGTGGAATATTACTCAGCCATAAAAAGCAACGAAATTGAGTCATTTGTAGAGATGTGGATGGATCTAGAGACTGTCATACAGAGTGAAGTAAGTCAGAAAGAGAAAAACAAATATCATATATTAACGCATGTATGTGGAACCTAGAAAAATGGTACAGATGAACCAGTTTTCAGGGCAGAAGTTGAGACACAGATGTAGAGAACAAACCTAAGGACACCAAGGGGGAGAAAGTGGTGGGGGTGTGGTGGTGGTGTGATGGATTGGGAGATTGGGATTGACATGTATACAATGATGTGTATAAAATGGATGACTATTAAGAACCTGCTGTATAAATAAATAAATAAAATTTTTAAAAAAAGAAATGACCTGCTAATTAAAATTCAGACGTCTCACTCAACTTGGCTTCAGTTGCTTGAAGTTCATTTTTGAGTGCACATAGTCTTCGTGCTTTACAGAGGGACTATTAGTCAATTGTAGGTCTGTTGCCCTGCTCCTGCCAGCTATATCATGAACCCACAAAATGCTACTTCATTGCATACATGCTTTGCTCTAGTCTGCTGTGAAAAGTCTTCTGTAACATGCCCACTGCAGCCTCTGGAAGCATATTTATAGACCTCCTTGTCTCCAGGTATTTAAAAGACATATTTCAGGATACATGCAGCCTGGAAGACTCTGTAACTTGAGGTTCTTTCTCAGTTTATTTGTGTTTAGTGTGTTTGCTGGATTTCCTCCTCTCTTACACACTGCTTCCATGCAACTGTTGGGTGGAATTAAGAGTGTGCCTCTTTCAGCCTTGCTGAGGGTTGCTGGGAACAATTTCATGCCCACTTATGTTTCCTCCACTTATACCAGTCAATCTTTTCACTCATAAACCAGTCAGACAGCAAACACAAGAATTCAGATGACAGCAAACAATGAGAAAAAAACTTTTTTTCCATGAAAAAAAAAAGAATTGGTGAATTCAGTTAGGACTACAGTTGAGTACTTGAGCCATCCCAATAACTTGAAACCACTTTTTCACAACTTTGACCATTTTCAAGCTCCTTTTGAACTGTTTTCTAGGCACAATATTGGATGTATGTTTACTCTCCATTGGGAGATTATAGCTCATTGAGAATTCAAAAAAAATTACAAATGACATCCAGAAATTCTAGTCATCAATATGAATATGTTTAACATTCTTCAATAAGAAATCTAAAGAGTTAGCAGGAAATTCTTTTGAATTTAGAAAAGCTTTATTCATTCCTCTGTTATGTAAAACAAGACCAGATCATAAAATCTAAATCTTACCCAGGCCATTCAACTGTTTGCTTAGAAGACAGTCGTGAATAAATATTTGTCTCATGTTCAGAAATGCTGGATTTGATGCTCTAGTCACATGGGAAGAGTTGTTTTTATTCTTTTATTTTTCTCTTTATCAGTGTGAATAATTACTTGTTAATTTTTCTGTTTTCTCCTTCTCCTTTAAGGCAGAACCCACTCATACTACTAACATACTTTGTGGTAGTGTTTTTTCTCCCTAAGCTTTTGATGCAAATACATCAAAGGGACAAGAGTCCTGAGTGAGGTTTGCTGACAACAAAGTCAATGACAAAGCAAATGTTTCTGGTGTCACACACACTGTAGTTTGTGAGTCATAATGGCTTTCCAAATTTGTATTTTGGTTGATCCAGTCTAGACAGCTAGACTGTCTCACTCACTGACAGAGCTAGCCATGGTTTATGTGGCTCCTAGAGTATTTGCCTGCCTTCTTTATACTCTCTGAAATCTTACTCTAATATGTTCATTTCTTCCTTTAAGGAGTTTTAGCTTCATTGCTCTGAGTAGGAGTGATACCGTTAGTATTTCTAGTCTTTTCTTCAGGTCATCTATGATAATAGGAAAGCATACCACACAAGTCTTTAAAGGAAACCTTGGGTGTGAGAGGTGATGCTTAATGGGACGATTGGATGCCACTAAAGTGGATTTTGATTTCTTCATTATTGTGCCCAAATCAGATGATGATTGGAGTAAGAGACATATAAATGTTGTGTCTGATGTCTCTGATTTGTATATATAGAATAAAAGGAAAAACCTGACAAGGCAACACTATAAAGCAAGTCTCTAAGAAGAAGTCACTTGGTGAACATAAAAGATCAAAGGATTTAATCTTACCCGACAACCCATAGAAGCAGAATAATTGAATCTCTCCCCAGCTTAGTTCATCCGCTTTCCCTATCTGCTTTCCATACTCTTCTCTTAGCCTTGACTTGGCCAATGGCTATTTTCTAAGGTGAGCACTAAAGAATTGAGCCTATAACACTAATTGCTCAATAAGTTCACTAATACATTCTGACACATGTCTATTTAAAACTATATGTATTTACAAAAGCATGGAAAACATCCAATAGAGGTTAATGAGATGAGCTTTTTAAAGTGTGTTACATTCTCTGGAAGAAAGATGTCTGGTGAAACCTTCACATGGTTTACTTCTTTGACTTCACTTTCTTTTCATTTTAACTTGCTCCTGCCTGATAAATATCAGCAATCCCCTACTCATGCCTTCAGTTTTACTGCTCTGTTGGGACACTAGCAAAGCAGCTGTGTGATGGACCAAAGTCAGGGAGAAACTAATGTTCACCTGATAGCTTTTTTCATGTTGAAGGTACTTCCGGGCTTCTATTTGTTTCCCTATCCATTGTGCAGAGTTAAAATAATAGGAGTCTACTTTCAAATGCTTAAATTATTCTAAGGATTGATTTCTATTCTGTTTGGGAGAAAATACTGGTGATTGTTGACAAGAGTTGAAATCTAACTGTGGCATAGTCCCTTTAACATTATGTGTTTAGAAATCTTTGCTTTAATCATGCTCAAGTCCAAATAGAGTTATCCAGATAAAAAATAAGGCAGAAACTGCTGGTATTTGTGCTTTGAGAGAGACTGTGAAAGCTCATCCCTGACTCATTATCCTTCCTCTCCCAATTGTCAGGTTGTCTGAAGTCCCACCATGATTTGTTCCTTTGGTTCCTTTTTGGCTAACTGTTTTTCAAGAGTTTCCAATTAAAATGCAACTGCTCTTGGGAGGATTAGATATTAAGTTTTTATTTTTTATTTATTTTTTTTATTTTTTATTTTAATTTTTATTTTTTTACATGAAAATGCTTATAATTCCCTGTGTTATACAATATATCCTTGCTGCTTATCTATTTTATACATAGTAACTTGTATCTCTTTTTTTCACACACACACACACTGTATTTTATTTTTACAAAAGATAAATAAACTGACACCAAGCATTGTAAATGGATGACCACAACAAAAGCAACAATGATTGCAATTACCAAACACAAAACACACTCATACTATGTCATAATATTGACATTCAGTCCAGTAATCCTCCACTGTAACAGCTCCT
>NC_041222.1:50761841-50762567 GCF_002837175.3 Physeter macrocephalus
TTTTTTTTCATCTTGATCTTTTGTTAGCACTTTTATGAATTCATCAGTTTTCCATTAGAGTTCTGAAAATGCTTATTCATTCAGTTCAGCAGTATAGTCAGTTACCAGAAACCTGTACTTGTCAGAGTCTTTTCCATGAATTCCTTGAAGATGAAACCCTCTTATAGGAACATTTTTGCAAAAGCATCAGAGTACACCCAGAACTGTCTGTAAATGACAACAGACTTAAAAATGACTATGGTGAAAGATTTGATGAAAGTTCGTAATAATGCAATTAACAAGGAAATTTAGTTATTTCTGAGATATACATTTTAAAGTAATAACTAGAATTATGACTTATAACATTATACCAGAACATATAAGATTTTTAGAAATGTCATGTAATGTCTGAAACATTTATATTATCATATTTCCATACAGATAATCCAAAGAAACTTTAGTATTAGTTGTTTTTTGTTTGTATGTTTGTTAGTTTTTTTATACTGCAGGTTCTTATTAGTCATCAATTTCATACACATCAGTGTATACATGTCAATCCCAATCGCCCAGTTCAGCACACCGCCATCCCCACCCCACCGTGGTTTTCCCCCCTTGGTGTCCACACATTTGTTCTCTACATCTGTGTCTCAACTTCTGCCCTGCAAACCGGTTCATCTGTACCATTTTTCTAGGTTCCACATACATGCGTTAATATACGATATTTGTTTTTCTCTTTCTGACTTACTT
>NC_041222.1:50763017-50828790 GCF_002837175.3 Physeter macrocephalus
GCTGGGTCGTATGGTAGTTCTATTTTTAGTTTTTTAAGGAACCTCCATACTGTTCTCCATAGTGGCTGTATCAATTTACATTCCCACCAACAGTGCAAGAGGGTTCCCTTTTCTCCACACCCTCTCCAGCATTTGTTGTTTGTAGATTTTCTGATGATGACCATTCTAACTGGTGTGAGGTGATACCTCACTGTAGTTTTGATTTGCATTTCTCTAATAATTAGTGATGTTGAGTAGATTTTCATGTGCTTCTTGGCCATCTGTATGTCTTCTTTGGAGAAATGTCTATTTGGGTCTTCTGCCCATTTCTGGATTCGGTTGTTTGTTTTTTTAATATTGAGCTGCATGAGCTATTTATATATTTTGGAGATTAATCCTTTGTCCGTTGATTTGTTTGTAAATATTTTCTCCCATTCAGAGTGTTGTCTTTTCGTCTTGTTTATGGTTTCCTTTGCTGTGCAAAAGCTTTGAAGTTTCATTAGGTCCCATTTGTTTATTTTTGTTTTTACTTTCATAACTCTAGGAGGTGGATCAAAAAAGATCTTGCTGTGATTTATGTCAAAGAGTGTTCTTCCTATGTTTTCCTCTCAGAGTTTTATAGTGTCCGGTCTTACATTTAGGTCTCGAATCCATTTTGAGTTTATTTTTCTGTATGGTGTTAGGAAATGTTCTAATTTCATTATTTTACATGAAGCTGTCCAGTTTTACCAACACTACTTATTGAAGAGACTGTCTTTTCTCCATTGTATATCTTTGCCTCCTTTGTCATAGATTAGTTGACATTAGGTGCATGGGTATATCTCTGGGCTTTCTATCTTGTTCCATTGATCTATGTTCTGTTTTTGTGCCAGTACCATATTGTCTTGATTACTGTAGCTTTGTAGTATAGTCTGAAGTCAGGGACACTGATTCCTCCAGCTCCCTTTTTTTCCTTCAAGACTGCTTTGGCTATACGGGGTCTTTTGTGTCTCCATACAAATTTTAAGATGATTTGTTTTAGTTACATAAAAAATGCCATTGGTAATTTGATAGTGATTGCATTGAATCTGTAGATTACTTTGGGTAGTATAGCTATTGAGATGATCATATGGTTTTTATTCTTCAATTTGTTAATATGGTGTATCACATTGTTTCATTTGCGTATATTGAAGAATCCTTGCATCCCTGGGATAAATCCCACTTGATCATGCTTATGATCCTTTTAATGTGCTGTTGGATTCTGTTTGATAGTATTTTGTTGAGGATTTTTCCATCTATATTCATCAGTGATATTGGTCTGTAATTTTCTTTTTTTTTGTAGTATCGTTGTCTCGTTTTGGTATCAGGGTGATGGTGGCCTCATAGAATGAGTTTGGGAGTGTTCCTTCCTCTGCAGTTATTTTGGAAGAGTTTGAGAAGGATGGGTGTTAGCTCTTCTTCAATGTTTGATACAATTCAGCTGTGAAGTCATCTGGTCCTGGACTTTAGTTTGTTGCAAGATTTTTAATCACAGTTTCAATTTCATTACTTGTGATTAGTCTATTCATATTTTCTGTTTCTTCCTGGTTCAGTCTTCAAAGGTTATACCTTTCTAAGAATTTGTCCATTTCTCCAGGTTGTCTGTTTTATTGGCATAGAGTTGCTTGTAGTAGTCTCCTAGGATGCTTTGTATTTCTGCGCTGTCTGTTGTAACTTCTTTTTCATTTCTGATTTTATTGATTTGAGTCCTCTCCCTCTTTTTCTTGATGAGTCTGGCTAATGGTTTATCAATTTTGTTTATCTTCTCAAAGAACCAACTTTTAGTTTTACTGATCTTTGCTATTCTTTTCTTTGTTTCTACTTCATTTATTTCTGCTCTGATCCTTATGATTTCTTTCCTTCTACTACCTTTAGGTTTTGTGTGTTCTTCTTTCTCTAGTTCCTTTAGGTGTAAGGTTAGATAGTTTATTTGAGATTTTTCTTGTTTCTCGAGGTAGGTTTGTATTGCTATAAACGTCCCTCTTAGAACTGCTTTTGCTGCAGCCCATAGGTTTTGGATCGTCGTGTTTTCACCGTCATTTGTCTCTAGGTATTTTTTGATTTCCTCTTTGATTTCTTCAGTGATTTCTTGGTTATTTAGTAACATATTTTTTAGCCTCCATGTGTTTTGTGTTTTCTACGTATTTTTCCCTGTCATTCATTTCTAACCTCATAGCGTTGTGGTCACAAAAGATGCTTGATATGATTTCAATTGTCTTAAATTTACTGAGGCTTGATTTGTGACCCAGGATGTGATCTATCCTGGAGAATGTTCTGTGCGCACTTGAGACGAAAGTGTAATCTGCTGAATTTCGATGGAATCTCCTATAAATATCAATTAAACCTATCTGGTCTCTTGTGTCATTTAAAGCTTCTGTTTCCTTATTTATTTTCATTTTGGATCATCTGTTCATTGGTATAAGTGAGGTGTTATTGTCCCCCTTTATTATTGTGCTACTGTCGATTTCCTCTTATAGCTCTTAGCAGTTGCCTTATGTATTGAGGAGCTCCTCTGTTGGTGCATTTATATTTATAATTGTTATATCTTCTTCCTGGATTGATTCCTTTATCATTATGTAGTGTCCTTCCTTGTCTCTTTTAACATTCTGTATTTTAAAGTCTATTTTATCTGATATGAGTATAACTACTCCAGCTTTCTTTTGATTTCCATTTGCAAGGAATATCTTTTTCCATCCCTTCACTTTCAGTCTGTATGTGTCTCTAAGTCTGAAGTGGGTCTTGTATGTTATTTGTCATTTTCCCCTAGCTGCTTTCAATAATTTTTCTTTGTTTTAATTTTTGCCAATTTGATTACTATGCGTCTTGGCGTGTTTCTCCTTGGTTTTATCCTGTATGGGACTCTCTGTGCTTCCTGGACTTGGGTGACTATTTCCTTTCCCATGTTAGGGAAGTTTTTGAGTATAATCTCTTTAAATATTTTCTCAGTTCCTTTCTCTCTCTCTTCTCCTTCTGGGACCCCTATAATGTGAATGTTGTTGCATTTAATGTTGTCCCAGAGGTCTCTTAGGCTGTCTTCATTTCTTTTCATTCTTTTTTCTTTATTCTGTTCTGCAGCAGTGAATTCCACCATTCTGTCTTCCAGATCACTTATCCGTTCTTCTGCCTCAGTTATTCTGCTATTGAGTCCTTCTAGTGTAGTTTTCATTTCAGTTATTGTATTGTTTATCTCTGTTTGTTTGTTCTTTAATTCTTCTAGGTCTTTGTTAAACATTTCTTGCATCTTCTCGATCTTTGCCTCCATTCTTTTTCGAAGGTCCTGGATCATCTTCTCTATCATTATTCTGAATTCTTTTTCTGGAGGGTTGCATATCTCCACTTCATTTAGCTGTTTTTCTGGGGTTTTATCTTGTTCCTTCATCTGGTACAGAGTCCTCTGCCTTTTCATCTTGTCTATCTTTCTGTGAATTTGATTTTTGTTCCACAGGCTACAGGATTGTAGTTCTTGCTTCTAGTGTGTGCCCTCTGGTGGATGAGGCTATCTAAGAGGCTTGATGGGAGGGACTGGTCGATATTACGTTTTTAATATTAGATACCTTACCAAGGCCTTGAGAGTTTGAGACCTAACCTTGTCATGTGAGACTGAGGGTGAACAGCAGAGGAGTGGTGGAAACAGAAATTTGAATGTGCCAGATTCATGTTGTAAAGGTGCCACTTTCAAGTTTTGACACCTCACGAAATTCTTGAGAGCTCATCCAGCTTTCAGTATCTTCACACAAACTAATATATTTACTGGTTCAAAAATAATCCATATGTGAATTCTTTGATTAATTCATTTATTTCAATTTGATTTAATTCTCTAAATATTTGTTAGGTTTATTCTATGTGTCAATGAGCATGCTGAGTTCTAAGAAGATAAGATAAGGGAGACAGGTATCCTGCCTGCAAGAAAATCACACATAGAGGAGATAGACATTTTAAAAACCTAATATTAACTTATAAGGCAGACCAAAGTAAATGCCAAATAGAGATAGTGACAGCAAGCTCTGGGGATGGGGATAAAGCTGTTTATTCTTTGACGGATCAGAAAGACACTCACAGAAGTAATGGCATTTGATTTCATCTCTGATTGATTAGTAGTTAGAGAATGAGGTGAAGTATATTCCAGGCTGAGGCAACAACATGGAGGTAAGAACTGTAGGTTTAAAAGTCTGCTGTCTCTTGAGAATGATCATTTATCTGGTATGGCTTCAGTTTTGGGTATATGGAAAGACGTAGTGGAAGAAATCATTCATTCAATCAACAATTGTTGGTTGTTTTTACCCATAGAATGATACAGTATATGTAACAAGTAAGTTACAAAGCAGTAGACACACACATACACACACGCACACACACACACACACACACACACACACACACACAGGACAATCTTTCTTTCCTTACAACTTTCTATACCACAGCAGATATTTCCCTTCATCTTTGGAGCTTCTAGAAGTAGAAAGGACAGAAAAATGAGTAGGTGGATAAGGGTGACCTAGAATGGGCTCACAACTGGGGCCCAGTGTGCTCCACAGAGAAAAGCATGGGAGGTAGCTGAATCAATCACCTCAGAACTTCCCTACCCTCGCTGAGGGGAGTCTTAGAAAAGTTCCAGGGAGATGCACATCAAAGTATAGGTGTTACTAAGCCAAAACTGTCTCCAGTCAGTTAATAAAAATATAACACTACCCTACTATATTGGGCTCAATGTTGGGGACAGAATGGTAAATAGAGACTAGAGTCATGATGGGGAGAAGCATATGCAAACCAATAACAGTAGTGAGTAAGAGCAATAATTAAAACACAAGGTACTCTACCAGCTCAAAGAGTGTTTCATTCTGCTTTCAGAGGCCAGGAAAATTTTCCTAGGAATGCTGATAGGCAAACTGAGTTCTGAAGGATGAATCAGGTTTTTTCACAGCCACGAAGAAGGGGAGGACATTGCATACACTCTTAGCACAACACCGCGTACCTGCAAAAACAGACATTGTATGGCTTATACCATACAAGGAACTGCAAGTATTTCAGAACAGCTGAAGTGATAGAAAATAGAGAAGGGTGAAGACACAAATAAGGATAAGTGATAGGTAGTGGTCAAATCATGAAGGACTGTATATGACCAGCAAAGTAGTCTAAATTTTATTGTATAGGAAATGGGCTTCATTAGGTGGTTTTAAGTAGTGAGGTATTTGAGTGAGCCAGGTTTACTTTTAGAAAGCACTCACTAGCAGTCTTACGGAGGATGGACTGAAGAAATCACTTTAAGGAGATAAGTATGAGTCTACCTGAACCAATGGAGTGTCAAAGGAAACTTTAAAAGGGTCAGATGCAAGAAACATTTGAGAGGTAGAATACATGGAACTGAGGACCAATCAGATGGTGGAGAAAGTTTGAAGAATAGAGAGTGGTTTAGAATGGCTAATCTTTTTAAACTTAAAAACATAGAAAACCAACTTCTAGATATACCTCTGAACTTATAGTTTTCTAAGAGGGCTGTGTGTGGTTCGGTTTTTTACTTCTCCACCTCATCTTGAATCTCACCTTCTAGTTTAGCATTTCTCTACTTCCTCACAAAGAGGTAGAAAAAGTAAGTCCATCCCCACTGTATGCCAATTTGGATAGTACCAGATAAGTTTATTTTAAATGTATACAAACTCAGTATATGTCGGTTAGAGTCCCTGAAGAAAGCAGCAAGAAAATTCAGTAGGTCAGTAGAGGGATTTTAAACCAAGAATCTAATTATACAGGTCTTGCATGACCAAAGCAAACATCAACAATAGCAGGAAATCACTGCTGCCCCTGTAAAGCTGAAGGAATAAGAAGAAAATGTCTAGTCCACTTACTTGGAGATCTGTGATGGGGAGCTTCCCTGCAAAGGGGTAGACGCCCCATCTGGTGCTGCAACGAGGTAGGACATTAAGCCACTGCTGACGAAGCCACCCAAAGCAAAGAGAGGGAGGAAGAAACATCCTGGATATTCCCTTTGTTTCAGCTTCTCATATCCTGCCAGGGCCTCCTTCTGAATCTACTTGTTGAGAGGGAAGCTGGGAAATGTAGTTTCCAGGAATCAGCCTCCTGTATAAAGCTAAGAGGGAGAGGTCAAGGGATATATCTCAGAGCAAGTAGATAACTGGCACATACACAGATGTGTTCATTTACCATTCAATATAGAAATATAGCTCACACATGAAAACAGACTTATAGATTATATGAACTCAGATCTAGAAGATATATTGTTTTTCTCCAGACACTGTCAGATATTGCCAGGCAAGTATAAATATTTTATTCATATTTCTTTGTATTTATCTGCTACATAAATTCAGAAGAGGAACAGAATTTCAGAATTTTATATAATTCTTGTGAATCATTTAGTACTTATCTCACTTTCTTCATAATATAATCCAATATTTACTCAGTCCTTTTAGTCTAAATTGTTGCATGGACTCATTCTCTGTATTATGTAAGTGCTGATGGACTAATATTCTCTCTTTCTTTACTTATAACCCTGCGTACCCAGAACAGGGCTCTGCACATGGGGGTATTGAATAAATACTGTTCTCTAATGAATTCACAGAAGTAGTGCTTGCAAGGTAACAGTTTATTTTATTTCTTGTTTCCACTTACTTTTCTTTCCACAGCAATTCTCAGTAACCTTAGAAATGTATTCAGTATGAAGAGTTTTAACACTAGGTTAATTTGTGGCAAGATGAATGTTTTTCCTTCATCAAGCTACATTTACTTTAAAGTCCATAAAATAGTTTTATTCATGTTGCTGTTAATTGCAGAATTCTTGGTAATCTGCCAAGGATAATGACGTTTACCCCTTTTGATCAGTGCTCTGCTATAGAACAACTTGTTCAGACCCTTGCTGAGAAAAGAAAAAACTTATTAAACAGATTACACCTCATTCACCGTATGTCGAGTACCAAACTGAGCTGAGATCAGAGAGTGTGATAATGTCATGATTCATCTTTTAACTCAGAAATAAACACTCAAATACATCATGACTGGGAAGTTCTTCTTTACCCATGTATTTTTTTCTCAACATTCTAGCAGCTCATCTTAAACCAACCATGAACTTAACTGAATATTTCCTATGCCTTTTACTTCCATTTGAACTTAAGGGTAATAGCTAAATCCAGAGTCACAGATTCATAAAGGACTCAGGAAGATAACTTAGAGGAGTGAAGCAGGATGTGACAAACAGAACAACGCATGCCCTTTCTAAAGAAAGCAACTGCTTCTCAGTATCATTCCACACTCATGCAACAAATTACACCTGCTGTATACCAGGCCCTATTCTAAATACTGGGAATATAGCAGTGAACAGACAAAACTCCATGCCCTATTGGGGTTTTATCTTTTAGTAGTAAGAGACAGATAACAAACAAATAAGTGAATACATAATAAGCTAAATGATGACAAGTGCTGAAGAATTGAGCAAAGTAGGGTAAAGGTATATCAGATGCTGGGGAAGGGAAATTTGCAGTTAGGGTGGAAAGTGAATTACCTGTAGCCATCAAGGATATTTGAAAGGAAAGGATAAATCTTTCAGGCAGAGAGAATACTGAGTTCAAAGGGCCCTAAAGCAGTTATTCTCAGGTTTTTCTGGACATTGGAAACACCTGTGCATCTTAAAAAAATCATTGATACCTGGTTCCTACTCCCAGACCTTCAGATTTAATTAGCTTGAGGTCCAACCTGAGCCTCAGGAGTTTCAAAATCTCCCCAGGTAACTCCAATATGCAGCAAAGTGTGGGAACCCCTCCCCTAAAGCATCAGCGAATTGTTTCACATAGAATTACAAGATTACAGTGAACTTTTAAAGAATGGTCAGCAATCCAGTTTTTTTCTTTTAACTTTAACTTAAATATAGGTCTTTTCATTTTTTTCTTTATAAATCTTACAAGCCAGTGTAACTACCTCTGAACCAAATTTAGCCTGTGGGCTACTAGTTTTCAATTTCTGACTGGACAGAGTGAATCCATAGATTTCCCAAAAGATAAGAATATTCCCTGTGTGTCAGGGTGCAACACAAAAACATGACGGCTTTAAAAGGGACAGGTGTGTGTGTGGAGGAAGGCCCAGCCTGTACCCACACCACACCCCTGAATTAACAGCGGAGCACTGCCGCTTGACCTTGCCCCAGGGCTGTGCCTCTGCCCTCTCCTACCTCTGCCCCATCTTCTCAACTCAGTTTGACTTGGATCTCAAGCAGGCATTTGTTTTGGCTGTTTGCCTTTACGTGTCTTTGGTGTCACTGACAAAATTGGCCCCACTGGACTCAGTTGCATAATTGGTGGCATCTACCATTTATACCTGACCTGAAAAAAATCAGATTGCCAATGAGCAATGTGCAGTAGAACCTCATTTTAAATAATATGTTCATATAGGTATCTTAATAGATAGACACAACAGTGTGAAAAGACATACCGAATCTTATATTTATCTCTGAAAGGCAGAATATTAGTGGTTGAACTTCATTGCTGTCAATACCGAGTGTGACTTTTTAAATGAGCTTATGTTACTTTTAGAATCCAGAACATTTTCACATATTTGGCACTCCTAGATAGAAAGGAATTGTGTCTTAGTCATTTTATGTAGGTCTAGATACATCTAGAGAGAAAGAGAGAGGGGGGGGGGGAAACCTGACACTTGACTCATTGTAGGTGCCAGATAAATAAATGTAAAATGAATTAAAGGAATTAAGAGGCATACGTTTTAAGCACAGACTTTTTATTTGTATTTAAGTGCATTTTAAGCACAAGCATGTGCCAGGGTTCAGTTAAAATTTTCTTGTTTTTAACTATGCTCAAAGCAAGCCACTCTCCCGGACACAAAAATAGGGGAAGGGATAAAAGAGGGTGTGTGTGGTAGAGATGGACAAGGGCATGGATATCAGTGGTTTCTCCACCTTTTTTCCCAAAATTCAAGTTTGCACCACTGCCCTTTGTCCTGGTGGACTGCCCACCACCACATACTTTAGCTTATTCTAAACTATAGCTCTGACAGTGAGATATCATTGAAAAATATAAACATGGTCTATTTTTGCATAATTTAAAGATGTGTTACTTTTTAAAATGTTAATTTATGACTTATATCCTGTCTGTTTCGGAAGTGGGAATCTAGGCAGCAGATTTACATTTTGTGATAAACATTGGCTATAGGATATGGCATTGCCTTTTAACCATATCAACATTACCTGGATAGAAAAGAAGTTGTAGACAAGAGGTGTGATGATTGTTCAGTACAGAGTCCCAGATTGTTAGAGCCAGGAATGTCCTTAGGATTTTCCTTGCCCAGTGATTCACAAACTTTATCTTAGCAGTGGGACCATTTTTTTTTCCACCAGGAGAAATCTGACTGTAGTGTCACTGCATAAAACATATAAATGCAGCACGGCTTTAAAGTAGAGGCCTGAGACTTCTTGTTTCTTGAGGTAACCTGAAGGACTGTCTTAGAACCCTAGGATTCCTCCGAGCAGTTTTAATAACTGCTGAGCTAGTCTAAGGTTCACATTCTACAGATACTGAAACATCCCCAGAAAGGCTGTGGCTCCTATTATACTGTCAAGTTAATGTGCAGAAAAACCACCTCTTGAATGTTTAATAGTGATGATGAGTGGATTCTTAATGACCTTATCCAGTTTGTGGATTAGTCTTGCCATCTGTTTCGTCTAGTCTTCTCTAAGGCTGTCTGCACTGTGGCTATTTCACACTCATTAATAGCTCCATCAGTGGTCTAGTAAAGGGAAAAGAAGATGGAAAACTCAAATCCCTTATTAGATCTTATCTAGAAGAGGAAAGATTGAAACTAATGAACATGGCAGGATTGTGTGTCAGCTCTGGCTGGGTCAGGAGTGCTGTCAACCCTGTTCCTGGTCTGTTTCAATACTTCTTTCTATAGGCATGTGTTTCCCCTCATGCCAATGTTAGCCAGACTTCCCTCCTGACCAAATATGAAACTTAGGTAAGTTTCCTGCCCAAAGCAAAGACTAAGTTCAATGTCAAACTCAGTATTACTTAGATTGAGACTGAATGATAACTGGCACCAGACTCCATCTTGGTTCTCTCTCCTCTTATTTACAAATTTTGATGGTTTCAGTATCCTGCTCTCCAGCTGCTCTTTCTGAATTTTGATACAATTGTTCTCTCTGTTCCAGTTTTTTTAGGAGCTTGGTTTTGGCCTCCTATCACAACTTGGTCTCCATCATCAGCTTCCAGGCTCAGCTTTCTGGGACTGACCTGTTTTACCCTGAGGGAATGGCTTCTGGGTTCCTGGTTTGGCTCCCTAACCCTAGAGCATGACTACCCATTGCCCCTGCTATGAGCCCAGTGAGAATTTAGTGATGCCTCATCTTTGCAGAGTTCCTACTTCGCTGCTACTGAATTAGGACTAGTGGTCCTAGCTTACAGCTGCAGGCTTAGAAGTGAAACCAGCAGCCCTACCCACCTAACATCAGCTTTGTGAGTTGAAAATGGCAATCTCAAGGTGAGTAGTCTACACTACCTACTAAAGACTACCACTGCTTTAAATATGTCTACATCAGGACACAAACTGGAAAGGGAAGAGACACAATAAAACTGAGTATCAGCTGTGTACAAAACATTCTGCTAGACACTTTTCCATGTGCATATTCCTTGAGTCAACTCATTCCTTCCATCACTTAAATTCATATGTTTACACACATATATACTTTCAGATATATAATTCATATTATATATATTAAATATATATAGTTCATATATATATATATGAATTAGTTTCATATAATTAGCTGCTCTGCTCTAACAGAGACAAATAACCTTGGCTTAAATAAGTTTTCCTCTTTCAAAAATTAGGCCTCAAAATTGTACACATTTCCTGTTACTGCCAGTTATTAACGGGGATACTTGTGTGATCCTCTCTCCTGAAAGACCCTGAGAAGTAGTATTGTTTTACTGACAATGAACTTTTCACAGTACACCATAGTCTGCTGCCATATATAAAGAGTCGTTTAACTTGTCTTACCCCAAATAGCTCTCTCTCACTCAAGCATAGCCAATACATTTCTTCTTTTCCTTTGGTAGATTGTATGCTCTTTGAAAGTGGGAATTGTGTCTTCTATAATTTACCTCAAAAGGTCTTTGGATTTGTAGATGGTGGCTATTAGCTATTTGCTGTTACCACAAAGGACGGAACAAAGGAGAAGTAGCTACAAGGGAAAGTAAATTATCAGATAAGTTGGTCAGACATTGAAGATGTTTATTGGGGAGACTCACTGAATCTTCTTCCTTGAAAATATTTTAAATAGAGTATAAAACTATGTGTCCAGACTGGTTTGGAAGTAGTTATTAAAGACTGGGTATAAGTGCCTAAATTTTGAAATAAACGATTTTCTATAATATGAATTAGTTCAACTGTGCTATTTACCCCTCCATTAGCCAAGAACACATAATGCTGTTTATAAAATGTCATTGCACTTTTCTGAGCTTAGACCTCTTCATTCTCTATTCTCTTGGGGTGAACTGATGAGAGCCCTCCATCATGATCCACACACATTATACCTTTTTTTTTTTTTTTTTTTTTATGTGGTACGCGGGCTTCTCACTGCTGTGGCCTCTCCCGTTGCGGAGCACAGGCTCCGGACGCGCAGGCTCAGCGGCCATGGCTCACGGGCCCAGCCGCTCCGCGGCATGTGGGAATCTTCCCGGACCGGGGCACGAACCCGTGTCCCCTGCATCGGCAGGCGGACTCTCAACCACTGCGCCACCAGGGATGCCCCATTATACCATTTTTATGAACTCATTCATTTGGTTAACACATATTGAAGGCTTACTATACCCAGGCATAGGTATTAATTGCAGAACTGTGAAGAGAGGAGAATTATCCTCGATGATGAGACTGGTGACTGGTGGACACTGGTGACATAAACAGCCCCTCTACCTGCCAAAGCTAAGTGAGCCACACAGCCTCTGAAGTTCAAGCAAATGAATCCCATACATTTTTTTTTTTACCTGAGAAAATCTCAAATTCCCTATATTCCCACACCCTAGTGGCTTTAGGAGTTGGAGGCTAAGAAGTGGTATTGAGATACTGTTATATTAAAAACCCAACTCTGAATGCCTATCCTATATTTTTCTTATACTCATCTACATGTCTGAGTGCCCAGATTCTTTCCTTCAGTGGGGGTTTTCTGGTTAGAGTCTGGTTCCTCAAAGTCATAATAAAATGCATGTTTTGTCTCCTTTCATCCATCTTATCAACCAGGGAAAAGTGGAAGTGCAGTGGGACAGATACTCAGAAGCATGAGGGGCTTGGTCTTTATGCACATTCTCAAAGATAAGTGCAGGCCCTCATGTCCGATCTCCCTGACTTAACATACCTTCAACTGAACGGAGAGTGGAGAGCAACATCACCACTGAGGATCCTAAGACATTTCTAAGTCTCCAGTTTTATGATCGATTCCATTTTTAACACCTATGTGCCGAGAACTAAACCAGATGCCTCTTAAACCTACCTTTAATCTTTACAACCACCGTAGAAAGCATTCTCTTTATCCTTTGGAAGAAAACCTGAGATTCAGAGAATCAAATCTTATTAGTTAGAATGGGCTATCTACTAACATATAAAGACCTTCTTAGGGGCTTCCCTGGTGGCGCAGTGGTTGCGAGTCCACCTGCCCATGCAGGGGACACGGGTTCGTGCCCCAGTCCGGGAAGATCCCACATGCTGCAGAGCGGCTGGGCCCGTGAGCCATGGCCGCTGAGCCTGCACTTCCGGAGCCTGTGTTCCACAACGGGAGAGGCCACAACAGTGAGAGGCCCGTGTACCACAAAAAAAAAAAAAAAAAAAAAAAAGACCTTCTTAGAAACTAAAGAAAGAAGTTGGCTCTTGTTCTGTTACTCTGCCAGGAGACACAATAATTCCACCGAGAGCCAGCTTTTGGCATTCAGCAGCATCTAAAGTATCATTGGGTAAAACAACCTGCAGGTGGGGAACTCCTGACTGTGTGCTTTCTTGAAAAAAAATCTGTGTACTCTTCTGAAAGACCTGTGGTCTCCAACCTTATCACTTCTGTAATTCCTCAAGTGCCCAGGAAGCTCTGAGGATGTTCATGAAGGAATACAACTCTAGCTAGGAGAAGACCCCAGCTAGGGAAATGGTTAACCCATCAGAAAAGAAGCTAAGTCAGTCATGGCAAGAGACCAAAAGCAATGAGCCACACAGCATAGAAGGCAGGAAAGAAATGTGTTTAAGATGTTTATAAGGACCCACTCTGGGGATTTCCCTGGTGGTCCAGTGGTTAAGACTCTGTCCTCCCAATGCAGGGGGTCCGGGTTCAACCCCTGGTCAGGGAACTAGATTCCATATGCTGCAACTAAGACCCGGCACAGCCAAATAAATAAATTTTTTTTTTAAAAAAAGGACCCACTCTGAAACAAATTTTTCATCCAGAAACATTAAGACAGTCTTGGGAGACATAGTGGGATTTCAAGAGAATAATATTTGACTCTTGTGGGATATCATGCTCGACTTGTTTTCTTCTTTCTATGTAAGTTTCATGTTAAATTCTGGCATGTTTATTAGTGGGTATCAGTTCAATATATTGTCTGGAGGCAAAAGTTCTTCAGGTTTGGGAAAGAGCATGGACCAAAAGAAATGAGTCATATCTATAAAATAACCAGAGCCCCAGGTGTAATGGGCCTCATAGCTACAAGTGTTGCAAGTATATAAATACCATAGGAGCATCTAAAACAAATTTATAAGAATTAATTTCCAAAAGTATGTAGTGTGGGAGAGTAAGACCTCTGAAACACTCTTCTTATTTTATGTTTATAAAGTCCAACTGCCTCTTAAGTCAATACGATAAGATTTATTTACAGGGAAAACTCTCAACTGATAATTTTATGGTATCTTATTTTTTCCTCTCTAAAGTTATTTTGTATTTGTCTATATCTGTATAGGAAATACATCTGTGTTTCTCTGTTTTTCCTATGCCTTTATCCATTTTGTGCTGTTAAGTTTCTTCGAGGACCAGAGTGACATCTTATTTCCTAACACCTGGTAGTTGTATTGCCCTCAGCATCCAACTATGCAGATGGAGACGAGCCCGCAATAACCCCAGCTACATAGAGTATATGGCTGTCTTCCCGGCAAGGAGTGCCCAAACTTTTCCCCAAAATGGTTCAGTTTGTCTTTAATTAAAACTTAAAGCATGAGCTTCTTGGCTCTGGCAAGGGCTCTCAAATGAAAACCTGCCTCACACAGATTTGTCTCCCTGCAATCTGCCTCACAGCAGGCCCCTTAGATGGCTGCCATTGGCTTCTGGGATGAGAGAAAGCTTGCAAGCTCACAGAGCCACAAAGAAACGCAGTTAATGGCCAGAAGTACCTGCAGCTCCTTTCAGTTCATTAACTAAAGCTAACTTGGGAATCATTATTGGAGGGAGGCTAATTTGGCAGCTGTCAGCATGGAGGACAGAGATACCGTGATGACTGCAGGCCACGTGGACCCAAGGCCCCACACCCATCAGCTATTCTTTTTCTCTCCCACACCTCAAAGGTCAGCCACAGCTCATGAATAAAGTTTCTCCTTGTCTTTACCCACACTTACCCTTTGTTCCAAAGTAGACCTGCATTCTGATCTAAAACTCTCATAGGATTTTTAAGAACGTTAACAAGCCAACTAGCCTGTTAAATAACAATTATTTATTTTTCCCTCACTCTGTCAAAAATTGTTAGGAGAAAAAAAATTTTTAATGATACAAGTGAACTTATATACACAAAACAGAAATAGACCCACAGACATAAAAACAAACTTATGGTTACCAAAGGGGAAAGGGTGGGGGAATAATTAGGAGTTTGGGATTAACATATACACCTTACCATATATAAAATAGATAACCAAGAAGGACCTACTGTATAGCACAGGGAACTATACTCAATATTTTGTAAAAACCTATAAGGGAAAAGAATCTGAAAGAGAATTAAAAATATATATATATAACTGAATCACTTTGCTGTACACCTGAAACTAACACAACATTGTAAATCAACTATAACTCAATAAAAAAATTTTTTTTAAGTATTTAGGGGTATAAAATAAGTAAAAGATATTATTTTTATCCACAAAGAGCTTTCAACCTAGTTGTTGAAGTAAGCACATAATGGATAAGTTAGCATTATATTCAAAAGTATGAAATTTATATCCATGAATTTTTTAAAATGATATGTGAAATTACATGGGGAAGTTCAATAAAATTTTGGAATATTGTGTGATGCACAGCATAAACTAAGAACAAGAACAGTTCAAGAAAGGAAATATACTCAAATGGTCTTATTACTATTTTGTCTTCTTTCAGATTATCTAAAAAGAGTTCCCTTGATTAAAATATCTAATGCATGTACAAGAAGTAGACATTTACATTACAAATGTGTCCTGAATTCTTTCACTAATTTATTTAATTCATATCAGTTGTTCCCAACTTATCAGTAGAAGAGCATAAGAGATTCTCAGATATTATAGAATCTGTAATTCCATATACCTACATAATAATGTTTGCAGACAGAATAAGCACCTTATTATTGAAACATATTCAGTGATGCTGCTATAATTAATGAATTGTAACTCATTAAGGAGTGTTGTTGAACCCGGAATAGCTCTTTGTAATTTTTTTTCTGTCATGGAACTATTTTTACAACTGCTATATATGAAGTGTTAGATTTTACCCAAATTCTGACTTTTGGAAATTCACTGATCATTTTCTTAAAGCTTTACCTCCTCAAGTACAGAATTCTATTCTGAACAGTTCCAAGTTGTAAGTTTCAGGTAGTTAGTGCTGAGAAATATTTTCTTTTTTTTGATTTTTTAATTTTTTTATTGAAGTATAGTTGATTTACAATGTGAACGTATAGAAATATTTTCTTTTTTAAGTTAATTGGCTTATTAGGTGACTATGTGGAGCCATTTTGATATCAGGAAAAAATTTACTCTTTGATGAAAATCTCTGTTCTCACTGGTGAGGCTTTCTCACTGCTCAGAAGGATACCATCATCGATTGTGGCCTCTCAGTTGTTTTTAAGGTTTTTAAGCTTCTCAGCTTGTTAGAAACTATTAAGAAGTGCCTAATAATAACAGCTACCATATATATATATATATATATATATGTCATCTATCACCTACTATATTATCTAATTTAATCCTTTCTCAATCCTTTGATATTAATTACTTTTTATCTATACGTTATGGATGAGAAAACCGAGTCTTGGAATTAACTAATAATATCTGGCCAAGGCAGAATCTGAACACAGGTATAACTGATTCCAGAAACCACATAGTTTCCACTATACTAAAAGGTACCTTGAGACTGTTGGGGCCTGCAATCTAAACCCAGTATGTCTCTGCCATTCATATAGGGATGGAAAATGCATAGATTTATGCAAAAGAGGAAAAATGTATTATTGTATTCAGGACCTATATCAGGCATGCTTCTTTCTCCTATCTTCCTAGCCAAGACTTTGTTTCCTCCATCTATTCTTTCATTTCTAGAGCACATCTATGTGCCGGGCATGGGAACACAGTGAGGAGCAGCAGGCACTTCCTGCCCTCCCCCTCGTGAGACTTGGACACGAACGGAAGTCAGTGAAAAGGCAGTTCTAATACAGGTGTGATAACGGCGAATTTGAGATAAGCTCAGCCTACAGTATAAGGAAGAAGAATCTAACCCAGCCTGGGGAAGAGGTGGGAGTCAGTCATTAAGAAATGAGTAGGTCCACATATTTTTACCTTTTAGAAAAGTCCTGGGAGTGGTTGAGGAAGTTAAAGCGTCTAATTTAGTCTTTTCATTGAAATAAAAAAGAACTATTCCACATAATCTATGCTTTTTACTTTTACCACCATCAAAGCAGTCTTAAATTAAAGCATATTAGTGCATCTTTTGTGGAGCTCTAAGACTTTGGATATATTTGCAGAGGTCTCTAACCTGCAGCATGCACTGTGATGGCCGCAAACGTTATGCTGCTTATTACAATCTCCAGTCCACACTCACAGCCAACATCACTGTCCAGACCCCACTATCTCCTGTCCAAGCCATGACAAAAGCCCCTGAACTGGTTTCCTTGTCATCTGACTTTTACTTTTCCAGTGCACTTTATGTCCAGTAGAGTCATCTTCCTAAAAACACATTTCTTTGCGTTGCTTCTCTATTTAACAGGCTTACTCTTGTCCAGAATAAAAGTCCAAACTCCTTATTAACATGGTCCTCAAGGTCCTTCACAATCTGGTCCCAAAACACCAGTTCAAGTTTGATGACCCTGTACTTCCTACCATATGTCCTATGCTCTGGCTTCTCATTGCTCTTTGATCATAGCTTCCTTCCTCTCTATCTGACCAGCACACTCTCCCTTCAAGGCTTCTTCTCTGACTTCCCCAGAGCCAAGATGGTCACATTTTTCTTTATGTCACCATGGGTCCTGGTGCTACCTTTATCATAGGACATATATCTCTTTGTTACAACCACATGACTCCATGTCTGTCTTCACTGCTAGACTGTGAGTTCCTCCAGGGTGGAAAATAAGTATTGTCCACATTGTCCATAATTGTGACCTAAGTGCCTAGCACAGCACCAGTCTTATAGGTGATACCTTATAAATATTTGTCATTTATTCATGAGTCAGTATTTACTGAGCAATTTCCATGAAACTTTCTGTTATGCCTAGTCTGTTACATGTATTATTTCTGTTTTTCTTTAAAACCTATCCCATGATTAGGCACTACCAATATTCCTAATTTTACAGATCAGGAAACTGAGGCTTAGATTTGGTAAATAATTTGCCCAAAGTTAAACTGAAGGAAAGTGGCAGATATGAACTTGTCTCTTAAAAACTACAGTAAACTGTTGGATGAATGAATGAATGAATGAATTGGAAAAGGCAGCATGTTGCTGTTGATTAACTCTCTGATAAAACTAGAAATTGTGATAAGCCTGCTCTCTTAAATGTTTTGTTAGGTCTCCTCTCATAATAAACTTCTAAAATAATTTAGGTAGGGCTTTAAAGGGGAAGTAGCAATGTCTGGGATTTACTGTTAGTCCTAAGTAGGGATAAATGATTCACACCTTGGAAATTAAAAAAAGAAAAATGTATATATCGACATAAAGTTGTAGTCTGAGCAAGCACTTGAGAGTTCATCGCAGACCAGTAATGAGTAAGACGTTTAAGGAGAGAAATAACATGCAGAATGTAATTTAGAGAATGGCTAGCTAGACAGAAAACATTTAATAATCATAGGTTTTTAAAGGGAGCAATGTCCTTAGAGATCCAAAAGTATGACTATCGGGTACAAACCAAGAACCAAGGGTCAGAATCCTGTAGTCTTCTTGCTGTGTGACTGGTCAATTTTTCACTTTCTCCAGGCTCCTCTTTCCTCAGAGGCAAAATCAAATTCAGTGAAATTCAACAGGTCTTTATAGACTGGAAATCAGGTCCAAGAGGTTGGCTCACCTGGTCTTGAAGTCTCTCTCACTTCTCACAACCAGTGACTCTGAACTTCTCACTTCACTTCTTAGATGAGGACCTGGAGTCCCAAGAGTGAGGTGTTTTGCCGAGGTTACATGACTAAATAATAACAGAAGACAGGTCATTATTACGAACTGTCATTTTATACCATGAATGTACTGTGGGCTAACTGCCCTCCACCACCACACTCACACACACACACACACACTAAATAATAACAGAAGACAGGTCATTATTACGAACTGTCATTTTATACCATGAATGTACTGTGGGCTAACTGCCCTCCACCACCACACACACACACACACACACACACACACACACACACACACACACACATTGAGTGTAAATTTGTAGGAATTCATCACCTATTATCCTCAACAGTGTCCGGAATCATCTCTGCATAATTTAAGAAATGTGGAATATTTGGTAAAATTTTAAAAAGAACCTGAGGAAATGAGAAAATGGTGTCATAATATTACCCACTAAAACAAATGAAAGTTCCATTTTTCTTCAAGAGAAAAAAGCCAGAAATAACTCAAGTTGAATTGCAGTTCTGTTGCATACTAGCTACTTGGGCTTTTCCTCTGTGAGTATCAATTTCCTCATGTCTACAATGAGACGAGATGCTTTGACTCTCAAATAAGACAGTGAGTGTATGTGAAAGTCCTCTGTAAACATCTAAAGCACTACAAAAATATCCACTGCTATTAACTGAAGTTACTTTGCTAAGAGAGGTTGTTATAGTTCTCCATCTTTCCCCAAGACAGAGAAATTGCATTAAACAGTAGAAGAATTTCATCTTGACTAAAGAAAAAAATCACCCTTCTGGTAATAAGAGCTATTAGATTTCGGAGGGATGGGAGGGGCGTACAATAAAGGTATGTTAAAGCAATATGTTGTCAGAGAATTTTAAGACAAAATGTATAGTATAGTTTTTTCCTTGAAGCAGGAAGAAGGAATAGATAATCTCTGATAAGGAATATCCGATAGTAACAAAGTCCAAGTGTGATATTCTACGACTGTTTCATCAATTTCTTTTGTTTGAAATGAGAAAGAGAAAGAAAGTTTGGTAAATTCTAGATTCAAATACTTTATAGCTGCCAGGAGTCATTGTAGAGGATGGGGTGGTCACATGTATTTTTTCTTTTCCATTTTTGGAAGATTTTTCATGTGGTCAGGAAAATAGTTTGATCTTTCCTGCACACCTGGGTTCTCTGGCTGAAGGCAAGGACCTTCCAAGCAGGTTATTCTGAAATGGGAAGAGAAACAACTGAGAAAGCCGAGATGGCCCCGCTCCTGACAGCAAGCACACTTAGAGTGTGTTTTAAAACTATATCGCCTTTATTTTCTCCTAAGAGCAATTTGGGGAATGGTGAGTTGACATTTGCAAGAGGTTAAAAGAAAAAGAAAATTGTTACCCTGCTGTGAATTTGTTCATGTGCCTGTTTTATGTTTCCAAATAACAGCCTGTGGTTTATTCAATATAATTGTGAACTGTATTTATAAAAGGTTAAGAGAGAGAATTTTCTTAATTTAAAAAGCGTGTGAAGGACCCAAGACATGGGCAGCATTTTTAAGTGCAAACTCTGCTCTTTCAGCACTTCAGATTGGTCCATTATATATAAACTGTTTCACCAAGCCATACACAATATGTACGTTTTGTTTATGTTAATGGCATTAAGATAAAGTGAAAGAGCAGGACAGTTCCATTCGGTCAACTTTTCTTTGCAAGAGGACTCTGAGACCACCCAGCATTGTGGATTGTCATTTGCCAAAGAACGATTGAGATCTGTCTGCTTATTATCAGGAGATTATTCATCTTTGAGTGCTCAGTAGCTGAGTAGTAGTCACAGCATTGGCACCTGGAAGATGGTCAATAAATTTCTCTTGAATTGAAATGAATTGAATAAAATTATGGCTTTGGTCACCCACATGGAAAAACATGGAAATCCAGCTGTGTCTCTTAAGCAAAGTTTGGCTTGTATTTAATAACGAAGGAGCTTGAGCAGTCTCCCTGGTTCAAAGCACAGTCATTGCCAAGGTAGACTCTCTGCCTATTCACAGTATTAACTGCTTAACTTTGGTAAGTTACCACACCCTCAGGTTCCTCACTGGTAAGATAGAAATTGTTAGAATACTTAGCTGATGGAGTTGTTGTGAGGATTAAATCAGATAATCCATGCAAAGCTCTTAGAAGAGTGTCTGCCCCACAGCAAGTGCACAATAAATTGTGGCTGTAAGTATTACTCCTAGATAATGTCTTAGCTAAATAATCCCAAGTGTGAATGTGAATAAACATAAATATACACAAGTATATATTCACTTTTACTACAAATGCTTATGTGGCAAGCATGGTTCTTTCCACAACAGAAATAGAGGTGACAAGACAGTAATAAATAGAATATGCCATGAAGAAAAGCCAAGAGGGAGACGTAGTAGAGACTGGCTGGAATGGGGAGTTGGGGTGTAGGAACTGGGATTGGGGTGCATTGAAGACCCTCCGAGGGGTGACATTTGAGCAGAGAAGAGGAGAGACTCCAAGCAGCAGTGGGATCCAGGGGATAAGCCTTCCACGGAGAGATAAGAGCAAGTGGAAAGGCCTTGGATTTTTCAAGGAATAGAAAGGTTAACGTTGTAATGCGGGATTTTTCAACCTCAGCGTCGTTGACGTCTTGGGCTGGATTCTTTGTTGTGAGGGCTGTGCCATCCATGGTAGGATGTTCAGCATCATCCCTGGCCTCTGCCCAACACATGCCAGGAGCACCCACTCCCCTCAAATTGTGACAACAAAAGACATCTCCAGATGTTACCACATGTCCCCTGAAGGGCAAAATTGTCCTTCTCCCTTCCCTGTGGAGAACCTGTGGGCTAGTGAATGAAAAGTAGTTTTATATGGAATAAAAAGTTATACGGAAGATCCTGGTAGTTCTTCGTAACTAACACTTCTAAGGCTTTATTGACTAATCATTTGACCTCACCGTCCACCTCCTGGCCAGAATATAATGACTGAACATGCAAAAAATTGAAGCTGCAACTTCCTAGGCCTCCAACTTTAAGGGTCAGCTTCAATTCTACTAAGCCCCAAGGTTTGTGTTTTTATTTATCTACTCAGAATGTGAAGCAATATTATGTAGCTTTTGTTTCATCATGTGAAATATGTAATATTGGACTATAATCCTAATAGGATAATAAGTTTTTAGAATGAAAGTGTTTCCTTAAAGTAATAAAAGTTAGCACATGATGTATCTCCTTAAGTAAGTATTGTATTCATTTTAACTCAAAATTAATTGAAAATAGCTAACTCTTTTGAGTGGTCAATGGTGAAAGGTTTGCCTGCAGCTTAGATTTGGCATATTTATCTAAAGTGCCTAGATGTAAGTTAGGTTACTAAGGCGGGAGAGAGCTAGTAACAAAGCATACCAATAGTAAACCTCCTGAAATTCTTTCCAGTCTTCATACAATATTAGCAAATAATTTATTCTTTAGAGTATATGTGAGTTACAACTCCTGACACCACATGGTTGAGAGGTGTTTTTATTTGCTACAAAATGAATAGTTCAACAAGACATCTCTGATGCTGCCATTTTTATGAGAATAACCAAAAAGAAGACTAGGTTCAGAATGGGTATAATCTTAATCAAGATCAACTCTAAAGTGACCCCAATGATTTTAGATTTCTCTTCATCTTTAAACCATTATTTCTTATTTGGACATGGCAACAAATATGCTAGAAATGGCTGTCTTGGAGTATTTATGTTCTGGGCAGAAAATGCTCTCATATTTTCTAGATGTAGAGGGAAGTAGAAAAAGACCCTGGAAGCTAGTCTTAAGGAATACACTTAGGGAATTTGATGATGAGTTTTCTTGTATCTTTCCCAAGTTGTACGATTTTGCATATCTAAAATTATTTATCTGTAAAATTTTCTTGGATTAGAATTAGCAGCTGGTTTTAATCCCATTGTGAGGTGGTAGAATACTCAGGAATCCAGGATATGATAGAACTAAGTCAAGACTCTGGAGACCTCTTTCTTTAAGTCATAGTTAGAAACCTGTCCAGTTTACTCAGATTCTTCCCTCTAGGACATGCTAATATCTCAGATGCTATGACTTATACTGGGTCACTCAGAAGTCATTCAACAGATAATTTCTTCTTGGCACACGTGTCAGGTATTTGAAATTTTTACCCATCATCATTCAACCCATATGCTTCAGAATAATAGCTAAAAATAATCCTTTACTAACAATGTCTTTTACCTTTGGGAATCGATTTCTTCAGAAATGGAAATTTCAAGAGAGGAAGGATAATTGAACCCAAGAATAGACTACCATGGGAATCTCTTCATTCCCAGAGAACATAAAGAATAGAATATGAAACCATCTGCTGGATGGGCTAGACACAGCCCTGTCTGGGCTGGGTGGTCTCTTGGGCTCCCTTTCAGCTCTAGGCATCTATGATTTTTTGTAGAGGCAAAATGAATGCCACAGATTTTTTTTTTTTAGTACTGTGAATCTATGCCTTTCTTTTAAAAATTTTTATGGTTTTGTCAAATTATAAAGTTAACACATGCGTATTTTAAAAGAATACAAAGTAAAATGTGAAAATTTGCCCACTACTTCAATTACATTCCTTGAGGGTATCCTTCCAGGCTTTTTTCTATGTATGTATGAACGCATTTTATGAATACATATATCTTGAAGAAACTGCATCAGTGCATATGGGTAGACATATCTTTAAATCTACATAAGTAGATTCATAGTTTCTTTTCATTACAAAAATGAGAATTCTTCAAAACTCCTTTGTAAGGTACTTCCTCTATCCTAATTTATCTGTTTCTTGTTTTTCTTCTCATTCCCCTCAACCTCCGTATTCTATACCATTAAAAACCAAAAGAACTGTTCTAGTAAAGGATGATCTCAGTGGAGGGTGGAGATGGGGAAGATGCAGAGAAACCAGGACAAAATCTTCAGTAGGTATATACCATATATATAGTGTGCTGTGTGTGTGTGTGTGTCTGTTTGTCTATCTGTGTATGTATAAAATTTATGTATCCTAATTTATGTAGGATGGATTCCTAGAATTAGATTCACTGTGTCTAAGGATATGCCTCTATTTCTAGTGCAACTTTCTTCAAAGGAACCTAAGAAAATCCTGTAAGGTGTTTCAAAATGAGTTTGCCCCTACAAACAGTGTTTTGCCATTCCCCCAAGGACTTCATTTATCTGGGAAGGGCGTGAGGTGTTGTATGGCTGTCTGGTGAATGCAAAATTGATGTCCTAGTTCTGGTAAGAGTAAGCCTGATGGTAAGGAGGGGAGGAGCATAGAGAATCTATGAATGGGGTCAGCAAAGCACAGAACCAGGAAAAGAGACAGGGCAAAACTGAGAGTAACTTCTTAGTCCTATTTATTGCTCATTTACCTCTCTGTCTCATCTCTCATCTTATGCCCTTTGGTTTAAACACCTTTTTCCTCCCCCAGGAACTCTTTCATTATTAACTCATCTCTTCCCCTCCACCCATTCCAACCCCCACATGTTCCATTCTTGAACTCTCACAGCATGGTATGCTTTCAATTATTACTTTTTGTCATTGCTAGGATTAGGTTTTTTTAACCTCCATACTAAACTAAAATTCTTCAAGGCAGTCTTTTATCTCTATAACCCTAGCACCAAGCATAGTCTGGTATATAGCTGGTGCTCAATATATGTGAAAGAGGTGAATTTAATAACCTATTACAGTAATATCATCCGAGCATCAAATGAGTATCCTTATCCATAATTTCAAAACCTTAAAAGACACTGATATAGCCCACCTATTTCAATTATTTCCTAATATCTTAAACACAAACATACCCACTAATCTTCTGTTAAACTTGCTCAAAATTATTGAGAAGAAGAAAAATTAAGAGAGACCATGTCTTAGTCTGTCAGGCTGCCTTAACAAAATACCTCCCACTGGGTATCATATAAACAACAGAAGTCTGTTTCTCACAGTTCATGGTTGGATGAGGGACCTCTTCTGGATCCCTGACTCCTCATTGTATCCTCACGTGGTGGAAAGGGTTGGGAGCTCTGTGGGATCTCTTTTATAAGAGCCCTGATCCCGTTCATGAGGGCTCCACCCTCATGACCTAATCACCTCCCAAAGGCCCCACCTTCTAAATCCATCATACTGAGCATTAGGATTCCAACATATATATTTGGTGTGGGGTGGGGGGAGGCACAAACATGCAGCCAATAGCAGACCATCATATGGAACAATGTAGCCATTATAAATCTGCAAACTTATTAAAATGTCTATCAAGTTAGTTTTTCTTTCTCTTTCATTCACTGTAGATGTTTATGTCAGAGCAAATCTGACCTTCTTTTCTGTGAATCAAGTGTGTAGGTAACTTTCCTGCCCAGTAGATCCAGTATTTTGAAAGACAACTATGTTTGTACATTAAGATGCAAGTGATTTGCTCCAGAGCCAGAAATGTACCACTAGCATCAGGACAAGGGACAGTGTCATTATCATGCCCGTGTGGTGATTGGATAGAGGCCAGTATTGGTCATCTTCTAGAACAGCCTAGAAGTTCCTTTAAAAACAACTGAACAGCAATGAGTAGTGCCCTCACATTTGCATTTTCTGTTTCATGTTTCTAATGCTCAAAATACAATTTACTTAAATAATATTTCTTAGAGTCTCAATGGCATCCATAGCAACATCCATTTACTTTTATTATCAGAGTTACTTTGTTCTCTTTCTCTCTGCTCATCCTCATTTTACCTGTGAACTAAAAACTCCTTTCTCTTTTCTCAAGTTGGATGCCATCTAAGTTTTACCTGACAATTGCCAGAACAAGAAGATAAAAACACAAGAGAAAGAAACATTTATCAGTGAAACAAACCAACTAGTGATACATTAAAAAAACAATCTTTTTACAACTTGGCCAGCCTACTTTAGCACAAGAATTACCCTGAGGCACTCTCAGCTGTGGCATCACTTAGGCCCTGAAAATATGTCAGATGTCCTTGTAACCTCTTATCTAGGTGTGCAGTCTGGTGTACCTAGCCTTTGAATTATACTGCAGTGATGACTAGCTCAATACCTTAGGCTTTTCAAGAGAGTCTGAATTGACACCCTGTCCTATGCCCACTCCTCCGCATAAGCACACAGCTCTTTCTCCATATAGAGAAGAAGGAAGCCACATCAAACTGAACAGTTCTCAGAGATGGAAGAGTCATTTCTTCAGTCCTAATGTTCCTTGTGTGCATTTCCCTCACTACGTGGTACAGAACTGAAACCTCATGCTTAATACAATGGACAGGAAAGGACTATATGCAGTTAATTTCCCTTTATATCAAACATTCATTCAAGTGCACTGAATATAAAGCAATTTCTCCTGCTCACTGCAGTCTCATTTTTAAAAAGTTGGCAAATGGAAACATCAACAGGAAAGAAGACAGAATTTTTATGTGAGTGCTGATAGCTTGGGTTTTGTTTTGTTTTGTTTTGTTTCACCATTTGATCTCAACCGCTGATTGATTTTCAGTGGTGAGCTCATTAAAATCAAGATTGCAATTGTTATTTCAGGTTGCTGGGGAGCAGGGGCTGAGGTCAACTATATCATGTTCTTTCATACCTCACAGCCCAGGAAGTAGAGAAGCCTGTGACTCCCTTCTCTTCCTTGCATGCTCCCCGCTCTATCATTTCACTCCTCAAATTGCTTGACCTTTGAGGTGTTTGGCCACCTTTCACTAAGATAAAATAAGGATGAAAATAGTTGGTTTAAGAAATAAGGAGTCCCATATATGTATTCATCAGGATCTTGTCAGGAGACAGAAACCACACCAGTTATTTCAATGGAGAGGATTTAATGTAAAGAATCATTAATTAGAATTGAATAGACAAAAATCGAATAATAAGGTTTCATGAGAATGGAATTGCAGAAAGCAGCTACCACTCCCTAGAGGTGGAGGCACAAAGAGGAGAGTTTGGAATAATGAAAACTTAGAAGCTTAGAGGATCAGCCCCATGTAGCTGAGACTCAAATCTACTATAAGTAGTGCTGCTTAGTTGGTGGTAGAGAGTCTGAGCTTGCAGGAGGGATCCTACAGAGTTGGGACTCAAATCTCTGAGCCAGATGTGTGGCTGGCTGCTGTTGATATCTCTGAGAAGCATAATAAGACTGGCTGTGAGTACTAGAAACACTACTATATCAACAGCGTCTACTGGAATTCACAGAAAGCAAACAGGAAAACGCAAGTCCCTTCTTTCTTCTCCTACCTGCAAGTGTCCATCTACATTCTTTATTGATAAACTGTAACGGGGACCCAGCTGGCAAAGGAGAAACATGACTTTCAGAGTTTCAGTCCTAGTATCACCAAAGCAGGGGAGAGAGGCGTAGATTTGAAGCTGAGGGACAATAGCTTAATTCCAGCCAAAATATGTTATCACTATATGGAATCACATTTTCTTTCTTAGTCTTTTTTGTTCTTACAAAAACCAATAAACTTTCCTTCCATCCTTTTCCTTCCATCAGCGTAAACTTCACTGCTTACACTCTCTGCCTTTGCATTGTGCTGTCTTTTCAAAGCTTTGTAAAGTGATTGGTTGTAAGGTAAAGTTTGCTTTATTCCTCTGGCTACAAAAAAGAAAAAAAAATTTAGGGTGCTTGCGTCACTTAGTGGTGTGACCAACTGACTAATTATCTCGTAAAAATCTAGCATTATGTTGACGGTAAAACATATGGGAATGTGGGAAACATTTTAGCCCCTTCGGATCCAGGCTTAAGATAGGATTCTCAGACTCAACTTTCCATCTTTTGCTGGCCCCAGGCACAGTCTTCTCCCTATACCCCCAACCTTACCCCTCATTGCTATGTTGATATTTTCAGTTGCCTTTAGGGTAATCTCACCCCTTTTTGCACAAGCTTGAAAAGATTACAACTACCTTTATTTAACCTCACTTTTTTAGTCACTTAGAGATTATGCTTATTTAGCTCTAGCAATTCATTAAAAATCCTACTTTGTCCAAATCTAGTATAGTTTTATAATGGAAGGACCATCAGAGTATTTAATCTATACATTACTGCCTGGAGGTGATAAGTTTTGATAGATGGGCTTTTCATGTATTCTCATGCTATAAGTGACATTATTTTTGAGGAGTAAATAATTGGTGTATCTCTGCCATCTGGCTTTTCATAGGGAAGCACAGCCTCAACACTATAAAGTGAATTATCCATGGCTTAAAAAAAAAAGGCAGTGGTTTCTATTCATCAATACGTTCTAGCAAAGACTCAGACTTCAAGGACTACTTAATCTTCACTCTTCTCTATTTCTGCTGATCAATCTCTTGCCTTTATCTAGGAGGGCAGGAAATTTTTCAGTAATTGTAGCATTTCATGTACTTGTAAAACATTTTAGAAACTGAGTAGCTCTAAGAAGGCTTATAGCTCTTCCTTTGTTTTTGCAGTAGTCCCATCTTACATTTCTGTGATGAATGTCTAAAGCAATAATGAAAGAATATAACACTAAGTTCCTGGCTCACATTTCTCTCCCTCTCTCTAGCCTCACTTAGATATCATCATGGATACCTTATATTATTTTCTAGGGACTGCTCACAATGATTCATCATGAAAATGTACTGTCATGCCTAGAATCTAAGCATCTTGTCCTAGAATCTGTACCAGGAAATATATGCTAGTGACAGAGATACCAAGCTAACTATGCTTAATGTTGGTGGGTGAGAGATATTGCCAACACATTTTGATAAGCTTGGGCAAGAGCAAGTTTTACAAATTTCATCCCTTTAACAAAGATTCTAGGGCATTGAATGATTGTAGTCCGCAGCATAAGTGATATGTAAGAGACTTAATCACAAAACACTTTCAATGGCTACTGATAACATGATTACTTTTTGAGGTGTCTTCCCAATCCATGAGCCATACTCTCTTTCCTGAGAACTAATTCACCACCAACACCACCACTTATCTACTAACAGGGTCCTGGAAGCCATGTTTGCACTATAGGACCTTGACTGCAAAGAATTGGCCCATGGTTGATTACCTGATCAAATCGGAGCCAGTCAAAGTCTCTTTTTGGGAACTGGAATTGGGAGACAAAAGGATTAGACATTGAAAGCTTAATACAGTTAAAAGCAGAGATGTAGAAATGAAGTCCACAAAATGCTACTACCATAGTCCAGAGTTGCCCGAGTCCGCGGCCTTCTGGAAGACCTGATTATTTTTCTTTTTCTTAGACAACAAAAGATAATTAGTGTGATGGCCATAAAGATGTGCCACCTACATCCCCCTTCAAGAAAGGGCTTGCTCCCCTAACTTCTGAGAACGTTGTCAGCGCCTTCAGGATTTGCCTTGGCTGCAGAGAGCTGCCTCACCCAAAGTTTGCCCTTTCCAGGATGGCCCGTGTCCCTTTCTGATCACAGTGAGTGGATAATTTCTCTTTCTAACCATAACTGCTTTCATTCCCCCCCGCCACCCCAGCCACACACACACACACACACACACACACACACACACACACACACACTTTGATAGAATACCTAAGACATTTTCTATGTGCCAAATTCCACCTCCGTATCTCCTGGAGAACCCAACCTGTAATACTCAGTAGATGACCAACAATTTCCTGTTTATTTTTAAACTAAATTGAGTTGGTTCTGTTGCTTGCAACCAAGAGTGTTAATTGAGACATTCAGTATTGATGCGGTGGGCAACGCAGATGATCAGCAGGGATGTGTAAGAACTTTGAGAACACCTGGAGTGTTTGGATGCTGAATGTTTAAAAAATTTTCCCTTTGAACAGGAAATGATTTCTAGGTTCAATTGAACTGGTACAATCCAGTTGGAATTACATTGGCTCTTCTTTATAACTCCGCACTCTTTGGAGAACACTTTCAAAAAGAATAATAACTATTTTGTTTAGCTTTATAAACCTTCCATTTAACACAGTTACTAGAACTTAGAAAATGCTCAGTATTTCCTGAATAAACAAATAAAATCTTGCTACCATTTCATTTAGTAAGACTGTTTTAACAGAAGAGGGTCAACCACACTGATTTTTAGTGATAACATTTTGTACCAGCTATTTCATGATTCACATCCCATTGTTGCCTCTTACTCCTATTCCTTTCTGCTCTGCTCCTTTCTGTTGACCCACATGTTCACGGTTCCTTTCCTCTCTTATCTGTCTTCTGTCACACCTAGAATCTTTGTTACGTGGTAAACACACCCTCCATAACCTCAGTCTTCCTGAATACTCCTTTGCACCTCCCCTCAGGATATCACTGCCCCTCGCAGCTCTCCGCCCCTTACTCTAACTGTTCAGACAGAGGCATCTCTTATATGTAACAAAGATATTCATGTTGATTGGTATCATGTGATCTTTATTAATCACAAAATTAATGTCATATCATGTCAGACTCACCAAGGTGACAGACTTAGAACGTTTCTGGTATTTGTAATTCTAGCTTTGCATCCAAGAGAATGCTCAGCTCTGGATGAAGTAGGTATCACTGTTGGGAAAAACATTCATTCCAATGATCCAAAGATGATTTCAACAAAGGTGTATCAGTCAGGGGAGTTTGAAAAGGAAAACAGAAGCAACTCTATGTATTCCAAGTGTGAGGGTTTTAACAAAGGAGGTTAGTCTTATCAGTTATTGAGAAACACAGAGGAATAAAGGACAGGGAGTACCAGAGAGCCTCTTGGTCCTGAAGCGGACGATTCTCAACAGCTTACTTATAAGCCACTCAGATCTTAAGAATTTCTGGGAAATTTTTTATGTAGTCTACAAGAGTAAAATGGATGGTTTTGCAGGATTAGCTGGAAATTTGCTTTAATCCCATAAATCTGCCTGCAGCATACTGGCCTCTCTTTTTCTAACACCTTCCAGCTCTTCTACAAGTGTTCTTATGGGCTGACTGGAACCTGGAACAATAAGGGGAAGGGGATTCTAGGAAATGTAGTTCCCAGCTTCTGCACTGCAATGCAGCAGTGAATTCCAAGGAGCCAGCAGTGACGCCAAATTGCCAAGGGAGTACTCAGCACATTGCCCACTGGGCCTTAGGAAAACTGAACACATTCACAAACTAAAAGAGGCATCAACTTAGCCATAGTTTGCCCAGGCCAAAAGTTCATGTTTCATTCCTTCCTTTAGCCAGGTTACATAGAAGAAATGGGTTTGGGCTTCCAGAGTGTAAAACCCACTCCAACAAACATCATGTTGCCGGAAGTAAGCAATTAATTTAGGCAATGTGAATCTTGATAAAACGCAATTTTTTTCTCCTAAAATATCCCCATTCCCTTTTTGGAATGTTATGTAGCATGTGCCATTCCTCAGTCTTTCTACTATTTCTGAATTGCACTAAAACATTAATTAAATGAATGCAGCAATCAATCCTGGCAGGTTTTTCTCTTGCAATAGAGCAGAAATTAATTTATTTCTACTTAATTACCTCGTTTCAGCCTTGCCATGTTTATTAATAATGAATATCTGTTCCTTTTATAATGGCATTGATCACCAATTTCCACTGCCACTGAGGAAATTTGACATGACACATGTCCAGGGCTGGAGGTTCAGAGTTATTGTTTAACTTGATATACTTACAGCATAATCAATATTTTAGGCAATCCATAGTACAAATGTATCAAACAAGTTAGAGATACAGTATAAGAGCAGAATTTTCATTCCCTCTTTTGGCTTGTTTTGTTGAACCCTGAAATCCAACTTAACTTTCATGAACTTGGAAAACTAACACACTTACATTCATTGTGTGACTTTCCCTCCCCCGTTCCTTCTCTAGGTCCTGTTTCATGCCATGAATGTCACCAAGACTAACTGACCCATTTCAGGTTAGGAGAAATCACCTCAATTGACGTTTCTAGCCATCTTTTTAACGATGTTAAATGGTTAGAAACAGGTGAGATGAAAGACATTTACTGCTTGCTGTGAGTGAGTGGTGTAAACGGTATTGATCTGTTATGAAGGGTTTACAGTAGAGAAACATTCAGGGCACTCTTTTTTTTTTTTTTTTTTTTTTTGCGGTACGCGGGCCTTTCACTGTTGTGGCCTCTCCCGTTGTGGAGCACAGGCTCCGGACGCGCAGGCTCAGTGGCCATGGCTCACGGGCCCAGCCGCTCCGCGGCATATGGGATCCTCCCGGACCGGGGCACGAACCCGTGTCCCCTGCATCGGCAGGCAGACTCTCAACCACTGCACCACCAGGGAAGCCCCAGGGCACTCTTTAAAGTGTGAATACCTATTTGATTTATTTTTTACCTATATCCAAACATTTGTAATACTATTTTACTCTTTTGTTTGGCTTTTTCCCTTCTTCTCCTTTTTATGTTTTGCCACAAGCCTTACCCAGCCAGATCTGGCCTATGAAGTTGTTTGGGTTTCATTTTTAAAGGCTAAAATAATAAAAAAATAAAAGGAAAAAGAAATGCTGGTGGACATGCATCTAAATTTATAGTTGTCATAAGAAATAAAACTTCACAGCTCATGCCAAGAAGCAAGGCCAAGGAAGACCTTCTCTTCAGGGAGCTCTCTTACCACCTCCCCTCTACCCCATTATAAAGTAAAAGTATCCTTCTCTAATCTGGTTTATCTCGAAATACTCAGAAAAACAGCACATAGGTCACACAGATGTAGGTGTTCATTCTCTCTGTTTGATAAAAGCTTTAATTGGCTAAGCGAGAAAGCTAGGGTAGGGATCTCTCAGGAAATGAGAGCGTGAATAAGGACCAATAGGACAGAAAAGATAGTCAAGTTGGCAGATCTGAGAAGGTATGAGGTAAAAGAAGACTATTTTCCTTCTATTCTGTCAAATCAACAGGAGCTGAGGCAGAATTCAAATGCCACATTCCCATTTAGATAAAGACGAAGAGAAAAAAAGAACTACAGTGACCAATATTTTAAGAGAAAACTCTCACAACACATCTAATGAATTTCAGAAACTAAGACTACTTTTGTAGATAAATAATTTCTGAAGTAATATAAGGGATATTGTATCTTGTTGTAAAACATAAAAAATGCAGAGATAAATATCGCTTTCTAACTCCCACTTCTCTTACTAGAGGTAACCTCTGTTAATCATTCCATGTATAGCCCTTTACTTCTGTTTTAAATGGTATCATTTTATGTATCCTTGTGATTTGCTCTTTTTACTTAGAATGTCTTGAAGCTTTTTCCATGATAGTACATATATCATTCCTCTAAAGAATTACACAGCCATAGTTATGTGCATATCAATTTCAAGCTTCCTTTGTGATTAATATCTAGTATATTTTCCACATTTTTGCCATTTAAAATAATTATTCAATTAACATTTTGGGACATAGTTTTCTGTGCTTATATGAGAGTGTTTCTATGTGAGAGATTCTTAGAAATGGAACACCTGAGTAAATGTTTTATGTATTTTCAAATTTGGAAGATGGTGCCAAATTCCTTCAAGTGGGTTTTTAAATTCTGTGTTAGCAGAAAAATATATCCCAGTGCTGTTCCCACCATTCTCATAAACACAGGATAGAGCCAAATTAAAAATTTTTTTTGCCCATGTGAATGACAAAAAAATTGATTGGTATTGTAATTTGTATTTCCCAATGAGGGAAATATAATTTTAATATATCTTAGAGATTTTAAAATATGCTTTTAAAGTATGCTTAATGAGATTTAATTTTAAAATATGTTTATTAGTCACATACATATCTCTTTCAAGAATTTCTTAGTTATAGACTTAGCACATTTTTCTGTTTTGTTGGATGTGAATTTCCTAAATTAAAAGAACATATTTTCCAAATAACTTTATGAATATTCCATTATTTCTCTGCTGATTTGAACTGCTAATTTTATCATGTACTGTTTCTGACTACTCATTTGTTCATCAATCTGTTGTCTATTTTCTAGTTAACTACTGTAAGTATTTAAGAATTCTGTTGAATTTTTAAATGTTAATTTTGTATGCAGACACCACTTAAATGAATTCTCATTATTTTTCAGATGATTCTCTTGGATTTTCTAAGTAGAAAATGACACGCTAGTTTCTTTTTTTGCAATATTTATACCTCTATTATTTTATCTTATTGCATTGATGAAGGCTTCCAACTACATTCAATACTAGAGATAATGATGTCTTTGCCTTTTTCCTGCTTTCTATGGAAATGGTTCTATTATTAGCTCATTGAGTAAGGTGTTTGTGAGTTTCTAGCACTTAATCTGGTCAAGGACTTTTTTTTTTTTTTTTTTGGTGATTCCTAGAAGGATGTTGTTTGATAACTATCTGAAATGCATGTTGACTATTACTTGATGCTTTTCAACATGTACTGAGATCATTACATAAATATTTTTTAAAAGGTTCATTTTGTGATTTACATGAAAAAAACCTCCCTAATCCTGACACATTCTAGCAATTTTTTGACGATTCATAACTTGGTAATAATTTATTATTCTTTTATTATAATGTTATTTTCAATTTGCTAATACTTATTTAGAAATTTTGAATGTATGTTTGTAATTCAGAGTGACTTATAGTTTGTGTGTATGCCTGTGTGTGTGCAAATGTTTATATATTTTTGGTATGAGGGCTATGCTGACACCTTAAAATTATTCATGAAAATTTCCTTCTTTTCACATCTTGAAATGATGTTTCACGAATCAGATTATCATATCATCTCTTTGTGCACTTGTTAACAATACAAATTCCTTGGCATTTTCCCTGAAGCTTGCAATTTAGTAAATCTTAGATAAAACCCTGGAATACGTGTTTTAACAATATCTCTAAAGATTCTTATTAGGAATTCCCCAGCGGTCCAGTGGTTAGGACTCTGTGCTTCCACTGCAGAGGGCCCGGGTTCAATCCCCTTGGTTGGGGAACTAAGATCTCACAAGCCATACGGCGTGGCCAATAATAATAATAATAATGATTCTTATTAGTTGACAAATTTTGGAAATATTTAAAGTTTGGAATTTTCATCTATAATTTCACCAGATAGATTGAAAATTTATATTTAGATCTTCTCTCACCCCAAACTCCAGTAATATGGCCTTGCTGAAAAAGAGTTAAAGCAGCAACACATAAGGACAAAGAGAAGGGAAAAGAAGACATAGCAACACCATTTTGTAGCTATAAAAGAAGATAGTGTATGAGTGATAATTAATTTATCAGTCCTAGGAAGCTAAATCCTAAGGCAACAAAGGGGAAGGCAGAGAAGCAAATTATATCACAGAAATCCTCAAAGGCCCAGGAATAGGCAACAAATTAGTTGTGGAAGAGAGAGACAGAGATGGGGTTATCATAACTAAATCTCCTCCTTAATGTTCTCACATTCCTGTCTCTAACAAAAGAGACAGGAGGGCAAAATCCTTAGGATGATGGTGCAGGGAAATCTCAAGAAGACAGCTGTGCTTATGATTTAGCAGGTCTAAATCATAAACAGTCCATATTGGAGTAGGTTAGAAAGCTCCCAATGAGGCATCATTAGGAATATCAAAGTAATAGAAAATATGTTTCAGTGTATTGAGAGGAGGTTAACACAAATAGTAGAGAGTTTGGAGTTCCTTGAATGATAAGTACATAGAAAGCAAACAAAAAACCAAATACTAACTGCAGGAAATACTAACTGTTGATCAGAAAAAAAATTAATGATAAATGACCACATGACTCAGCTCTTAAAAGAGAATAACGTGATCATAATAATATAAACATGAAATATTGAAGTAATCAAATTGCAAAATTTCCTTTGCAAGGAGAAAGGCAACTGCGAGAAATTAAGAGATGATAACTAAACTCGAGAATCAAGAAGCTGCAATGTCAGCATGACATTTAGGAATATGAAAGCAAATACCATATTATTGACTGATAATATGATTGAATTACCAATTGAATAATTGAATGTTTTAATCTGCAGAAGCAGGAAGAGATGACAGTAGGTCAGGACACTGCTTTTAAAAAACTATTTGTTTTATAAAGAAGAAGATGTAGAATTATTTGTATTTAAATTATGTAAGTTTAAAAAATCAATAGAAATAAAAGCTAAAGTTGAAAAATTAAACTTTTTAAAAAATTCTGGTCTAATAGACACTCTAGGAATGTACGTTTTACAGCAAGAGAGAAAGAAGAGGAGGAAGTTGAGAAATATAGTAAGAGTTAACCTAGCTCTGTACAAGATTGCCAAAGCAATCTTGAGAAAGGAGAACAGAGGTGGAGGAATCACACTTCCTGCTTTCAAACTATATTAGAAAGCTATGGTAATCAAAACAGTATAGTATTGGCATATAAACAGACATATAGAATAATGGAACAGGACCAAGAGGTCAGAAATAAACCCATGCGTATGTAGTCAATAAATTTTAAACAAAGGAAACAAGAATATACAAAGAGGAAAGGATAGTCTCTTCAATAAATGGTGCTGGGTCACATGCAAAAGAATGGAACTAGAGTCCTACCTTACATCATACACAAAAATCAATTCAGCTTGAATCTTGAACATCAAACTTGAAACCATAAATTCCTAGAAGAAAATCTAGGGGGGGAAATCTCCTTGACATTGGTCTTAACGATTATGCTTTGGTTTTTGATACTCAAATACCCAAAGCAAAGGCAACAGAAGCAAAATAAATAAGAGAGGCTACATCAAATTAAAAAGCCTCTGCTCAGCAAACAATCAAAAGTATAAAATGGTAACCTAATTTGCAAATTAGCCATATGATAAGGGGTTAATATCCAAAATATATAAGGAACTCATGCAACTCAATAGCAAATAAATAAATAAATAAATGGATAGGTAGGTAGATACCCCAATTAAAAAATGGGCAAAGGACCTGAATAAACATTTTACCAAAGAAGACACACAAAAGGCCAACAGATTGAAAAGGTACTCAACATCACTAGTTATCAGGAGATTGCAAATCAAAGCCACAATGACTTATTTCACTTAGTATAACATAGAAGACCCTCCCCCCCCACAAAACACAATAAGATGTCACCTCACACCTGTCAGGATGACTATTCTCAAAAAAGACAAGAGATAACAAATGCTGAGGAGGATGTGGAGAAAATGGAACCCTTTGACACTGTTGGTAGGAATGTAAACTGATACCCATTATGCAAAACAGTATGGAGGTTCTGGAGGAAATTAAAAATAGATTTACCCCTTTAAAGATTGTAAGTAAATAAATTTTAAAAATATAGAGTTACTATATGACCCAGCAATTTCATTTTTTTGGTATATATTCAAAGGAAACAAAACCATTATCTAAAAGAGATATGTGTACTTCCATGTTCATTGCAGCATCATTCACAATAGCCAAGTTATAGAACCAATCTAAGTGTTGTTGATAGATGAATGGATCAATAAATTGTTATATATACATATAAAATTCAGCCTTAAAAAAGAAAGAAATCCTGCCATTTGTAACTACATGGATGAATCTGGAGGGCACTAAGCTAAGTGAAATAAGCCTGACAGAAAAAGACAAATACTGCATACTGCATTGTATCACTTACATGTGCAATCTGAAAAAAAAAAAAAAAGAGTAAGAAAGTTGAACTCAATGAAACAGAGAGTAGAAAAGTGGTTGCCAGGGGATAGGGGGTGGGGGAAATAGGGAGAGATTGGTAAAAGGGTACAAACTTTCACATATTTCTGCTTTAATGTTTATTTTTCCTTCCTTCTGCTAACTTAGGGCTTAATTTATTTTTCTTGTTCCTTAAGGTATAAAGTTAGGTTGTTTGAGATCTTTCTATTTTCTTAATGTATGCCCTCATTGTTATGAACTTTCCTCTTAGAACTATTTTTTCTGCATCCTGTAAGTTGTAGTATGTTGTTTTTCCATTTTTGTTCATTCTAAGATACTTTTTAATTTCCTTATCCTTTCTTCTTTGATGCATTGGTTGTTCAGGAGTGTATTGTTTAATTTCCATGTATTTGTAAATTTTCTAGTTTTCTTTTTTTATTGATTTCTAGTTTCATACCATTGTGGTCCAAAAACATACTCTGTATGATTTAAGTCTTCTTAAATATGCTAAGACTTATTTTGTGGCCTGATATATAATCTATCTAGAAAATATTTAATGTGCACTTGAGATGAATGTGTATTCTGCTGTTATTGGATGGGGTGTTCTCTATATGTCTGTTAGGCTTATTTGCTCTACAATGTTGTTCACATCCACTGTTTCCATCCTTATTTTCTGTGTGGATGATCTGTCCATTATTGAGAGTGAAACAATTGTAGCTTGGTGTACCAACTTTAATAGTTGATATTACAGATCCTAACTATTATTATATAGCTGTATACTTCTTTTAGTTCAGTTAGTATTTGCTCAATATATTTAGGTGCTTTGATGTTTGGTGTATAAATATTTGATATAACTATCTTCTTGATGGATTGACCTCTTTATCATTATATAATGACTTTCTTTTTCATTTTTTGTACCATTTTTAGTTTAAAGTCTTTTTCTGATATGAGTTTTAGCTATCCCAGCTTTTTGTTGTTACTGTTGCTTAAAATATCTTTTTCCATCCCTTCATTCTCAGTCTATGTGTGTTTTTAAAGCTAAAGTGACTCTCTGGTAGACAGCATATTATTTAATCTTTTTTTTTATACATTCAGCTATTCTATGTCTTTTGACTAGAGAACTTTATCCACTTACATTTAAAGTAAATGTAAAAGAAGCCAATCTGAAAAAGTTAAACACTGTATGTTTTTTACTGTATGACATCTGAAAAAGGCAAAAGACCAGTGTTTGGCAGGGGTTGGGCGAAGGGAGGGATGAATAGGTAGAGCACAGAGGATTTTTAGGTTAGTAAAAATACTCTGTATGAGACGATAATGATGAATACATGTCATTGTACATTTGTCCAAAGCCCTAGAATGTACAGCACCAAGAGTGAACTGTAATGTAAACTATGGACTTTGGATGATTATGATGTGTCAGTGTAGGTTCATTAATTGTAAAAAAAAAAAAAAAGGTATATCACTCTGGTTGGGAATGTTGATAATAAAGGAGGCTATGCATGTGTGAAGGCAGGGTATATATGAGAAATCTCGGTACCTACCGAGTTTTGCTCTGAACCTTAAACCACACTATAAAGTCAAAATTAAAAAAAAAAAAAATCGTAGGTGCTCTTTGTAGAATGGTTAGAAGACACAAATTATATAGAAAGTATAAAAACAAACTGTATAAAGAAATGACCATTACCATTATTTTAATGTGTTATCTTCCCCACTTTTTTTTTTAATGCTCCTTGTGGACTTTGAAGTAAGATATGCATGATTTGAATACTAACCCAAATACTACTATCTGTGGATCTTGGGTGACTTGTTGAACTTCCCTGAGCCTCTTTTTCCTCCTCTGTAAAATGAAAATACTACTCAGCAATCTAAATTTTATCACACATGTTTATCATCAATTAAATCACCAATTAGATTAGGCCAACTCCTATTTGTGTTTAAAGACTCCACTTAAATGTAACTTACCCCAGGAAGCTGTATTTGAAAAGACTCAGTGACACACGTATGATCAATATATGAACAGACAGTGAAGCAACCAGAGCCCCTAACACGGTGCTTGACTCATGCCTGTGTTTGATACATGCAAATGACTACTCTTATTTTTATTTCAAGATTATATTGCATATACAATTTTACGTCTTGCCTTATTTTTATTTAAATGCTCCAAAGTGAGTATTTCCCCATCTTATTATGAAGTGAAACAAATTAAAGAATTTTAAAAAGGAAAATGAAGTATAAATGGAGATTTTTTTCTCCATCTTTGAAACCTGGTTTTAGAATTTTTATATGGAGTCACTCTCTCAGTGTTTGAGAACATCATTCTTGGGCTTGAAGAACCTAGAAATAAAGAATCTCTAATTGGAAGGCATCATAGGTCTTCATTAGTCTAACTCACTCCCATTGAGAAATCCTTTGGATAGGGTTATTAACAAATGATCACTTGGGCCAGATGTGGCTGCTTCCAGTGACAGGGACCTCAATACTAGCTATTTTTGCTAGAGGAACTATGCTCTCTTCTGTACCTTTTGAAAGGACTAGAGCTGTGTGTGATTCCAATGTAAACTGACAATAAAAGAGACGAATTAGCATAACTGGCTGTTTCAGTTATGAAGATTAAATAGCCTTTTATTGCAGATGTTTGCCAAGGAAAATGCTCCCCAGTGGAAGACTCTAAGCAGTTAAGATAGATTTGATGAGGGTTTTAATTGCTGTTATGTAAGTGGTAATGGAAAGGTTTTATTAAATGTCACACAAGAGTCAATCGATAGTTTAAAAGAGAAAAGCTTCTCTCTAATATAGACCTCAGGCTTTTCCAACAGTAGTTTATCAGCAGGGGCAGTTCTATCAGCAACCGCAAATATTTATCAAGTACCCAGTGTGCATATGGCAATATCATAAATGTGTTGGGGACTGCTGGGGATTAGAAAAAATAAGCCCATGCTGCAGAGGATCTAATGATTTGAAGCAAGCAAATAGCTACCATGGAAACCAAAATAAATATAGATATATGCATTTGTATAGACATGTATATGCATTCTACTAAAAAGCAATTCAATATACAACATCAAGAGTCAGAATAAGAGATACATTAAAATTGAATATTTATAAAAATAGCATTTTCTTTTCAAAATAGTTTACCACAAAGATTTTTGTTCCTTTATTTGTTTTCCTAGTATTACAATGGAAAAGCATTTGTCTGGAAGACAGAACACTTGGGTTCTAGTCTATCACTACCTACCTATAACTGGGGCACTTCTTTAACTTCTCTGGGTCTGAGTGTTCATCTGTAAAATGCGGCTTTGGATAAAGTTCTGAGGACTTTTGCTAGCTCTAAGATTCATTGATTCTATGAAGGACTAAGCAACCTCGGTATAGGCATATAATAATTTGTGTTATAAAATTATTTTACACAATTTTTAGTACTCCATTCATTGCATAAAGTACATGCACGCTAAGATGAGAATTCTGTTTCTCACAAAATGCATATATTTTAAAACTAAAATAGAAACTTGATCAGTAGATCATCGTTGGTATTTCCCAGATCCCCAAACTTCTGCAAGATTATCTAAAACAATTTTTATCAAATTCAGCATACTGTCAAGCTTGTCTCTTTCTATTGGTGTTGCACTCTCCTAACTACTCAGTGAGCTATGTTGATAAGTAAAAGGCACATTTGCTTTTGAAAAAGAGCTGATCCTTCTTAAAATGGGTGGTGGTAGAACATGAATCATTCTGTGCCATTTTGTAGTTTTGTGTGACCTATCACAACTGAATCAGAAACTTGACTTCTGTAAAGAAGTGGCTGACTTTGAGAGCTTATTGGATTTAGAGTGGGAATGCCTGCATTCAAGTCCCAACTCTACCATTCTTTAGCTCTGTGACCTTAGGAACATTGTTTCGCTCTCTGAGTCTCTACCCAATTTAAAGGGCATGAGTCTTTGTATTGGGCTGGCCAAAAAGTTCGTTCGGATTTTTCCATAACATCTTTTGAAAAACCTGAACGGACTTTTGGGCCAACCCAATATTGAAAGTGAGATAATCTACAGATGTCTATACTACAAGTAATCATACCTTTGGAGGTTATTACTTTTGTGATTTTAGACAGACATTTCAGATTTTTTTCTAGGCTCAAAAGGATTTGTTGAGCTCTTATTCCATGCTAGGCATTATGCTAGTCAATTTCACTAAGAACCTCTCATTTAATCCAGAAGAGCTGCAACCAGATTAACGATTGAACTGATATAAAATAATTTATGAGGATTTGGTGAAAGTGAAAGTGATGGTTAGTGGGTTACTGCTTTTGAGGTGGAACCTGCTATAGCTTCCCACTTTCAGTATTTGCCATGGATAGCAGCTTTGGAAACGAAAAACTGCTGTGCATGGATTAACTCAGTTTAGTTGCTAGGAATACAGTAAAGTGCCACTGCATTTTCAACCCATTCTCTCTAGCCCCCAAGATCTAGCGTGTACCTAAAAGCGACCTACCAGCAGCTATGTTTATACAGGTTAGAAGGCTGTGTTAGAGTCATTTTCAGTGGAAAGGATGTCAGAACCAGCAGGAAATGCACAAAGTAAGTAAAGAATAGCCTGAAATGTGCTTCTGGATCAATTATTTAACAAACGCAGTTTACTCCCTCTTCAGAGTATAATAAACATGGTAATTCTTTTCTGAAAGATGACTATAAATGAAGGGAAAATTATGAATATGCCTACTATGTGCCAGGCACTTTATTAGAAACAAAGCAATTTATATACAGTATTTAATTCTGTCCCCTCAGCAATCCTAAGAAGTGGTTATTCCTAATGTCTCATTCACAGGTGAAGGAACTAAGGCTTAGGAAAATAAGTCACACAGCTGAAATAGTGGGATTTAAACCTACGTCTCTATTGTAATCCCAAACCCAAGACTATTTCTGGGCATGCTTTCAGGTTCCCAGTAGATGGATGACTTCTCATCTATCCACTGGCTCACTATCATTTCGGTTCTACTCTATGAGTAGGAGAGGAGTTCCTGTAAAGGGACTCTGGAATGTTCTTATCTCGAGTGTATTGCTTTCTGTAAACACACGTTTAGAATTTCATTGGAATTTGGCTTAAAGCTGGTTTCCTCTGTTAAAAAATTCCCCAAGAAGGACCAACAATCTGTTATCAGCCTCAAGATGTGTGGGACATTAGATCATGGTTCCCCTTTTCTTCATGCCCTCCCTGTAGAATTGTATATCCATACCCTTTGTCATGTGACCTTGAAGTTCTTCCCTTTAAAAGTAGAGTTTCTTTCCATAGGCTTGATGTCAAGTTTGGCCATGAAACTTTCTTTGACCAGTGGAATGTGGAAGAAGGGACAGTGTGCCAGTTCTAGGCCAAGACCTTCAAAGGCATAGAATATTACCATATGTCCTGTTGTACTCCTACCTGTCACCACAAGGAGAACATGCCTGCGTTTCTGCTGGTCCAAAGAGGATGAGAGAAATGTGGAGCAGACCTGAACCCAAACTGCAGCCTAAAGCAGAGCTGCCTGTAGACCCAGAATAAATGGTTTTTAATGGAAGCCACTGAGCTTTGGGATGTAATATAGCATTATCATCACAATAGTTAAATAGTAACGTGAATGAATGAATTGGGTTCTGTTTAAAGGAAAGTTTTGGTAGGAAAGAGAGTAAAGAGAGCAGGATTCTGGCTGTCTTCTGGTAAAGGAAGTGTAGAAAAAGTTAGAGAAGATGATTAGTGTAGGAAAAAGCAGAAGAAGAAGGCCCCAAAATGACAAAATGCATATCAGGTCTTTGGAGACTGGTGGGTCAGAGAGCAGGGACCTATTGTGTGACTTGGTGCTTCCTTGAGACCTTTATGACAAAAGATGAATGTCCTCTGGTATAAAGACAATTGGGAGTGACAGAGGCATTGAAATATGTAGGCAAACTCTGGAACTGGTAACTCACACTTCATGTTCAGAGGCAAAAAGAATTTAATAGATTAGAGAACCTCCACATTTAATCTCCTGCTCTCTAGCTAAAATTATAGTGCTGTTGGGTAAAGCAGGATGTCTGAAAATTATCTGTGGCAAGTTTTGTGTTTAAAGAGAAGGTTCCAAAAGAGGGGGAAATAGTGTGTTTTTTTAATTCTGAAATGACTTTATTTCTGTAGTGCTCTAATAAGCATGCTTTCCTTGATGGGCTGATGGCTGGCTGCATTATGTGTGTTTGTTTCTCTACTGCTCTTCAGAGCTACAATAGCACCTCAGATAATGGCTGTGATGTAATTGCCATTACACAGATGTTATTTGGTCAGATGCCACTCATCTCTCTGGCTCCTAAACGCCTGACCTCCACAGCATCACACATTGTCATTCAGGTGGGAAGAAGCAGAATTTCTGAAGCTCATTTCTTTTTCCAAACCTCCTTCTTAAACAAATGATAATAAGTGCTGCCTTCCTTGGGAAGAAAAAAACAAACTCTATGGAGAGAAACATAATATTCCATTTGCAGAGGACTGACTAAATTAATCTTCTGTTATCTACATGAAGAACTACCAGGCCACCATAAAATATGATAATGTTTATCTATATTTACTGATTTGAAAATATATACATTTCCAATTGATTAGTTTAAAAAGCTCATTGATAAACAGCATATGTAGTATGATTTTTATTATACAGTAATGTGTGTGTATATATGGGTAGTAAAGAATATAAATTAATAATATTCAAAGCCAACAGCCTTAAAGGGGCCAAGATTTTATTAGTGGTTACACCTGAGTGATAGGATTTTCTAAGATTTAAACTTGTATCTTATACTTTTTCCAATCTTCTTTTTGCAATGAGTACTGCTTTCTGTAATCAAAGAAATAAATATTTTACTTTCAAAAAATAAATGAAGGGCATGTCTGTAACTTTTTATGAAATTTCATAAGTATTTTACCTTACTCAAAATAATGTAAAGCTGCTCTTTTCCTTCATACATGACTAGAATAGAGGTAAGTTTTTATAAATGGACTAGGATGACTTGTAGAGCTTTGGAAAGGCCACTAGACACCTGCTACTTAAGCATGATAGACACTGTAAAATATGCTTTGTTGGGTTAAATTTAAATGCCTTTCCTTGGAAAGGTGAAAATACAGTTAATCATTCATTCAACAAATATATATTCAACATCTAGAGCAAGGTACTGTTCTTTGTACTGGAGGAATAATAACAGTCTATATTTGCTTCCTAATATTCATCCTATGCATTATCATTTATTGTCCTCATGGTATGAGGTGAACCAGGCCAAAGTATGATCACTTTTCAGATGAATGAACCAAGGCTCAGATAGTGAAATGACTTGTGTACATCGGCAGAGCACCACCTCTCTCCAGATTTAACTGCCTTATCTCTGGTCTCTCAGTCCAGTGTTCTTGGCACTCCAAACTTCATCAAAGCAATGGGAGTCTCTTTTATTTTTATATTATTTTCCTATCTAACTGTAGTTGCCTTTTGAACTCAGCTTTCCACTTAAAGGATGTTGCTGTCTAAACAACTGGGAACAGTCACCTGGAATTGGATTAGCTTTTCAGATGGATTACACTGGCAAAATCTGACTGGTCATTAATATTTTATGAATGAGTTTATAAGAGTGTCTTGACAGCAAGCTGAGAGGAGGTAGAGGAAGAGGGCAGAAAGCAGGACACCAGGATGGCAGATAGGAGCAGTAATCTCCTGGAAGCCAGTGGCAGCATGGGTGACTTGGATTCTGAAGTAACCACATTTGTTGATTCTCCATCATCCAGTCCATCCCAGAGATTAGTGTAAACTGGTCCATGCAATCCCTTTCCCTTACCTAGCAATTTGTTTAGGAAGTAACAAGCAACCCAATTCTGGCAAGTAAGACATGAGAGAAAAATCTACTTGGAGCCTCATCTGTCAAGTAGACACAAAGAAGTTTCCCTAATTCTTCCTCTCAATGCTTCTGTGAAGGAAGGTAAAACATGGAACTGCTGCAGCCATTTTATGACCACGAGAAATTAACTTGAGGTCTTGGTTCATGGAAGGAATTTGGTGATGGCCTGGATGAGCCACTGAATCAGTAAGCCTTGAACTCTGAGTTGTTGACATCCTGTTATATGAGATAACTCATTTCCTCATAGCTGAAGCCCATCACACTTATAGTGTTCTGATATTTGCTGCTGAAACTTTCAAACTGATGTAGATTCCTAGGAGAGGAAAGTGGAGTTATAAGAGGGCAAAGTAGGAAGGCCCTGATAATAAAAACTCTTATTTCAATTTTTCCCAGAAATGGTCCTTCATGGCAATACATTGCAACGTAGAACAGTGTAGATTAGAACTTCTCAAACAATGTAGATTCTCTAGGGAAGTTTTTTAAAATTCAGATTCAAATTCAGTAACTAGCTTCCAAGTGTTACTGGGGTTGCTGGTCTAGAGCAAGATTGTAGAGAGCAAGGAATTGGATGTTGAAACCATACACATTGATTTAAGGTCTAAAAGCCTTCTCATCATATGAAGGTAGTAATTCATAAATTTTAAATCACTATATAAAACCCATTAGTGATGATGATGATGATGATGATGATGATGATTAGGGTGATGAAGATGCCAATGATGAAAATGGTCACTGCATCTGCATAAAGATGATGGGTATAGTGAGGTGAATAAGAACATGGAATCTGCAATTAGCTAAATAGGACCAAATCCTGGCTGTACCTCTTATTAACTGCATGACCTCAGATAAATTACTTAACATCTTTCAGTTTCCTTATTAGCAATATGGATGTGTTAATGATACCAACCTTATAGAGCTATTCTGGAGATTGAATGAGGTAATAAATACACAAAGTGATTAGAAGTACCTGGTAATTAGTCAGTGTTCTACTAGTAGCAGCAGCAGCAGCAGTAGTAGTAGTAGTAATATCTTGTGCATAAAGTCTCCCTTTGATTATCTTACTTCTGTTGTGACCAAACTCCTCTCTGCATTGAAACTTTTCTTTGAGTGTTCTCTACTGTTTCTCCTAAAATGAAACTTGGTTTCACCCCAGTAATCCCACTTCTGTTCACTGATCCTTGATAGCCAGCATGGAAAAAGGCATAACCCAAGAGTCTTACTATAAGCTGGTTAAGGCCACATATAATATCTAGAAGAGATCAAAACAGTCCTTATTTGGGGATTACATTGGCTCATTCCAACCCCATCTGGAACCACAGAAGGGAGGAGATTCTGACCCACCCAGCACTCTGCATGGCAATTCTGTAGACAGCAGAAAAACTGCACCCATTGGACTTTTCCTATCATCTCTTCCCCTTTATCTGTTCCCATTGTTTTCCTCATCTTCTCTCCTCGACAGATGAAATACCAGAACTTAGCGCTTCCAAACCTGACTTCCTTATCTATCACTTTGCTCACCTCACACCTCTTGAGGTTTTTCCTTATCCCCCCCATGCATCAGGTTCCTTGTGGCTTTTTTGGATCCTCAAATGCCCTCTAACTCAGCTATTTCAATACTACTCTCTCGGTTGCTTTAGGACTTCCTACTCCCTTGCTCTTCAGTAATGCTCCTCTGTCAATCCCCAACCTGGGCCACAACCATAATCCTGTTTCTCTACTCTTAAGTTCTGAGCTTCACTGGAGAAACTTAAATAACAACCAAACCAAGACACTGATTAGAATCAGTACCAAATGGACCCTGTCAATTCCCTGTCACATTCCCCACACCAGCTGTTTCAAACATTTTTCAAATGTTTGAAAAAACATTCTTTTTCCCCACATTTTTCAGGCCTCTGACATGATTCCTTTTTCTTAGAGCAGTGTTTCTTTAATATTAATGTACAAATGCATCTCCTGGGAACCTTGTTAAAATGAAATGTCAACCATTGATGCTGAAATTGTTGGTTTAGAAACCAGTCTTTTGAGTAGGAATGCCTTAGTTTTTCACCCCCTTATGCTTTCTCTGGAACTTTGGTCAAAAAACTATTTTCCTTTTGTCTTACTTCTTCAGTTTCTTCTTCGCAATCTCCCTCCCCTACACCCACAAGCATAGTCAAGTCTAGCAAATATAAACTTTTATTAACTCCACTATTCCTTAAAGCAGCATTTCTCAAAATGTGTTCTATGGAACAAGAATTTTTCATTAGTATTTCGTAGTATTCCATGCAAAAAAGTGGATTCTATGTCAAATACATTTGGAAATGCTAGATAAAACATAGTGCAAAAATTTCTTTAGACAGTGTTTTCTACATGTAATTCCTTAAGCACCAACTCTGGAATTAGTTTAGTAAATACAATTCTAGAACTCTGTCTGATTTACTTCACGCAGTATGACAATCTCTAGGTCCATCCATTTTGCTGCAAATGGCATTATTTCTTCTTTTTTATGGCTGAGTAGTATTCCATTGTGTATATGTACTACATCTTCTTTACCCACTCCTCTGTCGATGGACATTTAGGTTGCTTCCATGTCTTGGCTATTGTAAATAGTGCTGCATTGAACATTGGTGTGCAGGTATATTTTCGAATTACAGTTTTCTCCAGATATATGCTTAGGAGTGGGATTGCTGTATCATATGGTAGCCCTATATTTAGTTTTTTAAGGAACCTCCTTACGGTTCTCCATAATGGTTATACCAAATTACATTCCCACCAACAGTGCAGGAGGGTTCCCTTTTCTCTACACCCTATCCAGCATTTGTTGTTTGTAGGTTTTTGATGATGGCTGTTCTGACCGGTGTGAGGTGATACCTCATTATAGTTTTGATTTGCATTTCTCTAATAATTAGTAATGTTGAACATCTTTTCATGTGCTTTTTGGCCATCTGTATGGCTTCTTTGGAGAAATGTCTATTTAGATCTTCCACCCATTTTTTGATTGGGCTGTTTCTTTTTTTTGATATTGAGCTGCATGAGCTGTTTGTATATTTTGGGGATTAATTCCTTGTCAGTCATATGGTATTACTTATATGTGGAATATAAAAAAAATGGTACAAGTGAACTTATTTACAAAACAGAAGTAGAGTCCCAGAAAACGAACTTGTGATTACCGGGGGGAAAGTGGGGGGTGAGGGATAAATTGGGAGATTGGGATTGACATATACACACTACTATATATAAAATGGATAACTAATAAGGACCTACTCTATAGCACAGGGGACTCTCCTCAATGCCGTGTAATGACCTATATGGGAATAGAATCTAAAAAAGAGTGGGTATATGTATATCTGATTCACTTTGCTGTACAGCAGAAACTAACACAACATTGTAAATCAACTATACTCCAATAAAACTTAAAAGAGGAGTGCAAAAATTACTATTCTAGAACTACCATCTCAATTGACCTTTCTTTTCAAGGCACAACTTCTCCAAACCATAGTGTACATAGATTGCCTCAAGTCCATCAGCACCTATTGAGTCAGGAAGCCCTTGCTTGTCAGCTTTTGCTCACTCTTCAAATGAAACTGTTCCTTCAAATAAAATGATCACATTCCCTTTTACTAACCGATTTTTTAAAATTACATATTCCTGTATGTAACACATACATATAGGGGAAAGTAAGAAAGTAAAAATTATCCATAATCTCATTACCCATATATAACCATAGTTAACATTGTTTTACATATCCTTCCAACCTTCTGTCCACATATGTATGTTAATGAATATACACGCGTACCGTATGCTTATATATGTACATGATATATGTGTATATATATATGTTCATACACTATGTACAAATATATGTATATATATCTGTATGCTTGGGTATATATATACTATATATAAGTATGTGCATGTATATATACACACACATACACACACAAATGTATTGTGTGTCTGAATAGTATGTATTGAGTAACAAGTTAAACAGTTTTTCTCTTAACAGTGGCTATCACAATTCCTTTAAGGCATAGAATAGTTCCTACTTTTGAAAATTACTTTAGTAAGTGCTTGGAGTAGAAGGTGAGCTCCTGAGGGGGGAGGAAGCTGCTTTCTCTAACAGAGGGGAAAGTATTTGTCCTTTTCTTGAGACTTTGGGAAGGGTCATAGTGATGAGAGGGGAAAGGGAAGAGGAGTTGTGGGTAGCACAAAACTCTGTGCTGTGTGGTATTATTCTCTCTTGAGCCTTCAAACATTTAAGAATGCCTGAGCAGCTTCGTTTTGTGGCAGCTGGTGGAGGAACTGAGTTTCTTGTTTAGCTTCACACGGTACAGCACCCGGTACAGATAGAACATGAGGGTACAAGAGCCCAGACACAGAGAAGGATATGAAGACAAAATCACCCGTTACTACATGTGTATTTTGGGAAAGATTTAAATATCCATAGATGTTAGAGTCGGAGGTTTAAAGGCAAGATTACTTATATATTTGAAAACAAAAGAGCAGCCACCCCTAACACTGGGAAGATAAAGTATATATTTAAGTATTATACGACTTATTGTATATTCCTTTGCAAAAAATGACATCAAACACTATAATGTGTTTCGTATCCTGAGAACCAAGTTTTCAATTTTATTGGATGGACCAGCCATTGATTTTTCAGCAACCTAGTCTTAATATGCAAATGCAATTTTATATAAGTGGTTTTGATAAAACCGTTAAAAATCTGACCATATCATATCAGCTTTAATAAGTTTGATTCTTGGGTTCAATAACACTGATAATATGTTAATCTTAGGCCTTGTGGTGATGCCTCAGCATTAGAGTCCAGCTCTCTCTACCCTATTCCAGTCTTTTCATCCTCATCTTTTCCTATCCATCCCTTCCTCTCCTACCTCCCCTAAAGAGATTGCAAAACCACATACACCATAAGCTCTAGGCACACTCAAGTACTTAGCAACTCCAAAATGGCAAAGCCTTTCAATACCCCTTGTGTTCTTGTTGTCTGGAATACCCATCTCCTCAGTACCCACCTGTCTGTTTGAAAAAGTCTTTCTTCAATCTCTCCACGCAAAATGGATGGTTCAATTTTCTCAGCTTTCCAAGCATTTTATTTATATCTTTATTATAGCAGTTATCATGTTATCTTTTTATTATTTGTTTACATGCGTTCTTCTGGCCTGGAGGTGGGAGGGGAGATAATTCAATATTATAAAATAGGAACACATTCTGAATCTATTTATGATTACTAATAACCATAATGCCAAAGCTAATGTGATGATTATAATATACTAGTACATGTAGCAGTAGAACTCTGCCCCAACTATTATGCCTGCACAAATGTGCTTAGGCTTTCTCTCTCTCTTGCTTTCTTCTTAATTAGCATTTGGATAATGCTCTAAGGTCTATTATGCCATACATTTTCCTCTCAAACACAGTGGATCTCAAACATGAACTTGCATATTAAGTACCTGGGTATTTAGTTAAAGTACAGATTCTGATGCAGTAGATCTGGAGTGAATCCTGAGAGTATAAATTTCTAATATGCTCCCCAAAGAGACCAACACAAGTGACCTTTAAGTCCTAGAAAACATATGTCCATTGTTGTGAATTAAATGAGTGCTAAGGCCTGGCAGAAAATTTATGCATGAAGAATTTACATCTCAGATGAGGTTTGGGTTCTAAAATCAGCCAACACTACATATAGTTAAAATTATCTTTGAAAATATCATAGGAAGTTGCTGTGGTGGAGAAGGGCACAATAAGGGCACAGTTTTCTCAATAAGTTCAGTATACCTTTAGGTTGATCCTTCAGTGTTTGACAACTGACAAAGGATCAGTGAAATGCGCATAATTAACTGGTTCTATCCAGACTGTGCACCCAAGCCTTACAGTCCACCATTCTCTATGTCTGGCTAATATTTAAAACCGGAAAAACAGTTTTGATCAACGTGGTGTGGAGAGTTTATTCACTGTCTTGTCTGCAGAAATTTGATAATTCTTTGGTTGAGTACCATGTGAAGGAGTCAATTTACAGGTAGAGATCATGTGGCATAAAAATAAATAAATGATAAATAAATAGTTAAACAGATAAGTATCTTAAAACACTAGAATTATAATGCTTACTCTCTGAGAAGCATGTGGGAACTAAGCCTGCTGTGTGAAAAATATCTTCTAACCTCCCGTCTCATGTTCATTCTTGGGTATAGGTTCACCGAGCAGAATGGCAATCAGAACTCACGCTACGTTAATTGTTGTATTCCTCTCTTCCTTTTTCTATTTTTGACCGAAAGGGTATAGTTAAATATGTATACATTATATGCTTGTAGTCCCAGTGTTCTCGTGGTATTGATGCCAAACACATGTAAGCTTTTTATGTATTCCTGCCATCTATAGATTGAGATTAAAAGTTCAGGATTTCTCAAACAGACAGCCTGTAAGCCAAGGCCTGCAAAGCAGTGGAGTGGAATATGGAAAGCCTGTCATAGACTTTTGAAAATGAAATAAATGTATTTCTGCTGAAATCCATAAACCTGTCGTTTTCGGTTCCCAAAGATAAGACAATATAGGAAAGTACATGATTTTTTCATAATTCCTTATCCTTTTTATGAACTATTTTCTGTTAAAAGAACTGGATAGCTATTCAACCTTTATTGTCATTTGGTTCCTGTTCTCTCTTTAGGGTGTAGTTGATCATGAGTATTAGGCACTTCTAGAATGTTCATTTTACCTTTACAAATAACAGTGAAATTGAAAAATTTTATGTCACTCTAATGGAGCCCAATGAACTTTTCAGGCATGTGATTAAAGACTCGGCAATAATCAATTTTCCTATAATCTATTTCGATACTTATCTCTTGCTTTCTCTACCAGATATATTGCTCTACCAAATCAATAGAATTTTTGTAAAAGAACACACTTCTAAAATGAAATGCATTAGTCCCTCTTACTTCCTAATCTCAGAGTCAGACTAGACTAACAACCTGTTCTTTTTTTTTTTTTTTTTTGTGGTACGCGGGCCTCACACTGCTGTGGTCTCTCCCGTTGCAGAGCACAGGCTCCGGACGCGCAGGCTCAGCGGCCATGGCTCAGGGGCCCAGCCGCTCCGCGGCATGTGGGATCCTCCCAAACCGGGGCGCGAACCCGGTTCCCCTGCATCGGCAGGCGGACGCGCAACCACCGCGCCACCAGGGAAGCCCACAACCTGTTCTTAATGTCTCTGAGCAAGCTAATCCTGCCTCCTACCTAAGGGTGCTGGGGAGATGATTGAAAATATTGAGATATAAAAACACACTGGAGCTATAATAAACAACTCAGCAATATGCCTTCTAAGGTGGACAGATTCTTGGTAGGCAGTCCTAATTATTGCAGTCTCTTTTAGGTGTTCTGATGCACTCGGCTGAATTACGCACCACACTGCTTCTGAATGACACAGCCATTTCTGACTCCATTAATATGGAAGATTTCAGCCAAATGCTCTTAAACGATAGCTTCTCTTTATTTGTAATTTCAGACTCTATTGATTTCCTTCTGTTCCCTTCATTATGATTTCAATTGATTACCTTGGCAACTGCAATAACAATGATTGCACTTGACACTGTCTGAGACTCTTGAGATGGTATTTGAATAGGAATGGTATAATTTGGGGGAAAGTGCCTGGAAGAACCTGTCATTAACAGTACACTTACACTTTACTTTTATTGACTTTCCTCTCTTTTGAGTAGGCCCTTGTCACAGAGTTGGCTGTTAACAGGGCTACAGTAGTAGCTGAGATTTCTGCAACTCTTCAGAGGGTAAAATATCCTTATTATCAAAGAGAGTGGTATGGGCTTGCATATATATACACGCACATATACACATGAAAATATAGTGTGTGTGTGTGTGTGTGTGTGTATAGCTGTTGTCATTTTGCCAATGCTGCTGTCTCTGTGACTTGCCATTCAGGTCAGCATACCAGCTGTGGTGGGCATTTTGTGGTGATTGAACTTTTAGGGCATCAGACCTTAGAATAAAGGCTCCAGCCAAGATTTAATAATATATTCTGAACAATGTCTTTATTAGGCTTTTAAGAAAAAAGAAACAAACAAATTGCTTTATGTCATTGTCATGCCACAGAATTTAAAATTCAGAGACTCCACTGTGGATTGCAAACTGTGAATTTTATGCAGGCTCTTAGGTCTCCACTTTTGCTCAGCTGGCCCTTCCTGAAAGTGTTTTCTCTATGAGATTCTTGGAGAATAACAGCTATGCAATGGGAAGGCATCTGTGTCACACTCTTCTAAGTTTCTTTCTTCCAGTGTTGTTCTGAGTAAGTAGCCACCCATTTATCCTGTTGATAATAGCACAAGTCTTCTGAAAGGAGGAGATTTTTGCCATGTTGCAGGGCTATACAAGAATTTAGGAATACTAAGTTTCAGCAATTTCTGCTGAGAGGCCCATGTTCTGTTCGTTCTTTGGAAAAGACATAACACTCTGATTTCCACCAAAATGTTTGACTTATTTCTCTGAGATTTGCCAGGCAGCCTTAGTGTACCGGGAAGAATCATGAATTAGAACTCCATAGACGTGGTTTCCAGGCTCATCTCTGCCGTGGACTATGTGACTTTCTGCAAGTCAATTTACATCTCTAGACCTCAGTTTACTCATTTGTAAAACGAGGATTGGAATTGATGATGCCTAAGACTCTTTATAACTATATTTTTGTAGAACATTTGCCCGTGTAACTTGGTGAGCCAGCTTATTATATATAAATGTCAATGAATTGAAGTAGAGGAGGAAGTGCCTGGCATAAATTATGCTTTGTGTTTGTAGAATCTGCACATTTGAAAACAAACAAGCAAACAAACAAATAAATAAATACCAAGGAGTTTTCTTGAGTTCAAGCTATTTTCTGTTCCTCTTCAAAATCATTTGTCCTTGAGCATCTGTGTAGCTCCATTGTTTTTGCTGAGCTGAAAGCTCATTAGATTTGATCAACTATTTCCTGTTTGGGAGACACAAGATTCTAGTTCCATCCTGTGTATATAACCAGTTTTTGTTTTCTTTTTCTTAATTTTGCCCCCAGTGGGGTGTGAGGATATGTGCATGAGGATTGAGCAGGGAAAGCCTATGGCATTGCAGCTCCATATCAGAGAATGGTAAAATAAGCTTTTCAGGGTTATGCAGCTAGATCGGCGAATGCACTGAGATTTAAGTGACACAATTCTGAGAAGACACTGTGAAGGTAAACCAGTTAGGATGTTATGTGTTGATTATATATTGTATATTTTATTATGGAAGGTGAGACAAGAGAGGTGAAGAAAAAGTAAAGGTCATTCTCTAAAGAAAAAGGCAAAGGAAGAGAAAAAGCAAAGAAGGCAGACTTGGGAAAAGACTGATTAAGTCAGATCCAGAAGCAAGTTCTCCTTTCTGAGAAGTCTGTTTTTTCACAGAACTGTAGATTCTCATTTGGTTTTGACATGGCCCATCCCTCAGCATTGCCAGAAGCAAAATCAGTGTCTTACTGATGAAAAGTCTTCATGTTTACCATGTTTAAGGATGCCAATCATTCACCAGCCTCAGTATTCAGACTTGCTTGTCTGTCAATAATCATACTGCCAGCAGTCCAAAAAAGGAATCTGGAGTATACAGTGGATGGATGACAGCTAAATTCCTTGACAACACTGAAGAGCCAAGGGAAGATATAATTTTAATCACAGAAGCCAGAAGTGGAAGGCGCTTACCCTTTCTCTTTAACAAGCCCTACTCATATCTCACTGTCACCTAACACAACCCCTACACAGGGGGATCTTGGCTGTTTAAGAGAGGGTTGGTGACAACCACTTTATGATGAAAACACTGCTAGAAGATTAGGAGAAAAGATAAGATACTTAGAGCCTACACTCTTGACTTCCATAGCTCTTGGTAATTGCTTCCTTTCTAAACTAAAAGGCCAATTTAAACTGGAGACGGCCCATAGAACAGAAGTAACTAGGCTGTACCAACATAGACTTGGATAATGTTATTAGCTTTATAAGGAGGTTTCATATATTCAATACAATATACCATTTGATTCTCACAAGAACACCAAGGGGCAGATATTATTTTTCCTTTGTGTCATTGGGAAAACAGGCTCACGGAATTTGGTGGAGTTTATGAAGATAGTAAGAGGCAAAAGTTGGGAATTGAAAGCTAATATTACATCAGGTTAGAAAATTCTTTCCATTATAACACAGCTTTCTCCAGGAAAACAAAGCTCTGTATTTAGAAAAATCGTAGCAGGATAGAATGGGATGCCCTTGTGAAGGAGTTGAGATGACATTGGCCTTGGTCAAGCACTGATTTTTGGATCTCAGAGACTGTGATTGCTAAATGCAAGGGCTTTCCTTGGCATCAATTCCAACACCTAACATTAAGCCTGGGGTCTTTCTTCTGCTGTCAGTGCTTCCACGCTGGCCTAGCATAGAACTCAATGGCTAACAGATCTGAGAGACTGGTGCAGAACTTTGGAATGAACAGGTATTCCTTGTGTTGGTACCCCTTTGTAATGGTTGCTCACTTCCTCATCCCACTGCCAGGGAATGTGTCCTTTCTTGAGGGCGTTTGAAGGAGATGCTTTTTTGTTTAGTGATTTTCTGCACCAACAGTTTCCTCATTTAGAGATTGAAATGGATATACCTCACCTTGGGAAGTGATGTTCTAGAATCTGTTCCTTTTTTGTGAGCAGCCAGGTGGCAGGGACACTGCAGACATGGAACAAAAGAGGAAACATCTTTGCAGAGGAGAAAAGGGTCTGTGCAAAGAGTGTTAAGGGGATGACTCTGGCCATCCCTTCCCAGAACTAAAATTAAAAAGAAACAATTCTGCCTGCCAAGACTGGGGTAAAGAAACCCTATAGAATGTATAGTCAGCAATGTGGTTTCTGCTAGGGATTTCTTTTTTTTTTGCTTGTCAGTAGGCATTCTTGATGTTTATGTCTATGATATTTTAGTAAAAAACTTAATTCAGGGACTATGACGGCTACATCAGTGAAGATTTTGACAATCCAGGGACTAAACCAAAATGGCAACAGCCACGTGCAAGAGGCAGATAAACCTGAATTAAGTTCACTAGAACACAGGGATGATCACATTGGGTGACAGTCATTAGGCACTATGTTGTACATAAAACAATATACTCTTTTCAATTGCATTGTATGTTAAGAGACTGCATGTTTTGGAGTCAAAAACGTAGCTTAGGCATGAGATAGTTCTGGATTAAAATGCCAGCTCTGCTACTCACAAACTGCATGGCCTTGGAATAGTCATTTAACCTTCCTGAGCCTCAGTTTTCTCGCCTGTAGAATGAAAATAATGGTTCTAATTTGTAAATATGTAAAGCACTTGATTAATTGCAGGTATCATTGTCACTATTTAACTCTAAAATGATTCTGTATTGGTTGTATTAGCATTATTTTTTGTTGTTCTCAGTGATTATTTCTCTGCTCACTTGTTCTACATATAATTGCAAAGGTTAGTAGTTTGCTTTTAGATATATACTCTTAATGAACTGGTAATAGAGAACAGGATCAAGAGATGGCCTCCCTTCATTCAGAATAGCAGTAGAGAATCATACAATGTACCAGCGTTCATAGTTATTTGGTTGGAGAGGTATGATTTGCATCCCAGTTGATTGTCATCAGTTCCCTGACGCTGAGGTTAATCTCTAGATTCTCAACTGCCATAGCATAGTATTGAACTTTTGTTCATATAGCATCTCATATGTTTTTAAAGTTGTTTTGAAAAGAAGACTTGGCCAAGAGTCTATATTGACTTTTTATAAGGTCATTCCATCTTATGTAATTTCTTTTCAAGTTGGTATTTACTCCTAGATCTATCTCAAACCAGTCACATTCTTCATTGGTTGTTTGCAAAAGCATAGATTTCTAGTCATTGACAATGGGGTTAAAATTAATGGTAATAGCAGACATATATATGGTTCTTACCATTTACTGGGCATTGTTCTAAGCACTTTAAATATATTAACTTATTAATTCTTATTAATAAGTGGATTCTCCATTATTATCTTCAATATACAAATAAGTAGTACCACTCCCGGGGCAGGGCAAGAGGAGTCTCTGTCCTGACCCCTGTGCTTCAGTAGGCTCTGCTTTGGGCTCTTCTCCAGCTGTACCCCTCCCAGTGGACAAAGGGTCTATGGGGCCAAGGGTGCATGTTAAACTGGATGGTCAAGAGAAAGCCAAGTGGTAGCTGCTTGTGGGAGTCATGGAAGGAGCTCACATTCATGGTCAGAGTAGTGTAAACCTTGTATCCTTACCATAAAGGAAAAGCTTGGGGGAAGAAAGGAGTGTGAGCTACTGGCCAGCTGTCCTGGTGCCACCATGTCCCAATATGATACCCTGAGAATTCTACATGTGAACTTTGTCTTTCTAGAATGATAGAAGATAAAACAGTATACTAGCTTGATTTATGATCTTTCATTGGATGTATGTTAAGTGGGCCTCCATTCATACTCTTTTCCCAGGCTGTACAAATGCTAGAGGTAGGCATATGAATGAGGAAATTGAAGCATATTGAAGTTAAATGATGTGTTCAGTTTCCCAGAGCAAGAAAGTGCTAGAGCTGTGATTTGAACACCTTACGCTATGCTATTGTTATAGCTGAGTTTAAGGAATCTGCTAATATGATATTGGCAAGACCTTTCACCCTCATTCTTCACCATCCTCAAAGAATGGTCCTGCAAGAAGATCTGAGATTTCTATGCTGCTGAAGCAGACATGAGAGCATGTGCAGCCATTGTCATGCTGCGTTCAAGGAGACTCAGGGGTCAGTGGGCAGTAAGGGGCAGGCAGAGTTATAGACCAGATCAACTAGAGGAGAAACATTTTGAGCCACCAGAAAAATCAGGATGTTGGGTAAAATTTGGTTGAGGGAAAATGAAGGGTTCATTACAAAAAAAAGGAAAAGAAGTTAAAAAGCCCTGGTGTCGTAGGATGTACTTCAGTTTTGAAGCCAGAACTGTATTCAGATCTTAGCTTCTCTGTTTGCTAAGTGACTTTGGCAAGTTATTTATGCTGACCACGCCTTTGTTCCCTCATTCATAAAAATGGAGAGGACAGAAATCCCATGAAAAATTATTAGCACAGTGCCTGACACAAAGAAGCCACCCTATAAATGGAGATATGAGCATAACAGAAATATTAGCAGTAGTGAAAAAATAGAAATAATAATAATGATGATAATAGCTAATGTTCGTATAGAGTTTACTAAATTCCAGACACTCTGCTCGGCACTTTCTGTATTTTAGCTCTTTAGTCCTCATAACAAACAAATGAGAGAGTTCTATCATTACTAGTCCCCTTTTACAAATGAAGAAACTGAGGCATCGGGAGACTAAGTAACCTATACAAAGTCACTGGGATGAAAAAGTGGCAGAGACAAGATCCTAAACCAGGGGTCAGAAAACTTCCGCTATAAAGGACCAGATAGTAATTATATTATGTTTTGTGGGCCAGACTGTTTAGTTCCAGGATCTGCCATAATAAAGAAGGGACAGGAGAAGGGGCAGTTGGAGGAAAAATATAAACCTCAATATTTTAAGGGTTTTTTACCAGACAGTTAAAGTCTCATTTAGTGATGGAGATGCTATTTGGTTAGAGAGATCTTTTAATGGACACATTGGTTATGCAAAATGAAGGCATAGATTGGATGGGAGAAAAACTAACTCCTTTGCATAAGAGTGCTCCTCTTGGGTGGGTGTGATGCTCATCCAAGTTGAAAAATCTAACTTAGCCTAACCTTGTGCTGCGGGGGCCAAGGAGGAGGAAAGGAGAGATAATAGATAGCTTTTAGGTCTGAGTAAACAGTTGATCAACAATAAAAAACTAAGTCGAAAAGTTTATTCATCCTTGCTTGTTTTTATTGATGCAAATGAAGACATTCTAATCACCATGAAAGAGACATTCATGAAGTTCTTGCAACAGGCACTAATGTGTTACGATAGTTTTACGTAATATATAGAGAGAGCTTTTGTCCACAAAGAGCTCACAATTTCAAGAAGTTTTCCAAATATTAGGTTAGCACCTCCCTTTCTCTGGTGTAGATTGGAACCTCTTGCTAGTGGCTCCTGTCCTTGTATAAAATTAAGACCTAGATGAGGTGGAGAAGCCTAATTAGCTCTAAGGGCAGAACCAAGACTGTTAATAGTGGCCGAAGCTGCTGGTACCGTCCTGTTACTTCTCCCCACCCGCTTCCTACTTCTCCCCCTACCTGCTGCTGACTGATCATTTTAACCATTGTTTTGTGTATGAAAGTGGTCACTCTTTTCTTTTTAAGGTGGAAGAAAATATGAATAACAGCAGCAACCAAAAAAAGAAAAGGAAATAGAGGGGGAAAAAGCATTTAAAATCATCCCCATCCAGTGAGAAGTTTCTTTCAGACCTGGTGTGCAGGGCTTATGCTCAAGGATAAACTTCTGGCCAGCATCTGGACATATTTAAACAAGCATCTAAAGTACACCTAGGAGGGACCTCTCTGGTGGTCCAGGGGTTAAGACTCTTTGCTTCCACTACAGAGGGTACGGGTTCGATTCCTGGTCAGGGAACTAAGATCCTGTGTGCCATATGGCACGGCCAAATAAATAAGTAAATAAAGTACACCTAGGATCATATTTAATAACATTTTCTTTCTGAGTTTCTTAGAGAAAGGCCTATTCCTTCAATTCATAAAGAGCACATTATATTTCACATATTACCCTAGAAGTATTTGTAGGGAAACGTTGATGATTTACTGGAAAACTGCATTATCTAGATCACAGCATTTCAGGCTATGTGATTCTGATTCTAGTGTAGCCATGTGACAAATCTATAAATTGTAGATAGCTGATAGTGGTGAAAAATCATTCTTTTTTTTTTTTTTTTTTTTTTTTGTGGTACACGGGCCTCTCACTGTTGTGGCCTCTCCCATTGCGGAGCACAGGGTCCGGACGCACAGGCTCAGTGGCCATGGCCCACGGGCCCAGCCGCTTCGCGGCATGTGGGATCCTCCCAGACCAGGGCATGAACCTGTGCCCCCTACATCGGCAGGCGGATTCTCAACCACTGCGCCACCAGGGAAGCCCCAAAATCATTCTTGCCTAGAGACAAGCAGATTCTATCCACTGACTTCTCTCCCCACCTGAGAAGAGCTAGTTTTTCCCCCATTGGCACATTACTTTCCCTGTGTCCAATCTAGAAATGCATGTGTTCTGTGGACTCTTCTTTGAACTGGTTGCAACATCTGACCAGTTCCCTCATTAAAGAGTTGAATAAAATCTTTAACACATGTTCATTTTTCATCCATGTAAGAGTCATGGGTTTATATCTTTTGAAAATTATCCCTAATGCTTTCTTCTAGTGTGCAGATTAGGAGTTCACTCCTGGTAAGCACCTCTGTCACCGGCATCACCTTCCAAGGTGTAGATAAATAGACAACGTGTTTGCCTTTCTTATTTCTACAACTGAATCTCAACCTAATATTAACCTTATATTAAATTTCATGTTAACCTGCTTCAGAACTCTGCGGAGTGGAGAATAATGGTGTCTTTCTGGATTGGGGGAATATTTTTAAATAGCCCCAAGACACAATGTTCTGCATAACACCATAAAGACAGCAGTTACAGCATTCCTACGACACCTTTCCTTCTCTATTACCTCCAGCTAATAAGCTTTGCAGAATCAAGGTTGGTTCTTCCCTGACGGCATGAAATAAAATGTTCCTTTATTTCGTTCTGCCTATCCCTCTTAAGAATCAGCAGATAAATATCACACCTGTTTTGGACTTTTGCAGACTAAAATAATTGACCAAAGAGACAAAGTTTTAGAAGTGAAAACTGTACACTTCTATGAGAACATTAATGCAAAATGTTCTTTCTGCTTGACTAGAATGAAGCCTGATGTAGAAAGAGCATAACTGTATTACTCTATTACTCAATGATGCTTGCTTAGTATAATGCACTCTCTCCTGAAATAGGTTTAAGAAGCTAATAGAATTAGTTGATTATAATTAGGGTTGAAGGGATCGGCAGATGAGGTTGGCACAATAAACCATATCATTGAATAAGGCAGGCTCAGCTGCCTGCTTCTCGGGTCCTGCATCATGTCTACTTGAGCTTAGGGCTGGGCATCCCAATCCAGAGCATGGCAGCGCTTCTAAAAGTCACTCACCATGTGCAATTTCCTGGAATTGTATTGATATATGAATTATATAATGCCATTTTATTAGGGAATGGAGCCCCCATTTATGATTATTCTTCATCAATTAGTAAGTATTATGTGACCAGCAGTGTCCTTAAAAGTGCTGGCAGGGATAGAGAAGTAGATGCGTGATAGCACCTAGCCTCACAGAGCCAGCTGGAGAGAGAGAACTAACCAACCTATAGCAATAAGAACGCAATTGATTGTTCATCTGGGACACTGATTTTAAGTTCAATAGCCATGCATAGAAGAATGGTAATGAGAAATAGCCTGAGAGAAAAAGTGAAATTTGAGCTAGACATTGCATGACATGAAAGTTGGATATTTCAGGTAAAGTATACAGGGTGAGCAGAGGCCCAAAGGTGAGAATTGCATGGCATGTATGGAATTTAGGGTGAAGTGGATCTGACTGGTATGAAGAATATAGTTTATGAGTATTAGGAAGCAAGTTTGGGTTGAAGAGGGAGGAAATGGGGATCTCAGATGACCTGGAGCGATGGCCAGAAGGGTCTGAGTTTGGTGTCAAAACCAATCAAGGCTCTTTTGGGATTGGAAGTAGGGAATAACATAATGAAAGTGGTGACTTACACAAGGTGAGTTGAAAGGGAAATTTCATAAAGGTAGTAAACAGGTGAACTGTGCCTAGGGCCTGGATTGGGGATAACATTGTTGGAATAAAAAGAATGGAAAATCTAGTACATATTTCAAAGGAACCAGCAATAAGAATTTAGTTCAATAGAGTAAACATTTATTGAATATATCTCTGTACAACGAACTATGAAAAGCATTGCAGGAAACCGTAAGAGGACAAGGCTGTGTTTCATGAGTTTAAAATCTGGAATAGGGGTTGCAGATATAGAGCAGTGAGTTCAGTACTGAGCAATACAGGTCCATACGTGCTTCTAAAAAAAGTAGTAGAAGCATTCAGAGAGGATAGGTATTTATTTTATCTGAGGTAATTAGGTGAGGTTTCACAAAGACTCACTAAGACTATGAAAAATGAAGATCTGGAAAAGCTAGAAACATCAAGGGCATGACATTCTTGAGAAATGGAGGCAGAATTGGAATTTAGGGTGTATGGTCCAGGGAGGAGGGTGGAAGGACATAGATAGACAGGCAGCATGGGAGGCATAAAATCAGGGAAGGTCTGAATCCCAAGTAGAAAATTTAGACTTTATCAAGAAGCCAATGAGGGGGTCATAGAAGCTTTTCAGCAGAGAAATCAACCGATCAAATCGATGCATGATAATGATAACCCTGACCGTGCATTGAAGATGGATTATGGGAAGCAGTTGGGGGAAAGATTGGTGATGATGAGGTCAGCTTGAAGTAATGTTGACTAGGAGCTGTGAAAATAGTCACAATAAAAGAAACAATTTAGGAATACCTGCAGAGGTAGACTCTTAAAAGCCTATTAATTGAATGTAAAATTGATTGGCATCCATTTAACTAAGATTTCTTGTTTATGTAAGTGAGAGGATGGTAACAACCTTAACCGAAATAAGGAATATGGAACTAAAGCAGGTTTGGGACATGTGAAAATAAATTCTAGTGTGAACATACTGAGTTTGAAGTACTAATAGGTCATCGTTATGTTAATATCCAAAAGGAATATAAAATATTTGCTTGAAACCTAGAGGAAAAGTGAAGGCTATACCTGTAGAATAAGTTTCAGCCACAGAGGTGTGTTAACATTGAATCTCTGGCATTTAATGAGATTGCTTCAGAATGAAAACATGTAAGATATGGGCTAAGGATTGGATCTTAGCCTAGGGAATAAAAACATTTAATGGACAAAAAAGAGGAGAAATCATTGAAGGAGTTAAGGATTAGGAAGATAACCAAGGATAGTGGAATTATTAAGGCCAGATGTTGAGATGCTTTCTAGAAGGAACGGTTAGTCATATACACTGAGAAGTACCATTGAATTTAGCATTCAGGAAGCCCATGGTGATTTTAGTGGAGTGCAGTTTTAAGTAAACTTGTGAGGGGGGAAGTCAGATTGTGCCAGGTGACAAAAAAAATGGGAAGCAAAGAAAGTCATTGAGGGTACAGTTATTCTTTCAAAGTGTTCAGCATTGAAAAAGGGAAAGGGGACCGTGCTAACTTGTGGGGGCAAAAGAATTGGCAAGAAGAACTCAAAGTAACTTTATATGAATAGGGGAATCAATGGAAAACAAAGCCTGAAGATAAGAGATGTGGGGATAACTGATGAAGGAGAAATTGGTAAGAATACCATCAAAGCAAGCTTGAGGGGTTAGCCTAGGGGGAGAAGCAAAAACATTTATTCTCCCTCTCAGACTTTGTTTGACTAAGCTCATTTAACTTTTAAACAAGGTTATCCTACCCTTAGATAAAATTATATAAATTTTGTTTAGGGAGCCAATACCTGTATGCTGCCTGAGATCCACAGTTTGAACCCAATTAATTCAGTTTCATATTTTCTTGGTTGACCCCATTGCCTCAGACTTTGGCTTTTGTCCCTCAAATAACAGTCTATTTGACAGTCTATTGGACTGTATGGTTGGCTTTCAATTTTATTTTAATACCTGAACCCCCCACTGAGATCACCTTGAACTCCACAGTCTTCATGCCAGCCAATTCCCCATCCCCTGCTTTGCCCAGCAGAGATCTCCATGAACCCACTCTGGACCAAGTTTGTCTTGGAGGGTATTACAGAGCCCAAAGAGTCAACGCTGGAATGAACTGTTTGAGAACTGTTCAGGAGTTCAAGCATAAGCTAGATGATCCATGGGCAAAAATATCTCTCCAACTCCGAAATATTGGTGTTCTTTGGGGAAAGAGATCTGATTAGAGGAAAAATACCTGATTAGAGGAATAGTTTATTTTCCAAATCTATTGAGATTGATGTGATCATGAAACAGCCAAGCACAGAGGTTGTATAGATAGTTGAAAATATGGCATTGGTGCCTTGGTGCTCAGATAAGAAGGCTTAAATTTTTTCTCTATTATAAAAATTGTCCCTATTAGCCACCTTTAAAATTAATTTACAAATATATATACATACATACATATATGACTTAGGGGTGGACTTTCTCACTTTCTATCTTCTATCTCCCTCTCTTTCGTGTGTGTGTATATATATATATATATATATATATATATACACACACACACATATATGAAATAACATATATATATATACATATGTGTGTGTGTGTGTATATATGTTATTGTGGAAGATGTGGATGGAACCAAAGATAATATATACCTACCTACATACTTGTATATGTATGTGCATATATGCATGTACATAAATATGTATTATATACATATGTACATGCATATATAAAAGTATGTAGGTAGGTATATATTATGTTCAATGCCATCCACGCCTTCCTCAATATCTTATTTTTATGTCTGTGTGTTCCTTTCTCTTGTGACAAAATTAGTTTAAGCTTTCAAAGGGTAAGCATCATGTGTTTGCATAATTTTCTCCAAGCAAAGAGTATTAAGAGCTCAGTTAATTATTTCTGACAATGGTGATGAGTTGCTTCCAAAATGATTTTATGTAGGCTCAGTCTTACTGTACTTGGTTTAAGGAAACAAGTTCTCAAATAGGCCACAGCTCCCTGCCAAGAGCTGTGGTTGAGTATGTACTGCCTGCATCCAGTCTCTAGCAGGCAGGCTGAAGCAGGGCATCTTAAAAAGGTTGTGGGAGGCTCTTCGGTTACCTTGTAAGACCCAACTTTCATCTCCGGGAGACATCATTTTAAAAAAGACCAAAGCCATAAAACATCCTTGGGCTTTCTTTATTGCCTTTGTTTTCACTTATTTCTGTAAGTGTAAGTCATTAGGAAGATTCACTCCACCAGAAAGACTGTGGAGAATTGATTGAAATAGAGCAAAATCATAGGATGAACTGATGGTTTTCTATCTGTACGAGTGTTGAATTAGTACATCTAAGAGATCTTTGAAAAGGAGCAGATTTGATACACTCCTTTAAGGGAAGCATCCAGGAAATCCTGACATGGGAACTACAGATTTGGCCATCTGTTCCCCTTGTAAGGAGTTAGCCTCTTGTCAGCCAAATGTAATAATAAGAAAATATGATATTCAGCTATGCTAGATTCACCAGTGCAACTAAAGTTCTTCCCATAATACTGACTGCCTGAGCCACTGAGTCTTAAAACAAACTTTTTAATCCCCCTCTAGGTAAATATTCTCTGCGTGTCAGGGGCCTCCTGCAGCAGTGGTTACGAGCTTAGCTTCTATAGTTCAACTGCTTTCACCCTGCCTGCCTTCAACCCCACTCTGGCCTTCACTAGCTGTGTGAATTGGGGCAGGTTGTTTGGGGCTCTAAGTCTTTATTTCTTCTTCTGGAAAATAATGTGTGGGATTTGTTCTGTTTCCCCCCTCCAGATCCACTGAACTCCCTTCTCCAATCTTGTACCAATACTAGGAGGTAAACCATTCTAGATAGAATGGAAATTTAATTTATTGTCCAAAATGGGACACATGGAAGTAAAACGGAAGGGTCTATCCATATCAGGAAAGGGTATAAACTGATATGGTTCCAGGCAAACCCAGAAATATGGTCATCCCTTACATGGACTATGAGAGTGGGTTCATTTGCCCTCTGACATTGCTTTTTTTGTTTTGTTTTGTTTTGTTTTTGTGATACGCGGGCCTCTCACTGTTGTGGCCTCTCCCGTTGCGGAGCACAGGCTCCGGACGCAC